>NC_088366.1:53144692-53154692 GCF_034508935.2 Berghia stephanieae | reverse complement strand
AACATAACGATGGCTTCTGTTAAACAGGCAACTTTACGGACCTGGCATGAATATTTGATCTGGATATAATATGAGATCCATTGTGGAGCACGTTCTTCAGAGCCATTGGGCCCATAGAGCCGGAGTTTATCCCAGTTTCTATAGCGTTAAACGGCTCATAGCAATGGCTTGCTATCCCTTTCATATGGCACTAGCCTATCGCAAAGTACATTCCGCCAGATCTAACAGACCCAGCTACTCAACCACTACTGGGTGAATTTCCATCCATCCATCTATCTATCCATCCATCCATCCCTACATACATACATATACACACACACTCATACATACATACACACTCATACATACATACAAACACACACACACATATATACATACATACACACTCATACATACATACATACACACACACACACTCATACATACACTCATACATACATACATACATATACATACACACATCCATTCATCCATCCATCCATCCATCCATCCATCCATACATACATACATACATACATACATACATGCATATACACATATAAATACATACACTCACACACATACACATACATACACTCATAAACACATACACACATATATACATGCACGCATACACACGTAAATAAATAAATAAATAAATAAATAAATAAATAAATAAATGAATGAATAGAGGTTAACCAAGACGATGCCATGCGATATGCGCACGACAGTCCCCTGTGTTCTGGTCCTTGTAATTATTCAATTAATCACCAATCAAGGGGCATCATTAGGCGGCAAAGTCATTTACTCAATAGAAATAGAATCTTCTATGATCTCATTTTCTCTTTATCACCCAGGCTTACATCAGCTGTTCCCTGGGTATATGGAATCTTGGCTATGTGATGATCTGCTATGGAGTCGTGGGTACTCTGAGCTCCTTGGTTTTTGGGAACCTCGTCAAATATGTTGGACGCATCCCTTTTTTCGTTTTATGTAAGTTAATTAAATATTAATGCTCCTTGTACAGCTGTCTCGAGTTTGCCATTGGTGAAATGTTAATGTCGCGTGTCTCTTGCTAAGAGAGCCGAGAGTTCGGATCCAGAAACAATCACATCGAATTTTGGAGTGTCTGTCATATTTAAATATATGTGCCTTTGTAAACTTATAACCTGACACTGGCCAAAAATTACGCCTCAATACACGGAGGTGTATGATGATAATGATGGTGATGATGGTGATAGTGATGAAGATGATGATGGTGATTATGGTTGATGATGATGATGATGATGATGATGATGATGATGATGTGGATGATGATGATGGTGATAATGATTAAGAAGATGATAATGATGATGGTGATGATGATGATGATGGTCGTGATGATGTTGGTCAGTTGATAGAGCACTCGCTTTCCACCCAAAGGGACCGAGATCGATCCCGGGTGCAGTCGATAATTTTTCTGACCCCACACCCCCCAACCCCAGACATCAGTTAATTTCTTTACACGCTCAGTTTTCACGAGTTGTCACTTTGCCAACAGTTTCTCCATATCCGTCCGGTTGTGGATACACTTAACTAGTAGATTTTTGACCAATCAAAACATGGAATTTGTGAAACACCTTCACACGAGCTCGGACAAACATAGTTGATTGTTTATAAACAATAACGTGAATGAAATCGACGTTCTCTCTGATCATTGTTGTTGTTTTTATACCGCCAAATTTGTGACTAAGTTATCACACGATTTTCTCGAAAAAATTATAAACTTTAAAGTTATACATTGTTTTCTGTGTTGGTTCTATTGATCAAGCGGTAGAACAGTGGATAATTTTCTTAGACACATAACATCGATTGTGAATTCTGTGTAGTTTGCTATTTTAACCAATCACTTCCATTGTTTACGTTATGACGACTGTCCGAGAGGCGTGGTTATCTAGGTGTCTATTAACTGTACGTCTGAATGGGACATTGAGGTTTGATGAATGACAACTCAATTTTCACTTTGTTTTGGTGATCGTCACATTTAATGTATTAAACATGTTCACAGAAAGATATAAATAGAATGCGCTTGGCCAAGGAGTTCACGACATTGCCATCCGGAAGTATAAAGGACCAACACACAAACTCTGTGTAACCATGAACGTTTATAGTCTGGTTAATACAGTTTAGTGAGAACAACTCACAAACGCGGATGGCAAAAACAATAACAAAGGCCTGAGTGACGTCATCTGCATACTATCTATAACGTACCACCACACAAAACTATGTGTAAACTTAAACGTTTATCGCCTGATATAATTTATTAGTGAGAACTAATCAGTACATACTGTGTCTTCTATCCCCTTATATCTGTTTTCCAACATGCTTTCTGTCTTTGTCTTGGAATGAGATTACTTGGTTTTGTCCTGGCCCTGGTCGGAGTCCCTGCAGGGAGGGAAACAGTCAAATGCATAGTTATTGTTTTGGGAGATGATATTTTTTTCCTTGTAAATCATCTCTCTGTTATGTATTATTATATCTATTTTTAATGTATAATGTAAGCATTTGAGTGTATTTCTCTTTGTTGGATTTTGTTCTTGTGTCCGGATGAGACTTATAGGTAATCTCAAACTAAGTACATTGGTGGTATGCTCTTGGAATCTACATCTAATCCCTATTTGTTCCCAGTTCCCCTTTGTCTTACTTTCTCTTGGGTGCTTTAATTGTAATTCTAGAACTTTTTACTATCCCATTTTCTTCCTTTTTACTGGCGCTGATATAACCTAAATGTGTTGCAAGCGCCGTAAAACCCTTTAAAACAAAAACAAAACAAAACAGAACTAATCAGTAAAATGAATTATATCACCATCAATCAGATTATAAACGTTCAAGGTTACATATAATTTTCTGTTTTGGTATGTTATAATTATATCCGGATGTTGTATTTTACCTAACCGCTCAGCATCAATATTATCACATCCTCTTTTTTTTAGTGTTCGTCGTCCATGGAGGTTTACTGATTGTTCTACTGTTGTGGGTGCCGAAAAGAGACGAAGTTGTTCTGTTTTACGTGTTTTCGGGGCTATGGGGTGTCGGCACTATGGTGATTTCCACACAACTCTATGGTAGGTGTTTTGTTTACAGGACTTGATGTGGAAAATCGCATTCATCTCAATCACTATTATAATTCTCATTGTAGTCTCCGTCGTTAACATTATTATCGCCATCATCATTATCATGATCATCATCATCTCATTATTTTATAATAAAAGCATGAGCATCTATATATATATATATATAATATATATATATTAATATATATATAAATTTATATATATATATATATATATATATATAAACATTTGAAAGATAATTAAGATTGTTTGATTTCTACAACGTTGTTATCGAGCGTTGCTCTCATCAGGAAGTGGAAGTGAAAGTGTTTTCGTATTTTAATAGATTCGTGTTTATGGAGGTTCGTAATTACATAAAAGGTGTTTGTTTCTATGTCTGCATGAGGAAGTTAGTTCGTATCTTCTGTTGAGTGTTGCTATATTCGGTTTAGTGATGATGAAGAATTTTTCTTCCAAGCAGAGGTTGCAAATCTTAGAAGAGGGGGAGTACAACTGTGCTCTGGAGATGATTTTCCATGTGATGCTGTGTTGTATGTTTTTTTCTTTGAGGTTCCAAATGTGTTCGCTTAGTGTAGTAGAATGTCGTTTGTGTATGTTTCTGAAGGAAGATGTATGCAGGTTGTATCTGGTTTTGAATTAACACTCGGTGAGGCCAATGTATGTTTCTTGTTTAGGTGTGTCTGGTCGTGTTACTGTGACTTGATAAATTACGTTTTGAGTCAGGCAATTGCCGTTTAGTGGACATGTTGTCTGGGTCCTACAGTTGCGTTTTTTCTCTAAGTCGTTGCTGGGCTGTCTGGCTGTGATAGTTTTCGGTTTTTGTTGGAGGAAATAATGTTTTGTATGTTTGGCATGCAGGTGTATCCTATTTTGATTGTGTTTTTGTTCATGATTGGGTGTAGAACGTGACCGGGAGGGAAGCATTTTTGTAGTAGATTGAAGAATTTGTTACCGATAGAAGTTGTCACATTCTTGCTGTAGGGTGGGTTGAACCATGTTATGTGTCGTTTTCTTTGTCGTTTTTTTGTTGGGGTGGTAATGGTCTCTTCCTCATATTTTAGTTTGTAGTTATATCCACTTCACTTTTTTGTAGTGCGTTTGTGTACGGTGGGATTGCATCGTTGAATATGTTGTTGTTTGTAGAGTTGTTAGATAGTCGTTTGTTAATGCTCTCGGGGATGTTTTTTATTATAGATGGCGGATGATTGCTGTGTCTATGAACGTACAATGGGATGTTGTTGGGTTTTGAAAATGGACGATAGGTGCCGTCGTTTAGGTTGATGGTTATGTCCAGGAAGTCGAATGTTTTTTTGTTGGCTTCGATTGTAATTTTCAGATTGTTGTCCTGGAAGATTTTGCATATTTTTTTCTTTATTAATTCTGTCTGTCTCGGTGTTTTATTGCACAATGCGAGTCCGTCGTCTCTGTATAGTCCAATGTTTATATCAAGATTTTGCATTTGAGAAGTAGATATAGTCCGACGAGCTCGCATGTTTCTGCTCCATCGTAGCTTCCCATGGTGACATCAAAGTTTGTTGAATTCTTTGTCCATGCTATATATATATATATATATATATATATATATATATATATAGAGAGAGAGAGAGAGAGAGATAGATAGATAGATAGATAGATAGAGAGAGAGAGATAGAGAGAGAGAGATAGAGAGAGAGAATGTGGGTAAAGAGTCATTTCCAAGGACTCAACCATGCACCACCCAGAGCAGGACTCGAACTTTGGACCTTGCGGACCTCATAGCCTCATATTGCTTCATGAAACGCATAGGCGACGGCATCTAACATGTCAAGCGGAAGGGCTTGATTTTTGTTTACATTCCGTACGGCTATGTGGTCTTGTGGTATGACCCACGACTTCTCAAACTAAGGGTTCGAGTTCCGAAAGGGCTATTTACTTACATTCTCTCACCGTACACGGGTGTAATATGAGTACCTGGTCGTTAACAGCGTATTCTTTATCAAAAAAAAAAAAAAAAGGGAAGGGAATATCGCCTAAGAGCGGCATGTCTCGTCCTACGTGTTGCTGTTGGTTAGGGACCCCTTGTAAAGCGCTTTGAGCACGTTTAGTGGATATTGCGTTATATAAATGCTCTAATAAACTTGACCTAATTCATATTTATAGACTCGGAAAATGACTGTCAATTTTTTCCCCTTTTTCCACAGCTCTATACGGAGAGTTTTTCACAGAAAATAGTGAAGTAGCTTTCTCTAACTTCAAACTATTTGAGTCCACGGGATACGCAATATCATACTCATATAGTACGGCTCTGTGCATCGATATGAAGCTGTACATCTGCATGGCTTTGCTGTGTCTCGGGATGCTGGGATACGCTAGTGCTGAGGTGACGTATAGAGCGAAGAAAAAAGAGAAGACTGACTTACCCATCAACATGCCAGAGTTGTTGGTTAATAATAAAGATTAAGAAGCATGAAGAAATCATAATATGTCGTTACAGGGAGAACGTCAACATAGCATTGCGCATGCGTCTTTCTTATCAATTGAGGAATACATCTATCGTTTGGTTAATAAGATATCATTTTCAAAATGCTATAAAATACATACATTTATAAAATAAAAATATAACCAATAAACTTATTTTGATGAACAGTTCACAATGATGTGTTGCAATGAATGGAAAATAATAAGGAATGCACCCAAGATTAAGATTGCCCGCCTTGAAATCACTGACTTCACCCGTTTGGTAACTCAGACTAAAAGATGGCTGAAAAAGTATTTAAGTGGTGCATCACTGTGAACTTTTCATCAAACTAAGTTTACTGGTTATATATATATGGGGGGGGGGGGGGGGGGGGGGGGGGGGTCTGAAAATAAAATCTCGATTTCACCCTGGGAAAGATCTCAGTCCCGTTTTGTATGAACGAAGTGCTCTAACAACTACGCTACGGGACCTCGATTTATGAATGCAATTTCTGAAACTAAAAACCCCTAAAATTTTACACTTACATTTCTTGTAATTTTAGCCCCCCCCCCCCACCCCCCCAGATATAAATGCAAACTTATGTCAAAGTGAATACTAAGCTGCTAGACGCTTTGGTCTGTAAAAAAGTAATGAACGAAAACAAAACTAACAACTTCAATAAAGAATTAATAAAACATTTCGAGCAGATTGTTTGTGAAATTCATTGTTTTGTTACTCATGACTTCCTGTGAAATTCATTGTTACACATGACTTCCAAGGGGAAGGGGGGGGGGGGAGGGGGGATAAATACAGCAACGTGAAACACATTGTTGATTTATGGAAATGTTGCCCCTTTGTTAAGACAGCACCATTCCAATTCATCACTTCCATTACTGGTTCGTTTTTTTGTTGTTGTTTTTTTGTTTGTTTTTTTTTGGTGTTATTTTCAAAAGTGTGCTAATTTTTTGTTTGTACTATCTAGATATTTTCTTTGGTTTGATGGGAGTTTTTCATTTTTTTTCCGGGAGCGTGGGGATCTAAATTTGGATAAATGCTTATGTCTTTTCCATTATTTTATAATATAAAAAATCAGAATTAAAGTTTGTAAATTGGATCAAATTTGGTTTTGATTCTTCATCTTCTTCTTCTTCTTCTTCTTCTTCTTCTTCTTCTTCTTCTTCTTCTTCTTCTTCTTCTTCTTCTTCTTCTTCTTCTTCTTCTTCATCATCATCATCATCACATCCTCATCTCATCATCTTCTTCTTCTTCTTCTTCTTCTTCTTCTTCTTCTTCTTCTTCTTCTTCTTCTTCTCTCCTCTCCTCTCCTCCTCCTTCTTCTTTTTCTTCTTCTTCTCTCCTCCTCTCCTCCTCCTCCTCTCCTCTCCTCCTCTCTTCTTCTTTCTTCTTCTCTCCTCCTCCTCCTCCTCCTCCTCCTCCTCCTCCTCCTCCTCCTCCTCCTCCTCCTCTTCTCTTCTTCTTCTTCTTCTTCTTCTTCTTCTTCTTCTCTCTTCTTCTTCTTCCTCCTCTCTCCTCCTCCTCCTCCTCCTCCTCCTCCTCCTCCTTCTTCTTCTTCTTCTTCTTCTTCTTCTTCTTCTTCTTCTTCTTCTTCTTCTTCTTCTTCTTCAGATGGAGAGACATGATGCCTCTAAAGATCTATTTTCCCCACAGAAACACCGTTGTTTCTAACCAGCTACTCATTTTAATCCTGAGTAGGCCTACCGTAAGATACTCTTTTTACAGAATGTTTCCCAGGACCCATCTTTTCGCCGCCAGTGGCGGAAATTGAGCCAGGAATCCTTCAGGTTGAAAGCCGAGTATTGTATCACGATAGCCAAAGATAGAATTATATCGCGATGATGTAACACAACCGTTCATTCATTTCATGGTCAAAAACTCTCATTTTGTCTTTCTGCGTGCATTTATTATAATTATATGAAATGGAACAATGGCTTTATTTAACATTGTCTTGGGGTGGGGTGGGGTGGGGGTGGGGGAAGGGGGGTAAATGAGGCGTTGTAAGCGCATCGGCCATGGTAAATATTATAATCAAATAGAGGGACGGAACAGAAAAATATGAGTGTGGTCTGACCTTGCGATCGCCAAAGGAAGAATTCCATATCAAGTACCCGTTGATTGAAAATGGTTTAACAAATAAGGGGAAACAACTCAATAATATTTTCAATGTAATCAGTATTGGAACACTTATGCCCCTTGAACAGACAATCGCAGAAACTACTCAAAAGTGTGTAACTATTTGAAATGATTCTCCCAACTCCAAGGACTCAGCTTTTTGCCCCAGCGGCGAGAATTGAACCTGGGGCCTTTCCGATCAGAAGTCGAGTGTTGAACCACAAGGGTTCAAACTTAGATTTATATCGTGATTGAGGTCGCACTACAATTCGTTCCTTCCATAATCACCAGCTAACATTTCCTCTGTCTTCTTTCACGACATGAATGATGGGCAGGGAGGTACATACTGTGTCCTCTATTCCCCTATTTTCCAACATGCTTTCTGTCTTTGTCTTGGAATGAGATTACTTGGTTTTGTCCTGGCCCTGACCGGAGTCCTGACTGGGAGGGAAACAGTCAAATGCATAGTTATTGTTTTGGGAGATGATCTTTTTTTCTTTGTAAATCATCTCTCTGTTATGTATTAGTATATTTGTTATTTTGAATGTAATGTAAGCATTTGAGTGTATTCCTCTTTGTTGGATTTTGTGCTAGTGTCCGGATGAGGCTTATAGGTGATCTCAAACTAAGTACATTGGTGGTATGCTCTTGGAATCTACATCTGATCCCTATTTGTTCCCATTTCCCTTTGTCTTACTTTATCCTGGGTGCTTTAATTGTAATTCTAGATCTTTTTACTATCCCATTTTCTTCCTTTTTACTGGGGCTGATATAACCTAAATGTGTTGCAAGCGCCGTAAAACCCTTAAAAACAAACAAAACAAAATGAAAAGGAATTATGATTCCATTTGCCTGCATGAGGGATACATAGTGCATTGTATGCTCATCGGGCATGGTAAACCCTATCATCAAATCGAGACGGAACAGATAAATATGAGTGTAGCCCGACCCTGGGAACACCGAAGGATACATACTAGTATGGCATAGCGACTGAAACTTTTTAGAAACTCAAACTCAAAGAGGGGAAACAACTTAAGTTATATTTCTGTGCAATCAGTTTATAAATACTTACGTCCCTTGAATTAAAAATCGCAACATCTTTCGCCGTTAATCAAATTTATAAGATTACCCCCCCCCCCCCCCTTTCCGCAAATGTGATGTAAAGTTAAAACGACTAGAAATGTGTAATTTACGGTCTAGTGACATGACACCTGCATTCCGATCGGAAGGTGTAGGGTTTGAGTACTCAGAAAACGCTTCATGAATCACGTTCTTTCACCGTACTCTTATGTAAAATGAGTACCTGGCGCTAAAAGAAATAGGAAACGTATCAAATTTTTAACAAAAAGGGAAAAATTTGACCATTTTTTGGAAGGGGAATATTAATTTATTATTAATACGCCAACACGGATCTTATGCGTGTGCGTATGTGTGTTTGTCTGTTTGTGTATGTATATACATACATATATATTATATATATATATATTATATATATATATATATGTATATATGTGTATATGTGTGTGTATGTGTATGTTTGTGCGTATGTGTGTGTATGTGTGTGTTTGTGTGTGTGTGTGTGTGTGTGTGTGATTACAAAAGAATAAACGGCTCGTCGGCTCAAAACGACAATATGTCAAGTTTATTTCCATGCTAAGAATGAATGTATAGTTAAAATAAAGACTTAGATTAAGTTTTAGGTGTTTTATTGAGGGAAGAAAAAGATAGCATTTATATAGGGTAACATCCACTAAACGTGCTCAAAGTCCCAGCCAACAGCAACACTTAACGTGCAGTACGATTACGAGACATGACGACTGTTAAGTGATATATGCATTAAAAATATTTTTTTCTCGATAAAGATAACGCTGTTAACAGCCAGGTACTCACTTTACACCTGAGTACGGTGAAAGAGCGAGAACTTCCGGGTGTCATACCACTAAATCACATAACCTCACAAAAATGGATTCTGGATCCATATATTTTTAAGCAACAAACGTAAAATTGCATATTTTAACTTTACATAACATTTTGTTTAGCATAATCTTGTAAATATAATACATAAAGAACTCAAGAATAGTTGCTTCGATTTTCAATTCAAGGGCTATAATTATTTATAAACTGATTGCACTAAAATATAACTAAGTTATTTCCCGTCTTTGAGTGAACAAAACAAAAGTTTCAGTCGCTAGGACATATGCTTATATATGGAACTATTATTTCGGTGTTCCCAGGGTCAGACTACACTCATATCTATCTGTTCCGTCTCGATTTGATTATGGGGTTTACCATGCCCGATGAGCATACAATGCACTATGTATCCCTCATGCAGGCAAATGGA
>NC_088366.1:53119692-53142192 GCF_034508935.2 Berghia stephanieae | reverse complement strand
TGTTAATGAAATGTACTCATTCCACACACCGTTAAAAAAAATTAGAGATTTTATATAGCGCAATATCCACTAAACGTGCTCAAAACGCTTTAAAAGGGGTCCCTGTTCAACAGCAACATTTAACATGTAGGACGGGACATAACGCCTATAAGGCGATATTACAATTTTTCGGCCAAAGACAACGCTGTTAACGGCCAAGTACTCATTTTACACCTGAGTACGGTGAGAGAATGTGAGTAAAGAGCCTTTTCCAAGGACTCAACTATGCGCCGAGCGCGAGGCTCGAACCGAGGACCTTCCGATCCGAAAGCGAGTGTCATACCACGAGACCACATAGCCGTTACTGTGAGAGAGTGTGAGCAAAGAGCTTCATTCAATCAAAAACTCAGCTTTGCTGAACTTTGAACACGGATTTACCGATCGGAATGCGGGTGTCATACAACAAAGACAAAAAAAAACAAAAAACAAAAAACAAACAACAAAACAAAAAAAAAAAAAAAAAAAAAAATCAACAACCCCTCCCCAGAAAAAAAAACAAAAACAAATGCAAAACAAACCAAAAAACAAAACAAAAATAAACCCCCCAAAAACTCCGCTTCATAGACTTCATCATTCGTGACGTCACTTCCCTCACAATGACGCATAGTAACTCGTTCTAAACTATCGGAACAATAGCGAACGCCCTTATGAAATACTTCTCCGACGAGCATAAAAGTGTTTCCAGAGGAGAAAAACATAAATCTAATCATGTTTTGATTTTAATACATTCTGATCACATGACGTGAAAAAGTTCTAGCCCGCATGGAGAATAAAAAGTACCGATTTTCTTTGTTTAGAACCAACCTGCTCGCTGCTGAACCCTATTGAAAGCACTTTTAAACAAAGCCCTTACCGAATAGTAATCAATAAGTGATCTACAAATGGATTTAACAACCCTCGCCTAACGCATTAATTTATCTGATAGGTGAGTTGAATTTAAGCTGACACTCATTAATCTGTGATTCATCGCAGACCTACCTGCGTGTAAAATTAAAATATGTATTTTTTAGGAGGTAAATAGTAATTGTAGTCCATCGTAGACTTGCTCTCTCTCTCTCTCTCTCTCTCTCTCTCTCTCTCTCTCTCTCTCTCTCCTCTCTCTCTCCTCTCTCTCCTCTCTCTCTCTCTCTCTCTCTCTCTCTGTGTCTGTGTGTGTAAAATTAAAATACGTATTTCTGTATTTAGGAGGTAAAAGTAATATGATTCAATAGTCTGATGTCACGTCCGCCCAGCAACGAGCAGCTTGGTTCTAAACAAAGAAAATCGGTACATTTTTTCTTCATACTGGCTATAACTTTTTCACATGTCATGTGATCAGAATGTATAAAAGTCCAAATATGATCAGATTTATAGTTTTTCTCCTCTGTATACACTTTTATGCTCGTCGGAGAAGTATTTCATTAGGTTGTCCGCCATTGTTCCGATAGTTTAGAACCAGTTACTAAGTTACTATGCGTCATTACGAGGGAAGTGACGTCACGACTGTTGAAGCCTATTGTAGTCCATCGCAGACCTGCTCTCTCTCTCTCTCTCTCTCTCTCTCTCTCTCTCTCTCTCTCTCTCTCTTTCTCTCTCTCTCTCTATCTCTCTCTCTCTGTGTAATAAAAAATTAGTATTTTTTAGGAGATAAAAATTGTGGTCCACTTATGCACCTATATGAACTTTGCGGTTTCATATTTTCGGTTATTAATTCAATTTTCAGCACCTGGTTAAAAAAAAAAATAGAGCACGTATAAGGCCAAAATCCACTAAGCGTGCTCAAAGGGCTTTACAAGGGGTCCCTGACCAACAACAACACGTAACATATAGAACGAGACATGACGCCTGTAAGGCGGTATTGCATTTTTTCCCCGTGGCACTTCCCCTTGGTCTTCTGCCCTGAGGGTTCCAGTCCAATACTTTCTTTGTTATAGTTGAGTCATTCTTTCTAAGCGTGTGTCCAATCCACCTCCATCGTCTTCTTCCTATTTCCTTTCCCACGGGTTTCTGCTTTGTTCTTTTCCATACTTCTTCATTCTTAATTATATCCATCCGTTTTATTCTGAGTAGCTTACGCATGCACTTGTTTACGAAAATCTGTATCCTCCTTATACATGCCTGCGATGCATTCCAAGTTTCACATCCATACAGTAGGATAGACTCACGTTTGAGTTGAAAGTCTTAGCTTTAGTCGAAGGGAGATATCTTTAGTTCTCTAAACTCTGTTCAGAGATGTGAATGCAGCGTGTGCCTTTCCTATCCGTGCTTTCACCTCTGCTTCCGTGCCTCCATCCTGTCAATTATACTCGCGAGATAGCCGAAAGTGTCTATATCTTTAAGTTCCAGATCTTTTAAGAGTTCCTTCAGATCGGAAGGGTCTAGGTTCCAGCCTCGCTCGGTGCATAGTTGAGTCCTTGGAAACCACTCTTTACTCACATTCTCTAACCGTACTCAGGTGTAAAATGAGTACCTGACCGTGAACAGCGTTGTCTCTGTCGGAAAAAAATGTAATAACGTCTAACAGCCGTCATGTCTCGTTCTTCATGTTCCTTGATGCTGTTGGTCAGAGACCCTTTGTCATGCGCTTTGAGCACGTTCAGGGAATATTGCGCTATATAACAGTTCAAGTTTTTGTTGTTTCTTTCTGACACACACACACATACACACACACACACACACACACACACACACACACACACACAAACGTCTGTTATAAAACGATTTGCTGCTAAGCTAGTATTTGTCTTTGAGTTACATCAATAATGCAATGGCAATTTTTCACGGGTTGATGATGACTTTTGCCGTAGTGGACTTTATTTAACCATTGTTGTGATGGCCATTCGAGTGTCCTTGTACAAATTATAAACGAGAAATGGTCACGCTAAAATTTAGTTCGTTTGCTAGTTTAGAAAGACACACATTTTACCATTTTGTTTTAAAAAGTTCTGACATTTTGAAATGTGTTTAAAGCGATGAATTGTTTCAAGTGGGACTACGAATTTTTATGAAGTCAGCAGCTAGTAATATAAGGAACCCATTGAGGATTTTTTTATTTGTAGATTTTTAAAATGCCCAAAATATTGACTTTTAAACCATGATTCAGTATAAAACACTCAGCATTTCTATTATCATTTGCATTATTTTTCACGTAGCTGATTGCACGATTAGGTCGTATGAATTTAAAGCCGAGCCTTGTTCCAGCGATTTTTCTATCAACGTCATCAGATCTTTAGTTTTGGACGAAAATCACCAGCGAAGTCTATATCACTGTGCGGTCAATTGCAGCACCACTAATTTAGAGGGAGGTTGCCAGTACGCCATTTATCGACGGTCAAGTTCAACTTGCAAACTTATCCAAAGACTGGAAGTTGTTGACCCTATTATTCCAGGGTATGCCTACGAGGACGGCTGTACAGTGATTCATATCCCCAAGGAATGTTCTAATGGAGGTTTTCTATCGAATCGAACATGCCAGTGTCCTACAGAATTTACAGGAAGATACTGTCAGGTGCAAAACCCGGATTATTGTCAAAGAAGAGATTGGAGACAGGCTACAGAGCAAGACTACCCGACGTTGGCGACTTCTCAAATTCCCATAAAGATGGAATTTGACTCGGTGATCGTTCCGGTAAAATCTTTTGATAGTCATGGTGGAACTCCCAATAACTTCATAGCGCAAGCAACTGATTTCCTGGAATTCGACGAATACAATCCGTATCGTTTAGTCGACCCATACCGGGTATTGTTTATACTACACAATGCGGTAAACGGTTCATCTCTTTTAGCCAGGCTGAATATGAATGGAGATTTTACAATCTCTTCATTGAACGCAAATGTCCGATTATACATTCCCTCTGTTTTGGATGACGGACGACTTGTTTTCAATCAGGACAAGGGTAAGATTCCTGAAAATAATTTATTAACAGCTCAATAAAGGAAATGAATTTTTTAAATGTTAAGTTCAAGATAATCAATAGTTGCAGCTATGTAGTCTAGTGGTATGGCACTCGCCTTCGGATTGGAAGGTCCTGGGTTCGAGCATCGCTCGGAGCATAGTTGAGTCCTTGGAGAAGGCTCTTTACTCACATTCTCTCACTGTAATCAAGTGTAAACCGAGTACCTAGTCGTTACAGCGTTGTCTCTGTCCGAAAAATATTGTAATATCACCTAACAGGCGTCATGTCCCGTCCTACATGTTAAATGTAAAACGCTTTGAGCACGTTTAGTGGATATTGCGCTCTATAAAAGCTCAATTAAAATTGAAAATTTAGTTGATTGAATAATCCATCGATTAACTAAACAATTAATTAAACTGTTTGTCTATCTATTTACTTACTAATGTATTCATACATTTATTTATATATTCATTACTTGTTCATCTTTTCTTTCACTTTTTATTACGTTGAATGACTATTTATTTTGTCCAAATTTCAAGCGCTAAGGTTACGTCCGTTATTCTCTGATGAAAAAGAAGCCGAAACAAGAAACAAAACAAAAAACCACCAAAAAAACAAACAAAAACATAAACAAAAACAAAAACAAAAACAGAAACAAACAAACAGAAAAACAAAACCCCCCAAAAAACAAACCAAGACGAAAAAATCCACCAAGAAATACAGCTCAAACTATCTAAATCAAAATTAACTGACAACAAAAACAAAACAAAATGATATCAAAACGGGAAACAACAGCAGGAAAAAGTGAACAAAATAACAACCCCCCCCCCCCTCCCCCCCCCCTCAAAAAAACCCAACGAAAAACAACAAGCCAAACTAAAACAAAATAAAATATTTATCCTCTACCATTTGTTGAAGTTTAAAGAGCGTTATATTTGTTTTCAATGACATCGAACCAGAACAATAGACGAGGGTTAATATCTCGTGACTGGTTTTCTTAGACGAATTTATTTCTTATTCAAAATTATTTGCCTCCAACGAAATCATGTTTAAATAATATTGAGTCGGGCAATCATTCCTATTGATCATATTTTCCCAATTTCTAGTGGCAATTCTACTTTCGTTGTTTCGTTAGGTTAGCATGGCTCAGGGGTACGGTCTTTGCTTCGCACCCGAAAGGTACCGAGTTCGATCACACGCCGCTGTGCTGTGTGACCTTGAGCAAATCACCTCGCCCTAGCTCAATTTGCGGCGCTGCACTGCGGCTGACATCTGGGTCATTCAAGTCATCCCTTGAAATAGACCTTAGAGACAAATTTCCCGAATAGGATGAAGAAAGGGAATGTAATTAAATTAGATTAATAAATTAATTAATTTATTTATTAATTTTACCAATCAATGTAATGATAAAAAGAAGTATAGAATATAATATTTTTTGGAAAGCCGATGGTCATATCAAATCGTTGATATTTGAAATCATTAAAGCAATTATTTTTTTGTGTGTAGAAATATGGAAACGTTTCATTAACAAAGCTCAGAGTCACCCCAATCACCTGGTCTTAGTCCTATGAAATATGTTATATATTGGAATTCGCTAAGTGAGAAAGTCTACGTTAAACGTACCGTTCCATTTACACAAGAAATGAAGTGAGTAGGAAAGCGCCGGAAGACAATAGAGAATAAAAATTTCGCGGCGGCGATGGATGGGGGCTCAAACCCGCGAGCTTACTGGTACGACAACTCCGCCCGATCGGGGAGAGCGTGGCTCTACTGTCTGCTCCACTCACTTTTCTTACTTCATTTACGCAAGAGGAACTTAAAAATAACAATGATTCTTCCTTTTCAAGGTGGATCCTTGCTGGACGCATACTCCAAAATAGCCCAACGTAAACCCTTTCTGATCATCAGCTGTGTCATGCGTCCTACCTCTGTGTTGTTGTTCTCCCCATCCAGTCCGCTATTTCTTGAGACCTCCTTCTCTTTGGCCTTCCTCCGTTCGTATCCATCGTTTACATATAGCCTGACACTAGAACCATAGCCATCGTAAACTCATAGCCTGCCACTGACCAAAAAATGACGTCAATAGACAAATCTCTGGCCCCAAAAGAAAACAGCCCTTGTTTCCTTGAACTGTACTAAGGACAACTCACTAGACGGTGCACAAACCTTAAAAATGATGTCAAACTGTAAGTCATAGAGGGTTCTAGTGT
This sequence comes from Berghia stephanieae, assembly GCF_034508935.2. Classification (NCBI taxonomy): domain Eukaryota; kingdom Metazoa; phylum Mollusca; class Gastropoda; order Nudibranchia; family Aeolidiidae; genus Berghia; species Berghia stephanieae. The sequence goes on along the minus strand of NC_088366.1, from coordinate 53,136,068 downwards.
CAGGTTATGTGTTAACGAAGGCTACGCTAGAATACACTAGGACTTATAGTTTGACGTCATTTTTTAGGCTTGTCGTCTAGTGAGTTGTCAGTAGAGCTCAAGGAAGCAGGTGTTCCCATTGGTTGAACTTTTGAATACAACTCACGATTTGTTTTCTTTTATGGAATGAAATAGGATTCAATAGTCTGATGTCACGTCGCCCAGCAACGAGCAGCTTGGTTCTAAACAAAGACAATCGGCCCTTTTTATTCTACATGCTGGCTAACACTTTTTCACGTGTCATGTGATCAGAATGTATAAAAGTCAAAACATGATCAGATTTATAATGTTTTTCTTCTCTGGACACACGTTTGTGCTCGTAGGAGAAGTATTTCATAAGGTCGTCCGCCATTGTTCCGATAATTTAGAACTAGTTGCTAAGTTACTTACTATGCGTCATTACGAGGGAAGTGACGTCACGACTGTTGAAGGCTATTACATGTAGTAGATAGTAAAAGCAATCACATGATGGAATGATGAGGGTGATTTGTAAGCTTAATAGATCATCGACAAAACATTGTGCGCATAATAAATAAAAATAGAGACGCAGTAATCATTGGTTTACAAAAAAATGAATGCGTTTTGATAGATTCATGATATAGTTTACTTCTTAGGAAACTATTATTATGACTTCTAAAACATAATATTTATTTACTGTTTTAATTGTGTATTAAATTAGGTTTTAGATTAGAAATTTAATTTATGCTTAATAGACTCTCAAAAAGATTTTTTTTTAAAAGTCAGTTTTTTAAAATCACTTTTTCCTTTCTTTTTCTTTTCTTTTTTTCTTGCATTCTCAGGAAATGTCCATGATGTGATTTTGGCTTTATCTGCCGGCCACCAATTGCTACAAAGAGATTCAATTCGAGTTGGATTCGAGAAATACACTGACGATGTTTTCTTTTCAACGGTTCAGACACGGGTTGAGCTGAAAGAAACCACAAGTATGGATTGGAATAGACCCTTGTCATATGTTTCCTCCAAAATATCACTGAAAACAAACACAAAATACACTGTGAACTATCGAGTAAACAATCAAATGTTTGTAAGTTCGCACGAAGATTGGGTGACACCCAATTGGGAAATCGATCGATGTTGGATCGAAATAGAACCGACTGGAAGTCAGGAAGAATTTCTCTCAATTTTAAAAGCGCACATAGACAAGGGAGAAGAAATCAAAGTGGTTATTGATGATACTACAATGTCAGATATTTTAGAGATACGATATTTAAAGAATGACGTCATAGTGCAATTAGAACCTTTCTTGACGCCCTTTGACCCGGATGGAAAAATAGATTCGAGCAGTAAAATCAACATGACAATACTAAGCGTGTTTGGGACATTGGCGGTTTGTCAAATGGATTTCCAGACATCTTCACTGGTCAGGTCATCCCCAATCACTATCCCTGGGACAATAAAATGGTACGTTAGTACACGGCCTTGGCGGAAAGTGTATTCCGTGGATTCAGAAGGGACTGTCGTGTTTGGAAACAAAAGCGATATCGTCCAAGCAGCTCTTCAACGGAAGAATATTCGAGTTTGTCTCAGTTTTCCAGACATGGTTTATTGCCAAGGAAGCCAGTCCATCAAGGTTACACAGAGTCACGAAATAATTTTTCATACTCTGCCAACATTTCAAATCAAGTTATCGCCTCGTAAAAAATTTGTAAACATCGGCAGCACAGATTGCTTAAGATTTCAACGTTTGGTTTCCACAGAGGGGTGGGTTGCTAAGCTGATGTTAACCCCAGGGGCATCAAACAATTCTGTTTCGTATATAATTCCAAAACAAACGAGTTGGTTTGTTGAAGGATAACTTCTCTGAAGATTTCAACGTTTTATATTCACAGCATAAAGGATTACTGAAATATATCTTCACAGCATCAATGGGAGCGATCTATATTCATGTTTTCGTCCAACCAAGTCATCGAACAGATGATTTGTTGCTGTACAACGATTGGACATTTCTTAATAAATGTAAACAAGCTGCTTTGTCTATGAATGTTGTAAACATAACCATGAACCATGCTGAGAAAAATAGTCAATTGGGACGTTGGATTTTTCTCAAGCTGTGAACACTTTTCATTATGTGGGATATTTTGAGTACATTTTGCAATGTGACCAATGGCCTCAAGCAAATGGGAAGATAGTATAGATCATCCCCATTTACTATATATTGCATAATCTATAAAATACATATTTATTTCATATAAAAATTATTGTTAATGAATTTATTGTTAAGCACAATTACATTAAAATAGTTGCGTCAAATTGAAATCAGTGAATGAATGTCGTATATGTTTATGATATATATAGGGAATGAGATTAGCGGAAGAGTAGCGTCCCTTGATTGGACGTCACCGACGGAGAAGTTATTTGTAAACAAACCAACTACAAGCCAATCGCTCCAAATACAAAATTTATTATTCATATTTCTGTACAAAAATGCATATCATAATCAACGTTATCCATTTTTGTACAGAAATATGAATAATATATTTTGTATTTGGAGCGCTTGGCTTGTAGTTGGATTGTTTACAAATAACTTCTCCACCGGTGACGTCCAATCAAGTGACGCTACTCTTCCGCTAATCTCATTCCCTATTGTTTTATGTACGAAGTACGTCACATATAGATTATCTGCAACACAGATAGGCTACATACTCCCCCCCCCCCCCAAATAGGGATGCTGTTATTATTTACGATTCATAAATAAAAGTGAAGAGATATAGAAAAACCCCAACTAAACTAGTCATTCCTCCAAAGTAAAGGAATTTATTTTAGAAATTAGATCACAATTTAATCATTAATAAAATTACAAAATGTAACTGAAATAAACACTAAAAAATCATTTACGTTTGAATTCATTAGGATTCTGGATCTAACTGATACTTAACAAAGACGTAGATCTCTATCCAATTCGCCAAAGTGGGGCCTTCAATGGTTTGAAAATATCTATAGATAGAATGAAGTTGACGTCTATCTGGTCTTGGTTTTTTTTTGTTTTTTTTTTGCCATCCACGTTTATGAATAATTCTCACTTAACTCTATTAACCAAACTATAAACGTTTAAGGTTATTTATCCGATTGACGTCAACTTCGTTTTATCTATATTGAACTTCAAATGAAGCTCTTAATCCAGATTTATATAGATTTGACGTGACGTCAAGATAAAACACCCACCTCAGTTCCTTCTATTAATCCTCTATTGTGCGGCTATGTGGTCTAGTGGTATGACACTCGCTTTCGGATCGGAAGGTCCTGGGTTCGAGCCTCGCTGGCGCATCGTTGAGTCCTTGAAAAATGCTTTTTACTCACATTCTCACATCGTACTCAGGTGTGAAATGAGTACCTGACTGTTAACTACGCTGTCTCTGTCCGAAAAAAATAATTTGTCATATCGCCTAAAGAGGCGTCATGCCCGTCCTACATGTTAAGTGTTGCTGTTGGCCAGGGACCGCCTGCAAAGCGCTTTGAGCACGTTTAGTGGATATTGCGCTATATAAAAAGCTCAATCGACACCTATGGAATAACGTGAGAGAGAATTCCAGCCGTTACGAATCCTTTTCTCATGACCCTTAGACGAACGAGATCCTCGAACTTGCACCTGGACTAAGTTGCTCTATGGTCTAGTGATATAACACTCAATTAAAAACCTGCAGGTCCAGGGTTTGAGTCTTGCTGTGGACGTTGCAAAAGTTGAGTCTTTAAAAAAGACACTTTATTTATATTTTCTCACTATACTCAGGTGTAAAATGAGCACTTTGTCAGTACCAGTATTGACTCTGTCAACAGAAAAATACAGACCCTGTCGATCGACCCTATAGACGGTAAAATTCTTTTTATCACTCTCGCCCTCTCTACCCCACTCTCTCATACTCACACGTGCACTAAGACAGTCATTGAGACACGTAATGACCTGACCGATCAAAATCCATTGTGTATTTGCATTGTCGGCCCCATAGATATTAAAATTTACTAGGCGAATTGACTTGATCTCTGATCGCCTAGGCCTGATCACATAATATTATGATCTGTACATATTTGTGTCGGAACGGTCAATATCAATCTAAACACACCAAGTCATGGACAATTGGATTCAATAGTTGATGTCACGAGGTGACTTTCACAAGGTCACACAGCGCAGCGGCGGTTGATCGAACTCGGTATTTTTCGGGTACGAAGCAAAGACCGTACCGCCGAGCCACGCTGCCACCTGTGGAAAGCTGAGAACAGATCTTGAGGGAGGGCCCTTAGTGCAAAATCATCTCTCTTGTCTCTCCTCTGCGACCAACTCGGTAAGGAAAACGAGGTGACGTGAGGTGTGAAGAGCTAGGGATCCCTGTACTTTTTAAAGCCGTATTGGTCATTGATGGAATATGTATGGTCAGCATTATTATATGGTTGTGAAAGTTGGACAATTACAGAAGACATTAGAAAGAAACTGGAGGCAGCAGAGATGTGGTTTCTTAGAAGGATGTTAAGAATCTCATGGACAGAGAAGAAAACTAATAAAGAAGTATTAGAGCAAGCTGAACCTAAAAGGTTATTAATTCGTACAATAAGAAAAAAAAACAAATGTAATTTTTAGGGCACTCAAATCGACATAAATGTATTGATCATCTTGCTCTCACAGGAAAGATAGAAGGTACAAAGAGTAAGAAAAACATATTTGAATAGCTTGAACAGCTGGGTGACAAAGAAAGAGAAGAGTGATATTAGTTTTATTTGTGGTTATCTGATCAGAGAGATGCATGGCGTACCATGATCACCGATGTTTGGCACAGACTTGGTACTTGAAGAAGAAGAATTGGTCATTGATGCGCTTGCATACTTTTGATAGAAAGCTCTGGTTAGCATTCATTTGGATTGTAATTCCAACACTGAATAATGGCCATATTTATGTGACCCATTTTGCCAAGGGTATTGCTTTGACATGAATTGTGTTAAGGCGAATAGACCCTAGAGACAAGTTTCCTCTGTGGGATGAAAAAAGGGGATTTTATTTTTTAAAAATATTTTTTTTTAAATTTGACTTTATTTTTAATCTACTTATATTTTATTTAGTCCATTCCAGCATAATACCAGATATATGCGATGGGTAACAAGTATGGCCAGGCTTCAGGTTCAATAAATGATGATACATTGTACTACTACTACTGCTACAACAACAACAACACCAACAACAACAACAACAACAACTACTACAACTACTACTACTACTACTACTACTACTACTACTACTACTACTACTACTACTAATAATAATAATAATAATAATGATAATAATGATGATACAATGTACTACTACTACTGCTACAACAACAACAACAACAACAACAACAACAACAACAACTACTGCTACTACTACTACTACTACTACTACTACTACTACTATCTACATACTACTACTACTACTACTACTACTACTACTACTACTACTACTACTACTACTACTACTACTACTACTACTAATAATAATAATAATGTAATTTATTCATCCAAAAAGGAAATTTTTGTACAGACGTATAAAATACCGGCAATGATACATACATAAACATAATAAAAGTAAATAAATGTGGTAAAATAAAACTTGGTAATATGTATATTATAATAATATTATCTTAAAAAGTAAGAATAATTCCATATCTAGTATACAGTTCAAGGGACGTACAGATTATATAACTTTAAAGATATAGCTATCTAGCATAGTGTATATTGATGTCAACAACATAGATCTATAAGAAAATAAAAATAGTAAAAAGCTAATAATTAGACACAGTATAATGATATTGTTAATTATCTGAGAAAAACTACTGATCAATCTTCAATATTACCGCTTAGTATAGTGAATTCCACACTGCTTTTTACAGTCTAAATTGCGTGAAATTTACCCGTGCATATTAATCAGTTAACTTCAACACTCTGGGAAGACAAGTATTAAAATATTTGGTCATATATATATATATTATATATATATATATATATATATATATATATATATATTATTTTTTAAAATATTTACCACAATGTTTGAGACAGTCTACATTAATGTTTCAGGCTTAATTTGCCATCGTCAGGACTGAGTTGTTTTGTTGACTGTTGTTGTTTCTTGAAGTGGTTCCGGTTTAAAGTTAATTAACAAGAATTTCCGCCGATGTGGACACGTTCCGTACATCTCACTTTTCGTGTTGAGTGTGGCTTCATGAGGGTGTTTGATTATAGTATATTTCGCTTCCAGGCATAAGCTACATTGTTTTGCTGTTGGTGTGTATCCTGTTGCTTTAGATAACATTTTCCATGAAATGTTGTGGTCTAGTTTGTTGTCTTTTAATTTCCAAATATGTTCGCTGAGTTTTGTGGATGTTTTTTTGTTAGTGTTTCTAAATGTTGAGGTGTGGAGGTTGTATCTTGTTTTGAAATTATTTTCTGTTAGTCCTACATATTTTTCTTGCTTGTTTGTTTTAGTTTCTGTGACTGTGGCTTGGTAAATTAAACTTGATTCTAAGCATTGTTTGTTTAATAATACTTCGCTCCATTACTACATGTCGAGCACTTTTCGTACCATATTTGTATCAAACACGATTCAATATATATATATATATATATATATATATATATATATATATATATATATATATATATATATATATATATAAGTGAGTGACCCCATTTACATTATATATATATATATATATGTAAAATGAGTACCTGGCCGTTAACAGCGTTGTCTCTGTCCGAAAAAAATTACCATATCGCCCTACAGACGCCATGTCTTGTCCTAAATGTTAAATGTTACTGTTGGACAGGGACCCCTTGTAAAACGCTTTGAGCACGTTTAGTGGATATAGCGCTATATAAAAGTTCAATTTATATATATATATATATATATATATATATATATATATATATATATATATATATATAAGAGAGAGAGAGAGAGAGAGAGAGAGAGAGAGAGAGAGAGAGAGAGAGAGAGAGAGAGAAATATTACACATTTAATATACCTACATCTGTACATTTCTCGCAATTTAGGATGTACATGCAGCATAGCAATCAATATAATAAGTGCCAATCTTGAAGACTGATCATTAATTTATCCAGTAAACTGCCGTACTCTGGAAATACAGGTATTTAAAAATTTGGCCAGAAAACTCGTCCTTCAAATAATAACGATCGGTTTAAATGACCCTCATCTTGGCAAACGCTCTTAAACCTGGGACTATTCCCCAATGTACTTAGCGTAAAATGGACGCCGTTACGTGGCGTTAAACTTTCTTAGAAGTCCCAGGTTTGAAAGTTTTTGCCAAGCTGTGAGTCATTTAAATCGATCGATATTATTTGAAGGACGAGTTTTCGGGCCAAATTTTAGAATACCTGTATTTTCAGAGTACGGTGTATTGGGTGCTTCTTTTTTACAAAACCCATAGTCTCAGGTTCACTCCTCACTGGTGTAGATCTCCCTGAGTCCCAGGTTCACTCCCCACTGTTTCCTACTTCCCATAACTTTGACGTATATTGTCTGGTTTCGTCTGGTTTCGGCGGGTTTCATAAAAAAATAATACCCCCCCCCCCTGGTATTGCTTTTTTACGAAACCCACCGAAACTCATAGTCGCAGGTTCACTCCCCACTAGTGTACATTCCCTGAGTTCCCACTGTTGCCCACTTCCCATAACTTTGTCGGATATTGTCTGGTATCGTCGGGTTTCGTGGGGTTTCGGCGGGTTTATAAAAAAAGCAATACCCCCTTGGAATTGCTTTTTACACAATCCGCCGAAAACACAAGTGTACACCTCACTTGGTCCCAGGTTCACTCCCCATTGCTGTCTACTTCCCATAACGTTGTCGGATATTGTTAGGTTTCGTCGGGTTTCGGCGGGTTTCGTAAAAAAAAAGAAACACCCTCCTCCTCCTTCCATAGTCCCTGGTTCACTCCCCACTGGTGTACACTTCCCTGAGTCCCTGGTTCACTCCCCACTGCTGCCTACTTTGTCGGTTGTCGTCGGGTTTCGCCGGGTTTTGGCGGGTTTAGGCGGATTTCGTAAAAAAGAAGCACCGCAGTTAACTGGCTAAATGATCAATTTTCAAGATTGGCAATTATTATATTTAATGCCAAACTGCTTTTACATTCTAAATTGCCAGAATTTACAGGTGTATGTATATTAAATAGTTGTGTGATATTCCTCTCTCTCTCTCTCTCTCTCTCTCTCTCTCTCTCTCTCTCTCTCTCTCTCTATATATATATATATATATATATATATATATATATATGTATATCTTTCTCATCCTCTCTCTCCTTCGCCTCTCTCTATCTCACTCCCTCAATCTCTTAGACTGTCCCCCCTCTTCATCTCCCCTCTCTCATTCACACACACACACACACAGACACACACGCGCGCGCGCGCACAGACATACACACACAACCATACATTTACCATTCATATCTCCAGTGTGTTTCTTAGAATACATATACAATAATACATATTATATTTTTTTTCAACCTACCTTGCAACACATCGTCATCATCATCACAAAAATTTGCAATAATTATTATTCGGTCTCTTACCCCAAGCAGCTCAATTTCTCCTCCTCCACCTCATCCTCTTCTTCTTTCTCCTCCTCCTCCTCCCCTCCCTCCCCATCCAAGTTCTTCCCCTCCCTCCACCTGTCATTCAGTGTAAAAATAACCTGTTCAACACAACCGATCTTCTTTCCTTGTATAGGCAGGCGCACTTTCTTGCAAAGGTAGGTAGCTTTAACTCGGAACAACCCATTATCCGATCACAATGATGGGGTAAAGACCTACCCGGCATCCCACTTACAATCAAAACATCTATTTTTTCATTTCACGATATATACATTTTCCGAAGTATTTTTTCAATCTATTAAAAACAGTGAATCAGATGATATAAAAGTCCCGAAATTCTTTAGTTTTTTAGAGAAAAATAATATCTCTGTCTAAGTTGTTCGATTATAAGACTAGATTTACTAATCTCCAAGCCAAAATTATGGCCCTGTTCATAACCTATCCACCCCTTAAGATTGAAAATGGAATCTCCCAATAAAATTCTCTACACGTTCGTTCTACTAGTAGTGTAGGTGAGTTGTAAGAAATGGAATCGAAAAAAAAACGAAACGAAACGAAACGAAGGCGTAGGTAAGTAAGTAAGGAGAGAAAGGTGTGCTTCTGCGAGCTGCTGTGTCTGTACTATCTTGGGTTGATTCACGGATTCTCTGAGGACGCTAAAGGGTTCGGCCTTTCGCGGATTTCGACGCTACAGAAAAAACTTTTACGTAAGTTGGTCTAATATTTATTATTATTATTAATTGTTTTTTTTAATGGGCTTTTTAAAAATGAGCTTTTACATAGCGCAATATCCACTAAATGTGCTCAAAGCGCTTTACAAAGGGTCCTTCACCAACAGTTTTGGTGTTTCTATTTTTATTACTTTGGTCAGATGAGTTATTGTTTCTCAAGATGACCACGGCATAGCTCTTCTTTAACGAAGTAAAGCGCTTTGAGCACATTAAGTGGATATTGCGCTTTATAAAAGCTCAAGTTTTTAAAAAAAGTCTTTATATATTTGTGCGGCTATGTGGTCTAGTGGTATGACTCTCGCCTTCGGATCGGAAGGTCCAGGGTTAGAGACCCGCTCTGAACGGCGTAGTCGAGTCCTTGAAAAAGGCTCTTTACTCACATTCACTCACCGTACTCAGGTGTAAAATGAATATCTGGTCAATAATAGCGTTCGGAAAAAAATTATAATGTCACCTAACAGGCGTCATGTCTCGTCCTAGATGTTGCGGACAAGACGTACCAAATACTTCTTGAATCGAAGTCAAAGACCCTTTATGTTATGTTTTGCATTACCAGTGTATTCCTTTTTGCCATTCTTGAGTTCAGGTCAAAGACCCTTTATGTTATGTTTTGCATTACCAGTGCATTCCTTTTTGTCGTTTTTGAGTTCAGGTCAAAGACCCTTTATGTTATGTTTTGCATTATCAGTGTGTCTCTTTTGCCGTTTTTGAGTTCAGGTCAAAGACCCTTTATGTTATGTTTTGCATTATCAGAGTGTCTCTTTTGCCGTTTTTGAGTTCAGGTCAAAGACCCTTTATGTTATGTTTTGCATTACCAGTGTATTCCTTTTTGCCATTCACGAGTTCAGGTCAAAGACCCTTTATGTTATGTTTTGCATTATCAGTGTATTCCTTTCTGCCATTCTTGAGTTCAGGTCAAAGACCTATTATATTATGTTTTGAATTATCAGTGCATTCCTTTTTGTCGTTCTTGAATGGGGTTCAATAAATACCCTTAATAGCGAGTTCCTGTATTCTCAAATGTATTGATGCTATGCGTTTAGGCAAAATACTCACGGCATACAGCTGTCGAATACGACGTACCAAAACACAAAACTTTATATGCATCCTTAAAGTTTTATGGTCTAATTGATAGAATTTAGTGAAAACTAGTCGATAAAACGGATGTCTTGAAACAATAACAAAGAGCAGCGTGACGTCAACTTCGTCCCATCTATTCCTCCTTGCCTTTCTTAAAGGCTCCATACACGCACGGTTTTGATAGGCTTCCGAACCACGATCAGGCAAACCGGGGTGAAAACGCAATGTGTGTGGCCAAATACCAGGCCGATAAACCTAGGTACGGTCCATCGCTCGCAAAGCCCGCTTTGCTTAATATTTTTCGAGGCGATCGGCGATCGGGGGCGTGGCAGTATAAAAAATTGGACAATTTTTTTCGGATTTTCGCTGTTTTGACGTCAGATTCATGATCAGCGTCGAATTTACAAATGGTTTGATACCAAGAACTATGTTTTTACTCCAAAAATTGATGAAATTAGAAACAAATTTTAATTAATATTGAGGCTATTTGGCCGACAGAACAGGGCCCCTCCCTGTTTTGTGATGGATCAAGTGGTATGACTCTCGCTTTCGGATCGGAAGGTTCAGGTTTCGAGACCCGCTCTGAGTGGTGCAGAGTTGAGTCCTTGGAAAATGCTCTTAACTCACATTCTCTCACCGTACTCATGACCGTTCGTTGTCTTTGTTGGGGAAAAAATGTCCCATCGCCTGACAGGCGTCATGTCTTGTCTTTCAAGTTTAATATTGCTGTTGCCTTGGGACCCCTTGTAAAGCGATTTGAGCACGTGGATATTGCGCCAAATAAATGCTGTGTTATTATTTTTTTAAATAATATTTTTATAAATGTTGCGCCAGGAAGAGGTAGATGGCAAAAGTTTCGTTCATACAAAATAAAAAATAGTTTTCATGATTTTCAATGTAATGATATAATAATATGCCAGTTCATTTTTTTTTTTTTTCCTCCTCACCCGTTGTCGCGACATGACGGTCGACCTTGACACAGACATTTGGGATTGGCCAAAAAGCCTTGACTACGTGATGACAGGGGTGGGCATTGTAACCTTGAATTATAATCTACAAACCACGCCCCCCCCCCCAAAAAAAAAGAAAAGAGCTGTGTGCGTGTGTGTGGTGGTGGTGGTGGGGGGGGGGGGGGGGGTGCGAATGCGAGTAGTCCCGAGGAGTACCCGTTTAACCTGCCACGGGAACACTGTCGATTTGTTTTATAAATAATAATAATAATAATAATAATAATAATAATAATAATAATAATAATAATAATAATAATAATAATAATAATAATAATAATAATAATGATAATAATAATAATAATAATAATAATAATAATAATAATAATAATAATAATAATAATAATAATAATAATAATAATAATGACGATAAATAAAAAATCTTTATTGTCCACAAAATGGAAAAATTTCCGTGGTCTACGTTGCTTTTAAACTTAAATCGGATTGCAAATGTATTGATGTTATGCGTATTGGAAAAATACTCACGACATCTCCATCGGGGTATAACATATAAACACACAAAACTGCAAACGCGAACGTTCATTGTCTGATTGATATAACTTAGTGATAAGTTAATTATAAAATGCTGTCTAAAAGCAATAACAACGGGTTGACTAACGTCAAATTCATTCCTTCTATTGATGCTCTGTGTTAAATTAAAATACTCACAAAGTCCGCCAGCCAGAAATATCACTCCAGCCCAAAGATCTACATGGAACCTTGAACGTTATAGTCTGATATATTTTAATGAGAACTAATCATAAAAATGGGTGTCTAAAAACAATAACAATGAGATGAGTGACGTCAATTTGGTTCCTTCTATAAATATCCAAGAACTTTACTCACTCCATCCGCTCTCTCCTCCTTCAATACATATGAATCTATTCTCTCATCACTTTTTTGTGCGGCTATGCATGTGATCTTGTGAAATGACACTCGCCTTTGGATCGGACGGTACTGGATTCGAGTCCCGCTCTGAGTGGCGCATAATTGAGTCCTTGGAAAAGGCTCTTTACTCGCATTCTCTCACCTTGTTCACTGTTAAAATGAGTACCTCGCTGTTTACAGCGTCGTCTCTGTCGGGAAACAATTGCAATATCGCTTAACAGTCATGTCTCGTCTAACATGTTTTTATGTTGGCCAAAGACCCTTATAAGTGATTTGAGCACCTTTATTGAATATAGCGGTATATATAGCGCAAGTAAATTTTTCTCTCTTTCTCTTTCTCTCTCTCCCTCTCTCTCTCTCTCTCTCTCTCTCTCTCTCTCTCTCTCTCTCTCGACATGTTAGATTATTATAGCTATTGCTACATATGATGCGAATATCTTGGACGGTTATTGATGCTATGAGTTTAGGTAAAATGCTCGCAACATCCACCAGTCGGAAATAACGTACCGTCATACAAAACTACGAGTAACCTTGAACGTTAAAAGTCTGATTGATATAATTTAGTGAGAACTAATTACCAAAATGACTGCCTTAATACAATAACAAAGAGTGGAATGATGTCAATTTCGTTCCTTCAACAGTCTAATTGATATAATTTAGTGAGAAGTAATCACTATTGTGGCAAGACGAAAGATAGAATAACAGACAGTAACTGGGATCGGTTCTGTCGGCCACATAGCCTCACTATTAATTAAAATTTATTTCTAATTTCACCAATTTTTGGAGTAAACACACAGTTCTTAGTATCAAACCTATTGTAAATTTGACGCTGATCACGAATCCGACGTGAAAACAGCGAAAATCCGAAAAAAATTGTCCACTTTTTTATACTGCCACGCCCCCGATCGCTGATCGCCTAAAAAAATATCTCCCCGTATGTGGGCAAAAATCATCTGCGATAAACGCAGGGATGGGGTCAAAGCGATAGGTCATCCGTCCCGCTACCAGCGGATGTCGGCGTCTATGGGGGGGCTTTAAGCAGAGGTCAAAAACCCTTTATTTTATGTCGGTGATTGTATTCCTCTTTGCCGTTCTTGAATAGATGTCAAATACCCTTTATGTTATGTCGTTTATTATTAATGTATTCCTCTTTGTCGTTCTTGAACAGAGGTCAAATGTCCTTTATGTTATGTCATTTATTATCAATGTATTCCTCTTTGCATGTTCCAGAATAGGGGTTAAATACCCTTTATGTTATGTCCTGTATTATCAATACATTATAACTCTTCGTAATTTTGGTCTTAGAGTGCTATTGTTTTATTTTATTTAAATGCGTTTGTTAGTTAACACGTGTGTGTGTGTGTGTGTGTGTATGTGTGTGTTGAGGGAGAAAGAAGGAAAGAGAGAGAGGCAGGGAGACAGAGAATAAGAGAGATATAAAAAGTAAGAAAGAGTGTGAAGAGAGAGATTGATAGATAGATAGATAGATAGATAGAGAGAGAGAGAGAGAGAGAGAGAGAGAGAGAGAGCGAGCAAAGAGAGAGATTGTGCAGGAAAGAGAGAGAGAGAGAGAGAGAGAGAGAGAGAGAGAGAGAGAGTAAATGAATGGGAATAGAGAGGGAGAGAGAGAAATAGAGTATAGAGTGATTAGAGAGCAGGAGAGAGAGAGAGAAAGAGAGAGAGAGAGAGCAAAGAGAATGAGAGAGAGAGAGAGAAAGAGAGAGAGAGAGAGAAAATGAATGGGAATAGAGGGAGAGAGAGAAAGAGAGTATAGATTGAGTAGAGAGCAGGAGAGAGAGAGAAAGAGAGAGAGAGAGAGAGCAAAGAGAATGAAAGAGAGAGAAAGAGAGAGAGAGAGAGAGAGAGAGAGAGAGAGAGAGAGAGAGGTGTAAAGAAAGAGATTAAAGACGTTTTGAGAGAGTGAGTAGGGAACTTGTGGGCGAAGAGCTATATAGATAGATAGATAGATAGAGAGGGAGAGAGAAAGAGAAATATAGAAAGAGAAAGAGAGAGAGAGAGAGTGAGTGAGAGACAGAGAGAGCGAGAGAGAGAGAGAGTGATTGAGAGACAGAGAGACAGAAAGAGAGAGATAGATAGATAGATAGATAGATAGATAGATAGAGAGAGAGAGAGAGAGAGAGAGAGAGAGAGAGAGAAGGGTAAAGGTGATTGACCTCATGTAATCATTAAACGAGTTACACATGCGGACTGAATTATCAGGGGTAATAAATAGGTAGGAATAGTTGATAACGGTACACAAACAACAGGGAAATGATTGGATACGACCAATAGTAAATAGGCGTAGTCGATTGGTAGGAATAGTTGATGACGGTACACAAACAACAGGGAAATGGTTGGATACGACCAATAGTAAATAGGCGTAGTAGATTGGTAGGAATAGTTGATGACAGTACACAAACAACAGGGAAATGATTGGATACGACCAATAGTAAATAGGCGTAGTAGATTGGTAGGAATAGTTGATAACGGTACACAAACAACAGGGAAATGATTGGATACGACCAATAGTAAATAGGCGTAGTAGATTGGTAGGAATAGTTGATGACGGTACACAAACAACAGGGAAATGATTGGATACGACCAATAGTAAATAGGCGTAGTCGATTGGTAGGAATAGTTGATGACGGTACACAAACAACAGAGAATGCACTGTATGCGATCAACAGTAAATTGATGGTAAGTGAGTAGGGGTATTAAATTGGTAGGAATAGTTGATAACTGTACACAAACAACAAAACATTCATTTTTTAAAAAATTGAGCTTTTAAATAGCGCAATATCCACTAAACGTGCTCAAAACGCTTTACAAGGGGTCTCTGTCCAACAGCCTGCCAGGAGATATTATAATTTTTTTTCGGACAGAGACAACGCTGTCAACGGCCAGGTACTCTTTTTACACATGAGTACGGTGAGAGAATGTGAGTAAAGAGCCTTCTCCAACGACTCAACTATGCGCCGAGCGAGGCTCGAACCCAGGACATTCCTATCCGAAAGCGAGTGTCATACCACTAGCCGCACAAGAGAATTCCTTGGATGCGACCAATAGTAAATTGCTGGTTAATAAGCAGGGGTATTAAATTGGTAGGAATAGTTGATGACGATATACAAACATCAGGAAACTGATCGGATGTGACCGACGTGCACGTATTTACACGTCTGAGAACCCAATTCCTTCTGGGCTCATTGTTTTAATGGAAATCTAAAAAAATAAAAATGAAGCAAAATATTGTCCATTACAACAATGTTAAAATAGGCCCATAAGTGGGTTCGTATGTCAGACCTGCATATATATATATATATATATATATATATATATATATATATATAAAATATATATATATATACATATATATTACGAATTGTTATATTTTCAAGTAGGTAGGTCTGTTCCACTAAACGTGCTCTAAGGTCTTTTAAGGGAGTCTCTAGCCAACAGCAACATCGAACATATAGGGCGAGACGTGTCGCCTGTTAGGCGACACTACAATTTTTTTTAAACCGACGGAGACAAAGTTGCTAACGGCCAGGTTCTCATTTTACACCTGAGTGCGATGAGAGAAAGTGAATAAAGACTCAACTTACTATGCGCCGTTCAGAGTGGAACTCAAAACCCAGGAGCTTCCGATCTGAAGGTGGGTGTCATACCCCAAAAATGTAGTAGTAGTAGTCGTTGTAATATTAGTAATAGCATAAGTAGCAATAGTAGAAGCAGCAGCAGCAGCAGTAGTAGTAGTAGTAGTAGTAGTAGTAGTAGTAGTAGTAGTAGTAGTAGTGGTAATAGTCGTAGTGGTAGTAACACTATTTTGCTTCTTCTTCTTCTTCTTCTTCTTCTTCTTCTTCTTCTTCTTCTTCTTCTTCTTCTTCTTCTTCTTCTTCTTCTTCTTCTTTTTCTTCTTCTTCTTCTTCTTCTTCTTCTTCTTCTTCTTCTTCTTCTTCTTCTTCTTCTTCTTCTTCTTCTTCTTCCTCTTCATCTTTTTCACGTTCCTCTTCTTCCTGTTCCACTCCTTGTCCTCATACTAATCT
>NC_088366.1:53112192-53114692 GCF_034508935.2 Berghia stephanieae | reverse complement strand
TTTTTACCTAATCTTGTTGTCTGAATTATTGCTTGTGCTCAGGTGTGTAGTAGGTAGAGATGGTAGAGATGTAGGCGGATCAGAAAGTTACAGCAACGATAAATTAAATAAGATGAGATCAGTTGACTTTAATTGTTTATTGTTGTTTAAGTTCGTTGATTGTTTTGCAACTTAAGGGTATAATTTAATCCTTGCTTAACGTCGAGGCTGTTAAGATTCTACATGTGTGTCAGTTTGTATGTGTGTGTACGTGTGTGTATGTGTGTGTTATGTGTGTATTTTTACTTTTTCAAATGAAGCCATTTGCCAAGGAAAGGAAGAAAAAAGAAAGATGAATAAGAAGCACACACACACATACACACACAACACAAACACACCCATACACACACAAATAACAAAAACAAAACAAAATAAAAAAGCCAAACAAACAAAACAAAATCAAAACTCAAACAACTACAGGATTCATTTGAGTTCAATCTGGAGGTTAAAAAAAATTTAAAACAACAACAACAAAAAAAAAAGCAAAGCAAAGACCACTTTTGTGCAAAACAACAACCAAACAAAACAAAACAAATAAAGAAAAAAGAAAAGAAAAATAGACTATATAGCAAGGAACGAATCGTTTAATCAATCAAAAGCAGACACTCAAAAAATCGTTAGATATTGCTTTGACATTATAAACGGTTTACTGCCACATTGTGTAATTTATATTGCTTAACTCACTCAACCCTAACAACGACTATATCCGTACTTTACCCGGGTTACTTTTACCCCATGCCTATTTATTACATTTTTCTGAAACAAATTATAGGCGTAGATTCAAAGCTAATGTTTTTTTTGTTTTTTTTTTTTTAGTTTTCGCATGTTGAATAAAACTTTCTATCCTACATGCTCATTTTAAATCCATTTTTCCAATTTTGAAAAGTAGCAAAATTCTCTTGGATTGAGTGAGTTAAGAAGTCGCGAGAGGGGTTCAAGATAGTTATTTACGTTCGTAAGCACTGTCTTTGGAATGGTGGATGACGTCGATTGTAGAGCGTCCATCTCATGGCCAGGCGGAGGTGCCGTAACAGTCGGGTCGTGGGATCGACTTCCCATCGCGGCAAAAGTTTAAAAAAAAATCTATTGTCTTTTGGAACGTTTCTTCTCACCTCATTTCTTGTTATTGTTTATTATTGTGTTATTTTGTGGTTCTGTGGTATGAGAAACGCCTTCGGATTGGCAGGTCTTCTGTTTCAAGTCTTGGTCAATAAAGTCCTTTGAAATGACTCTTTACTCACATTCTGTCAGTGTAATTAAGAACACAGTTTTGTCTCTGTCGACTTACTTATCCGAACCAGATTACTTACTTATCCGAACCAGAATACTTATTTTATCCGAACCAGATTACTTACTTATCCGAGCCAGATTACTTACTTATCCAAACCAGATTACTTACTTATCCGAACCAGAATACTTATTTATCCGAACCAGATTACTTACTTATCCAAACCAGAATACTTACTTATCCGAACCAGAATACTTATTTATCCGAACCAGAATACTTATTTATCCGAACCAGATTACTTATTTATCCGAACCAGATTACTTATTTATCCGAACCAGAATACTTATTTATCCGAACCAGAATACTTATTTATCCGAACCAGAATACTTATTTATCCGAACCGGATTACTTATTTATCCGAACCAGATTACTTGCTTATCCAAACCAGATTACTTACTTATCCGAACCAGAATACTTACTTATCCAAACCAGATTACTTACTTATCCGAACCAGAATACTTATTTATCCAAACCAGAATACTTACTTATCCAAACCAGATTACTTACTTATCCGAACCAGAATACTTATTTATCCGAACCAGATTACTTACTTATCCAAACCAGATTACTTACTTATCTGAACCAGAATACTTATTTATCCAAACCAGATTACTTACTTATCCAAACCAGATTACTTACTTATCCGAACCAGAATACTTATTTATCCGAACCAGATTACTTACTTATCCAAACCAGAATACTTACTTATCCGAACCAGAATACTTATTTATCCGAACCAGAATACTTACTTATCCGAACCAGATTACTTACTTATCCGAACCGGATTACTTACTTATCCGAACCAGATTACTTGCTTAATATGTCTTAGAAATACGAATTCTAAGGTCCTAATTGACAATTATATAAAGATCTTTAATTCAATAAACTTTTTTAAAACAAAGTTTTGTTGTCAGAGCTAATATATAAAGGAGCTTAACTCTCTCCTTACCAGCCATTTTTAGAATTTCTCCCCGAAAATTCACACCCACCCGACACAAAAATAATATATCCTTGCGAAAACAAAAAAGTAACAAGTGCATTCTATACAGAATGTTTTTCAGCAAAATGATGTCTATAACACAGTGTTTATTATTAATAGCTGTAATCAAAGCATTTCCTTACAATTTATGATGTATACAAAAGAAATCAGAATGCAAAAAATTGTCGGTTGCA
>NC_088366.1:53067192-53107192 GCF_034508935.2 Berghia stephanieae | reverse complement strand
TGTTTACGTGATTCTGTAGCTGGGATGTTTACGTGGTTCAGTCGCTGGGATGTTTACGTGGTTCTGTAGCTGGGATGTTTACGCGGTTCTGTAGCTGGAATGTTTACTTGGTTCTGTAGCTGGGATGTGTACGTGGTTCTGTAGCTGGGATGTATTTGTAGAGAACGAGAAAAGATGGTTATCGGTATTTGATGGTAAAAAAAAATCTCTCAACTGACATTTATTTGTTCTTTGTTTTGTTTTGTTTTGTTTTTTCTTTGATCTCGGTAAATATTGTGCGGCTAGTCTATGTATATATAATTAATTGTTTCCCCATTTCATATTAAATACAAGATTAGCGATCCTTGATTTGTGGTGACATGACCTTATCTTCATTAATATTTATAGATAATAATGTTTACTGTCCTTCAGCTTATTGTATATCTACACTTGTATTAAATTTCAACTCATCAAAACACAATGAGCTTCAAACGTTTAAGAATGTCATATGTGCATTGTGATGAAGTAACGTTTATAGGGAATGAGATTAGCGGAAGAGTAGCGTCCCGGCGAGGACGAGAGACGCATGCGCACAACCAACATGACGTTCTCTCTCTAATAACTTTTCCGCCGGTGACGTCACAGACTATGGGTGACGTCCAATCAAGGGACGCTACTCTTCATCTAATCTCATTCCCTATAGTGAAGAGTAAAGTCGACTTAAATCGCAAATAATATCTTAACTTCTTGCATCAATAAGATACAAATGTTAACGATCTGGATAATTTTCATAGCAGGTAGTATTTTGATTTTCTATGTAGTCGACACACACATACACACACACACACAAACACACACACACAGCGAGAGAGAGAGAGAGAGAGAGAGAGAGAGAGAGAGAGAGAGAGAGAGAGAGAGAGAGACTTGCTCTTTCTTTTATTGATATAGATTAAATGTATATTCTACTGCTATTCAATTTACATCTAATAACTAGCATTAACCTCGATGTGTTTGATGAGATATTGTGGGTAAAATAAAACACAAGAACAGAAAATCTAACCTCGAGTCACCCACCTTTCGTTAGTTTTGGAGAGCAGATGAACACACTCACTCTCACCTGTAGACAAATCGTACCTTTTTGCAATTTGTGGTAATGCATTCCAGGTGAGTGGTTTACCTGTGTTCTTCCAAGAGTTAATGATAGATAAGACAGGTATACTGCCGCATTATTCTGAAATAAAACACGTTAAAAAATTTGGCCAGAAAACTCGCCTTTGAATTATTGATCGATTAAAATGTCTTTTTTATTTGACAAAAACTATCAAACTTCAGACCTTATTGAAGTCCCAAGTTTGGGAGCATTTGACATGGTTAGGATCACTTTAACCGATCGATAATTGAAGGAAGCGTTTTCTGGCCAAAAATTTAAAAAAAAAGTGTTTACTCCGAAAACGTCTTTACCTAAACATACTTACTGCTGGAGTACGCGAGAGATGGAGTGAGTAATTTTGGCTTCATACTTTGACCTCAAAGCCATCGTTGCCTTCAATTGTTATTAATAGAAGCCACAGTAGGTACGCACCAGGGATTATTTTGTTGGTAACTACACACTACGTGAGCAAGATGAGTTTATTTTGTTTTAAGTTGTAGTTTACACTAAAGCATAACGAATGTCTCTCGTACCCATTAGGCCAAGCAATGAATGTGTCAGGAACATAGATTGTTCAAAATTGTTTTCCATTGACGAATTGTTTTCAAAAGCTTTAGCCAAGTAAAAGATGTGTGTGTGTGTGTGTGTGTGTGTGTGTGTGTGTGTGTGTGTTTGGGTGTTTATTAATAATAATAATAATAATAATAATAATAATAATAATAATAATAATAATTATTAATGATAATAATAATAATTCCAACTATTATAATTATTATTATTATTATTATTATTATTATTATTATTATTATTATTATTATTATTATTATTATTATTATTATTTATTATTATTATTATTATTATTATTATTATTATTATCATGAACTGTCCAGCATGTGCTTTACTCGCAAGCGTGATAACATATTGGGTAGATAATGTTTAATAAGTGACAAAATGTTTCTTCTCTATCTAACTCTGAAATCGGGGAGAAAAAATAAACATCGAATAAGTCCTCAATATTTGACTTTTGACCCATGACCTTTCTTTTCGAACTTAAGTGACTAGTGTTCGTCGTTCGATCTATTCTCTCAGTTAAAGAATCAGTACAAAAAGAAACCAACGAATTAGTAATGAGAAAAGACAGATATTGCTAGTTATGAAAACTACCGTATCAGCAGAATTGTGGAATTCTCCTCTACGGTAGATTACTTTACCCTTGTATGCAGGCTATGTAGGCAGTAACATACGCCATTCCATTCCTTGCTGCAGAAAATCCAATAAGAAATGCGAAATGTTTATCATCCGAAGTTGCGATTTTTTGAAGAGGTGCCAACCGATGAGATAATGATAATGGCGTTACCCTCGTATGTGTGATCATAAATATAATATATTATTATAAGGTGTGTGTTGTGTGAGTTCGTTTTCATTTAATATAAACAATAAATAATGTTATGTGTTTATCATTTAAGCAATATGCCATATTTTTATTATCATTACCATCAATATTTGCATATCTCTGTATTGCTCCCTCGGCTCAGTTAATAATATAGTAATTTTGATCTATTAAAGGTACATCAGTGTCAAATGCCACCCCCCCCCCCCAAGAAAAGGTGTGTGTGTGCGTGTGATTGTGTATGTGTGTGTGTGTGTGTGTGGGGGGGGGGGGATTACTCCCTTCCGCGGCGCATCTTTAAATGTCGTCCCCAAAGCATTCCATGAAGGACTGAAAATAATCCATAAAACCAAATTCCGATGTCATTAGTTTTTACCCTTGTGAGTAAATCGAGGGTGTATAATCCTGCCCAAGGAAAATAAGACTAAAGGCCCTGAGTTCAGTGTAATGCCTTAACCATTCGGTCACCTCGTTCTTCAAAAACCATCAAATTTAAATATAATACTTCGATCATAACTATCAAGAATATTATTTATAATCTCGTTTGGAGCTATACTCTTAGTGGGTAAAAATGTTAACGATCTGGCTAATTTTCATAGCAGGTAGTAGTTTGATTTTCCATGTAGTCGACACACACACACACACACACACACAAACAC
The DNA here is from genome assembly GCF_034508935.2 of Berghia stephanieae. Lineage (NCBI taxonomy): Eukaryota > Metazoa > Mollusca > Gastropoda > Nudibranchia > Aeolidiidae > Berghia > Berghia stephanieae. The sequence goes on along the minus strand of NC_088366.1, from coordinate 53,104,014 downwards.
ACACACACACAAAAGAATTAGAGCGTTTAAAATAGAGCCTTTATATAGCGCAATATCCCACTAAGTGTGCTCAAAGTGCTTTACAAAGGATCCCTGACCAACAGCAACACGTAACATGTAGAACGAGACGACGCCAGTTAGACAATATTACAATTTTTCCGACAAAGACAACGCTGTCGACGGCCAGGTAATCATTTTACACTTGAGTACGGTGAGAGAATGTGATTAAAGAGTCTTTTCCAAGGACTCCACTATGCGCCGAGAGAGGCTCGAACCCAGGACCTTCCGATCCGAAAGCGAGTGTCATACCACTAGACCACATAGCCGCACATGCTAAAGGCAGACGTAGTGATCAGAGCCAGAAGGAGCGAGCCACGCTCCAAGTTAGCACTCTGCATGCAGTCTTCTTAGGTTATTGATTCTAGCAGAGGTCACATTTATCTAAGTGTTTATATCTGGTTTTCGTTTACCTGCTGTAGTGTAGGCTATCTATAGAGACACAGTATAGCCGATAGTATAGGTAGGCAAAGCGAAATGAAGGTTAAATGCACTTGGAATGAGTGCTCGACCATCGAGGTGAGAAGAAATAAAGTTATGTAATTTTAATGTTGTTGTGCCTCTGAAATAACAAGAGGGTAGGTACTTAGTGATTTTTGTGTACTTTTATATATTTGTGAACAACAACCTCAAACTCGTTATTATGCGACGTGCACTTATTTGCAGGTCTGATAACCCAATTCCTTATGGGCTCATTGTTGTAATGGATAACTCCAAAAAAAAAACAACAAAAAAAAAACAAAAAACAAAACAAAACAAAAAACAAAATTAACGCAAAATATTGTCCAATACAACGATGTTAAACTAGACCCATAAGTGAGTTCGGATGTCAGACCTGCATATATATGTACACGGCGGTTATTATGTAATGTGGACCAGTTTTGTGAAACTCTCTTTTTACCACCTTACGAAAGTTTATTCTATTTTGTCTCCATTAAGTCATTAAAACTTAACCCAATTTTCATACATATGAATACACATAACACATAAAAATAATAGTAATAGTAATAAATCTTTCTGGTCCATAAAGTGGAAACTCTTTAGTGGTTTACATTGCTCGATCAAATATAACAAACATAAATAGAAATGTGTGGATCTTATAATAATATGATCCTCATAACAAATTTACTTCACAATGCACACAGATTGATTTTCCATGTAGTCGACACACACACACACACACACACACACACACACACACACACACACTAAAGAAATAGAGCTTTTAAAATAGAGCCTTTATATAGCGCAATATCCCACTAAGTGTGCTCAAAGTGCTTTACAAAGGATCCCTGACCAACAGCAACACGTAACATGTAGAACGAGACGACGCCAGTTAGACAATATTACAATTTTTCCGACAAAGACAACGCTGTCGACGGCCAGGTAATCATTTTACACTTGAGTACGGTGAGAGAATGTGATTAAAGAGTCTTTTCCAAGGACTCCACTATGCGCCGAGAGAGGCTCGAACCCAGGACCTTCCGATCCGAAAGCGAGTGTCATACCACTAGACCACATAGCCGCACATGCTAAAGGCAGACGTAGTGATCAGAGCCAGAAGGAGCGAGCCACGCTCCAAGTTAGCACTCTGCATGCAGTCTTCTTAGGTTATTGATTCTAGCAGAGGTCACATTTATCTAAGTGTTTATATCTGGTTTTCGTTTACCTGCTGTAGTGTAGGCTATCTATAGAGACACAGTATAGCCGATAGTATAGGTAGGCAAAGCGAAATGAAGGTTAAATGCACTTGGAATGAGTGCTCGACCATCGAGGTGAGAAGAAATAAAGTTATGTAATTTTAATGTTGTTGTGCCTCTGAAATAACAAGAGGGTAGGTACTTAGTGATTTTTGTGTACTTTTATATATTTGTGAACAACAACCTCAAACTCGTTATTATGCGACGTGCACTTATTTGCAGGTCTGATAACCCAATTCCTTATGGGCTCATTGTTGTAATGGATAACTCCAAAAAAAAAAACAACAAAAAAAAAACAAAAAAAAAACAAAACAAAAAACAAAATTAACGCAAAATATTGTCCAATACAACGATGTTAAACTAGACCCATAAGTGAGTTCGGATGTCAGACCTGCATATATATGTACACGGCGGTTATTATGTAATGTGGACCAGTTTTGTGAAACTCTCTTTTTACCACCTTACGAAAGTTTATTCTATTTTGTCTCCATTAAGTCATTAAAACTTAACCCAATTTTCATACATATGAATACACATAACACATAAAAATAATAGTAATAGTAATAAATCTTTCTGGTCCATAAAGTGGAAACTCTTTAGTGGTTTACATTGCTCGATCAAATATAACAAACATAAATAGAAATGTGTGGATCTTATAATGATATGATCCTCATAACAAATTTGTTTCACAATGCACACAGACATATTTACAATTTAATACAACAGAGAACATAATGTTTTAATGTATTGAAATTCAGACTGATTTCAAATGTATCCCCCGTTACTAAGTTACTCACTCGAACTACTCACTTCTCTTCCAATACAATTTTAAACAGTCCCAATTTCTTTCACAAATTGTTCCTCTTTTTCACATCTCTCTCTCTCTCTCTCTCTCTCTCTCTCTCTCTCTCTCTCTCTCTCTCTCTCTCTCTCTATCTATCTATCTATCCTTCTATCTATCTATTTATTATGTCGTTTAGTGTGGCCAATTTCAATTTCCCTGTCTTTATTGTGTGGCTATGTGCGGCTATGTTGTCTTGTGGTATGACACTCGCTTTCGGATCTGAAGGTTCTGGGTTCGAGCCTCGCTCGACGCATAGTTGGGTCCTTGGAAAAAGTTCTTTACTCACCGTCATGTCTCGTCCTACATGTTAAGTTTTGCTGTTGTCCAGGGACCCCTTGTAAAGCGCTTTGAGCACGTTTAGTGGATGTTGCTCTATATAAAAGCTCAAGTTAAAGCTCAATTTATTGTTTTCAACAGTTCTGGGCTCAGATTGAGAATATTATTACAGACTTCCTTTAATCATATTATTGTGTCTGGAGGCACAATTCGTGCCCATCATCGCAGCTGTACAATAAGAATGAAAAAAAAACACATATACAACACAACACGCTCGTTAGATATATTAAATTAATCTTGAGATTAACAAATTCGTGTTTTTGGTTTGATAAACGGTTTGTCTATCTTTGGGACCCCTATAGCTCAGTTGTGACAACACTTGCTTCATAGAGACAAGTATCGATCCCGGGTGTAGTCGATATTTAAAAAAATGTTGCCTCCCTTCCCCCCTCCCCTCCCCCCTCCCCCACCCCCCCCCATCCATCCAGCAGTGATTTGGTAGCTGGGTCTGTTAGATGCGGCGGAAAGTACTTGCGATAGACTAGTGTTCTATCCAAAGGGTAACAAGCAATTGCTGTTGTTTCTTTAGCACTATAAAATCCGGGATAGACTCTGTCCCCATAAACTTTACGGTGACAGAAGACTACATTTTTACTTTTTAAAAATCTGTATTTATTAGTATAGAATTATTATTATTGTGTCTTCTACAGGGCAGCGAGGGCCATCTTTACCATCCCTAAAACCCACAGAAGCGTCATGCCCGCCAGAAGGCGCGATCCTGTTAGCGTGCCGAGGACCTTTCATAGTTCCAGTGAGTACTCCTCATTTACTGAGTGTTACAAATGTGATACATTTCATTTACATTAAAAATCACTCTGTATTTTGATGTACTGTTAAACAATATGGTGACATTTAACTAAAACTTTTCAAAGATTTAAAAAAGTGATATATAAAGTGTGTATGAAACAGTGCCAGACAAAAAAAAAACCCCAAGCCATCTCAAATAATTGGACTCAATAGACTGATGTCACGTCGCCCAGCAACGGCGGCCATCGTGGTTCTAAACAAAGAAAATCGGTGCTTTTTATTATTCATGCTGGCGAGAACTACTTTTCATGTCTTATGATCGGAACGTGTAAAAGTCAAAACATGATCAGATTAATAATGTTTTTTCCCTCTGGATACTCTTTTATGCTCGTCGGAGAAATATTTCATAAGGGCGTCCGCCATTGTTCGGATAGTTTAGAGCCAGTTATTAAGTTACCATGCGTCATTACGAAGGAAGTGACGTTACGCCTGTTGAAGCGTATTAATCACCCTTGAAATTTCCGTTCTTGCTTTGTCTTGCAGTGTTTCATACACACTTTTTCAGAACTTTATCTTTCACCAGTGTCTGCTCCATTGTGGCTTTGATAGTGATATGTTATCTTATTTTGTCTTATGACTTCTTCTTCTTGACGTAAAATATAGAACGAGACATGACGCCTGTTAGGCGATATTACTTTTCCGACAGATACAACGCTGTTAACGGCCAGGTACTTATTTTACACCTGAGTAAGGTTAGAGAATGTGAGTAAAGAACCTTTTCCAAGGACTCAACTATGCGTCAAGATTGGCTCGAACCCAGGACCCTCTGATCCGAAAGCGAGTGTCATACCACAAGACCACATCGCCGCCCTAATTGTTTATCTAATACTTTCTTTCCCACATATCGTTCTATGACGACGACTTTCAAATAGATGATGCAAAAAAAAACCCAGCTAAATGGAAATAATATTATAATAATAATAAATACTAATAATGCTGAAAACTTATATAGCGCTATAACTCCGAGACACCAGACTCTAAGCGCTTAAATTACAAATTACTTAGGCTGAAACATAATCATTTACACACACAAGCACACACACACACACACACACACACACACACACACACACACAACACAACACACAACACAAACCAATCTTGCTTCTCATACCATCTACTAAAATCTAAACATATGTTTTAAGCGAACGTTTAAAAATAGACAAAGATTCTTTTTCACAAATATCGTTTTTCTAATACTATCCCCACGACAGGTCGGCCTCTCCATCATCACGACTATGGCATTGATGAGATATGGTTTCAAATATTACCCTCCTCCAATACCATCGCCGCCCTAATTGTTTATCTAATACTTTCTTTCCCACATATTGTTCTATGACGATGACTTTCAAATAGATGATGCAAAAAAAACAAAAAAAAAAAAAACAAAAAAAAACAAAACAAACAAACAAACAAAAAAACCCCAGCTAAATGGAAATAATATTATAATATCGTTTTTCTAATAATATCCCCACGACAGGTCGGCCTCTCCATCATCACGACTATGGCATCGATGAGAGCATCAACCGTGCGGGATTCTTTTCGAACGCTGTCCTGGAAGACACGGACGCCACTGCGGCCTACTCACGTGCCAAGGACTACGATCTGATTAGGAATACCCAGTCTGCCATCGTGAGTAGGAACAACAACAACAACAACAACAACAACAACAACAACAATACCAACCACAACAACAAACACACATAAAGCCTCTTGTAAATTCTTATTGTGACACTCTCAACGCTCCTATTGATTTCCTCAAAATTTTGCTCATTTTAAAATGAATATGATATAAATAACAGCTTCAAAAAGGATATAAAATACTTAGCAAGGGGAAGCATTTCGGGCTATTTTTATCTTTTCCTTTTTGAAGCTGTTACATTCATTTTTGTTCAATATCTTTAACTATCCTCAGGTCAATATACGGCGCCACTTCGATCCCTTCCACTCTCTCTCTCTCTCTCTCTCTCTCTCTCTCTCTCTCTCTCTCCCCCCTTCTTCCGTCCATTCTCATTCTATCAAACTACTTTTCCTCCTCTCCTTGATTTTTCAATGTCTTTCTTCTGCTTCACGTCCGTCGTCTAATTCTTGATCTATCCCTCTCCCTTTCTCTTCATTTTACCATGTTTCATCTACTCCTCTGCTATCATGTACATTTTGTGTTTAAGAATTTAAATGGCTCGTGTGAAATGACTTGTAATATCTAGCAAAATAAATTAATTGGGCATAAGGCAATTAAACTTCATTTTCCCCTTACTCATTACGTATCATATCTCATAGCTAAAATGTCTCTCTCTCTCTCTCTATCTCTCTCTCTATCTCTCTCTCTATCTCTAATTATTCCTTTGGCGTATAGAGAGAGAGAGAGAGAGAGAGAGAGAGAGAGAAAGAGAGAGAGAGAGAGAGAGAGAGAGAGAGAGAGAGAGAGAGAGCTTTGTGGTCATTTCTAAGGCAAATGATCTCATAGCTAAAATTTCTCTCTCTCTCTCTCTCTCTCTCTCTCTCTCTCTCTCTCTAATTATTCCTTTGGCGTATATATATATATATATATATATATATATATATATATATATATATATATATAGAGAGAGAGAGAGAGAGAGAGAGCTTTATGGTCATTTCTAAAGCAAATGATCTCATAGCTAAAATTTCTCTCTCTCTCTATCTATCTATCTATCTATCTATCTCTCTCTCTCTCTCTCTCTCTCTCTCTCTCTCTCTCGAATTATTCCTTTGGCGTATAGAAAGAGCTTTGTGGTCATTTCTAACGACAAATGTGCCCTTAATTTTATTTGAATCATCATTACAGCACCACTCTTGGTCTATGTTTAAATTTTGAGTCTTGACTATCTAGTCATAAATAATAAAATCGAGATAATATAAATCACGTAAGGAACTTAGTCTTGGGCTAATATTGCTGCTTATAACTGGTTCTCAAATCAGAGTTTAAACCTTTCCTTTTGAACAGTGATGTCAAACAAATTTGACAACAAAATCAAAGCATTTTAAAATAAATAAAATAAATAAAGATCATTAATGGAGTGTTTATTATGTCCCCTAGTTTTGCATGGAGCAAGATCCTTTGTTAAGCTCTTTTTCATTTATTCGAATAGTATTTCCATGTATCCCCATAAACACAAGTGGGCTACACACAATTTTTTGTGAATAAACAAACAGCTTGTATTAGAATATAGAAATGAAAGTGTTAGGAATATACCTTGCCCTTTTTAAAACTTTTTTTTTCATATTGGTTTGCATCCTGATGTTACAAGTATATACAGTATGTCCAAGAACCATTGCCCTCATTCCAAAATATATTTTTACAAATTTGATGTGTTTAGAACGAATTATAATTACAAACATGTTGATGTTCTATAGGTCTTTGTAGAAAATAAAGTAGACTTTTCTATCCGATTGTTCAGTACACTTTACGATGATTGATCCGCAATTAAATTATTATTAATCTCTAAGTTCTGAAATGACTGCATCCCTATAAAGTTTCATAGTTTTTTAGCAGTAATTTGGACACTCAATTCTTCACATAGCTACAAGTAAAAATGCACGGCATGATGATAAAGCCTAATGATGCTTTGGTTGGATAAGATCAACGGTGGTTTGTCTGTATGTGACTAGTGAAAAAAAAGACTTTGCAAGAAAGTTCGCAAAAAATAAAATCAAGGATAAAAAGTGCAACACATTGAATCGCCCTGTTCTATAGTGTCCGACTGTACGGACATTGATTTCCGATACAAAATATTACGATAAAGGGGGTATGGCTTGTACAATTATATTATATTCTAAAGAACGATAATTTCCGAGCAAAATGTACAATTTGTATAATGCCATAATGTTAAACCTCGTGATGATTGGTTTTATTAATTGCTTTATGATATAAAACCACCCCATTCATTGCGTTGAAACAGGGCTTATCTAAACCCAAAGCAAGTTAGATTCGAACAAAATTGCAAATATTTTAGACATGACACAATTACACTGTGCATTGAATGTTCAGTATCTTTGAATATTCAATGTTTATCAAAATGGTTCTTGGGCATTATGTTTATTTTTTATTGATTGTTTGTTTTGTTTTTGACTACTTGGTTACATTATATAAACATATCCACATAATGAAGTCCTCCACAGAACCTCTACCACTTACTAGAAATGTTCAACTGTCCTTATCTTTCAAACAATACGTCTTTATATTCTTCTAAAATATCTTAGCAATTTGTCAGACCCAATTGAATCCAAATTTTAATCCCAAACGCTTTGCCCTAAATCCACCATTAAACTTAATTTGAGTTGTTTCATTTATTATTTTTACAATTTATTTATATAATTTTGGTGAGATTACTATTTTGCCCTATATCAATCCCCACTGTGTGTGTGTTTTGTTTTGTTTGTTTGGTAAGTTATATGACACATCTTCTCATTCAGTTTCATTGACCAAAACAGTTTCATTTTTATTGCAGAATCGATACTTAAACTTTGGCCTCACTGCCTTAACTCTCCATCTTGAGTTGCTGTATCATTCCTGTTTTTCACGACCCATGTTCAAACATTGTTTACTCAGTCCTTTTTCCTATATTTCCTCTCAGTTAAATTCATTATTATTTTCACGTCACCTTCCACTGTATTCATTTTGTTGAGAACATCCTTTGTTATTTTGAAACAGTATCCCAAATTTAGTTTTGTGCAACGTTATAGGCCCCAAACCCCGAAGTGCATTGGTTACCTATCCTATAAACTGACTGGTATCGTAACCACGATTGATCAGCCACATGTGCCACCCGCGACCTGTCCCCTGATTTGAACCAATTTTTATTTTCATTCCTACCACGGATTAGTAGGTCCTATTAATTATTACACTTTGCACCAACAAAACCGTTTTATCCTACAATCCAACCCTAACTCGCATATGTACAATAATATCAATTTTTTAGATCGAATTTAAAAAATATAGAAAAACAATTGTCGAATGTTTGTAGTTTTAAAAAACTTTCCAGTGACTTTTTTGTGTAGATACTCCTCAAATAACTTGTTGAGGAGACCTTATTCATTTAAAAAAAAAAGAAATAAAGAAAGTTAAACACCCCTTATCGATCTAGTGCGTATGATAAGAATTGGTTTCTGAACCCAAAAGCATTTTGCCGAAAGGGCATGGGTCATAAAATATAATTTCTGCTCTTATCATTGGACGCGATGCATAACAAACTCATATTGTAAATACAATGTCTACATAATCAACTGGGTTGGGGTGTTGAATAATGAGTAGGCACAATCATAGCGACCGTTTAATCTATGAATTTAACAATATTATGCTCCCTCTCCATCTTTCTATTTGTATGCCTAATCAATATTCATGTTTTATACGTTATGCTGCTTCTTTTCTCTAAGTTCTAAATTTCATCATAAATTAGATAATAGATTTACTTTCTCATATATTAAAGTCAAAGAAATTATCTGAGCATTTAACATTTGAATTACATATGAGTCTCTTGAATCATATCAAAGTAGAAGCTATTAAACAGTAAAGAAGTAAGTTCATCAATTTTATATTAAGGTTGTAAATTAAAATAAATTTGATGGCCACATCTTTGGAATAACCCGGGCCCCCTTCCCGTCTTTTGAACAGCGCCATACATCACCGGACTCGGATAGATCCAGGGTCGGTAGATCGGTCACCCGCTACCAATCTCTGCCTCCAGTCGATAGGATGTCGCCATTATCAAGATCTTCATTGTCACCATCGTCTCGTTCAGCTCTAGTACCACACCAAAGCATGAGTGACTTGCGATCAGCATTGCAAGCACCGCCACCCTCGACTTTACTCTCTACCAAAATTAACAGCTTTCTTAGAGGGCATTCTCTTCCACCAGGGGTTCGCCCAAGCACAAGATCGCTCGTCTCCTACAAATCATTCTTAGACTCAGCTGCCCCCCCACCCCCACGTCCCAAACACGACTCTATGTCTATTGTCTCTTATAAGTCACATCTAGCAGATCCATCAGTTACTTCCCCCTTCACCACTAGGAGCTCTTCAAGGTTAAATCGTGGTTTCGTCCCATCGTCGTCGTCGTCGCTTCCATTATCTAGGTTCAGATCAAATTCGGTATCCTCAACCCTGCCAAGGTATACCATCTCATTAAACGATGGGGAGGATCAGGATGAGGATTACGATTACGGAGGAAGCGATGATTACGATGATGAAGAAGAATACGAGCCACCGTCGTACAGGCGCAAGTATAAAATTCTCCATGGCAGCCGAGCTTTGCCCTCCAGACCTTCTTCGACTCTATACTACAGAGCCGGTTCTCCTGCAGGTAGTGATGACGAGGATGACTCGTATTCTCTTGTTTCTGAAGATCGTGGTACGTATTCATACAATCCTCGCCCATCTGGTTTGTCTTCCCTGACTTTGAGTTCATACGAAGGCCCGCATGACGGATCCTACGAGGCGGACATGGCAGAAATGTACGATTACGTCCCCTTTGGTCCGTCTCGTCAAGGAATCCTTGAGTTAACCCAACACCGACCTACCACCACTGACCACATTGAAATCATTGACGATGATGAGGAGGATTGTGAAGGCGTGGAATCCTCTTCATCTCTTTATCCATCCCCTTCCTCGTCGACCCTTTTATCATTTCCTTCACCCAGTGTTCCATCAATCTCCCTTTACCCTTCACCCTCGAGTGATTTAACCTCACCATCTTACAGCCCCATTTCCTCGTTTGCCAACAACACACTTTTTGACTCTGTTGTATCCAGCACTGCGGCACGCGCTAGAGCAGCTCTGAAAGATTGCGAACAGCTCTCAGATTACAGAAATGCAAGCCTCGTTTTGAGTGTTGAAGGTAGTGCTATGTCTCCTGATGGCAAAGATAGATATGGTTTCAAATATTACCCTCCTCCAATACCAATTAAAGGTTCAGGAGTTGGACTCGACGAGAGAATTCTCGGTATTACACCAAAGCCTCATAGTAGCCCAGCTGATTCTTTCTTTAGTGACTATCTCAATCGCCTGAAAAGTCTCCGGTCAGAGATAAACGAACGTGAAGAGAGCAGAGCTGCTAATGCTCTTAGTATGTGCGGCCGCAGTGTTGTGTCTGTGCCCAGACCTCTCCCAAGTTACAATCACAGTACTGTTCACATGCCCGTTCATATCGCAGGCCGACAACACAGCGTCCCTGTGTCATCATACCGATCGCACGCTGACGATCACGGCCTGTCTCACAGAGTGGACGTCTTCCCATTGATCGAAAGCAACGCTACTCTAGGCAAGGACAAGCTCCACCTTCCAGTATATCGAGCTGGAGGCGACACCAGCAAGCTGACAATGTTAGAAAAGATCAACATCAAGGTATGCTGGCGTTTTGAATTGTTGGATTCGTCGAGACGATTTCTTCTGATTGTGTCATTATTTCTTTCTTCCTTGACAGAAAATGCGAAGATATCCGAGTAAGAAGAAATAATTTTATTTGGCTGAGATGATGTAAAATATTGGAGGAACAATCTTGTTTTAAATGCCTTTTAATTTAGATTTTTTTACGCCAAGTTTTTAAATTGTATTTTGATTTGATTGAGGATTTTACAAAAAATTAAAACTCACTTTTCTGTCAAATAGTAAATCTCACGCCAGCAAATAATATATGAAGGGGTAAATAAATGTAAGACAAAAATTAATTCGTGGACAAATATATACGCCAAAAAAGAAAGATTTTGTAAAACTGGCTTTTCCATCATTGAAGCAAATAAATAATAATAGTGAAATGGAATCGAATTTTGATTAACGAAAACAGATGAATGGACGATTCGGGTTTCCCTTTACTCAAGAAAATGCAATGATTAAAAGGTTAAAGACGAATGAGGGATGAGAAGATGGCGTTGTTAACAAAACAAAGGGGAAACCCAAAACGTTCACACCCGATGTCTTTGTTAATGAAATTAAAGCTTCCATTCCATTTGACTATTGTTATTTATTTCTTCGAGCTTCAAGCAGCAACATTTCCATCATTGAAGCAGGAAAGGGGGAACATGATACATTTAAAAGAAAGAATTCGTCTCGAGCACAAATCGTCAATTTAGAATTCAATTTGTTTCGGCGCTCTGCGAGGACTACAGCTAGTGCATCTGATATTTCTTATATATGGTCAAAACTAATTAGAAAATGGATGATTTAAGATAAGTCGAGAGAAAATGTAATCATTCCAACAACTATTAATCCGCATTCATTTTTAAAATAATAATAATAATTTTAAAATAAACAAGGTAGATAACTAGTATCTAGTTCTCGCAAAGCTCTAGTGATTTTTGAGTATTTATTTTTTACGACTTCACAAATATATCAATTGTAAATCATTATTCAGCAACATGATTGCTATCATAAATAAATGTAAACAAGATTACACTGATCTAGTGCTTATACGTTAAAATAAATAAATAAGAAAAAGCAAATCATTCAAGTTTAAAAAATCATAAATTGTAGAATTAATCAGAAGTTATTTGTCATATTAAACTTTCACACTTGAACATAATTCAAGCCTTTCAAATAATCGTATTTTTTGTAATTTAAAACACTGTAATTTTTAAAAAAATGTGATTGTTGATGTCTTTCCTCTATAGCTTTATTGATATGCATGCAAAATAGAAAGCTATCTTTTATTTCTAAATAGTATTATTTTTTAGAGTTCTAAATTCCCGGCCCATGATTGAAAAACCGACAAAAGTTGACAATGTTCTTCTCTCGTTTGTGGTAGAGCTCTATGGTGGACTTTCTATATGAACATTAATATATTTCAGATTCGTAAGGCAAATATGATTTTGCTTTCTCCCTGTTGCAAATTGTATTTCAACGTTTCCATCAACACGGAATGATTAAATACAATAACAATAATTCATTATTTATAGATAAATATTAACAATTATTGGCGGTTTTTCAAGAATGCATATTCCCGTGTAATGGGATTATTAGTTTTGATTGTAACTAATTTCCTTTATAATTGCCTAACAAATAATATTTAAGCATCCTTAACCCGTCCAACCTTAAAACATATGATTCTATATCATGCAATGCATGTGTTAATTCACCCCCCCCCCCATAATCGTTTAGATTTATCACTCAATGTTAGTTAATCCATTTAACACTCAATGTAAACCATTTAACGAAATAGACCCAATCTAAGTATCAGTGAATGTACCATCCTGCATGATAATTGACAACGAATGCAATCAGCTTGTATATACACACTCATCATTGCTTGTAAGTTTGGTTGCCTCACTGCAGTGAAAGTTTCAATTTTCAGCACCAATAATTCTATCCATCTTTATTTTATCTGATAACCCGAGTGGAGTTTGTGCATTGCTGTTGCTTATTAAGCGAGTTGGGGGAGCATTGGTATAAAACGAAGCAATATTATATTATTAGATTATCCACAATTCTAATCGCAAGACATATAGTACGTGCGAACTCGAAAACGAAATTGGATTTGCAAGAAATATGTCGAGAATGTTACACACTATAACATGAGATGTGTGTTTATACGCGAATACGCAATATAATAAACAATGTTAAAACCGTTTCGCCGTAGTTTTCGGGTATCTAGTTTGAAATTGGGAATAATTGTATACCGATTTCATCGGATGCTATGGCAGGGTCCAGAAATGCAAGATTTCTTTTTCAAATCATGACAGGCACGTCGTGGCGCAGGTGGCTGACCACGTGATCAATTCTCCTGCTCAATCTCCATTGTCCTTCTGATGACGACATTTTGGAGAAAATGGAGTTTTGTATTGTTTTCTGGATTTGAGTTGTTTCTCGTATACTATGGTGTCTACAAAGATCTCTTCAATGGAAATGTGTCTTTTCTAAAATACCAACTCTTGGATATGTTTGAAACAAAGCGCAAACATAATATATCTTTCTTTTACTCTTTCTTTTATGTTTTGTCCATATGTCAATAAATTGTTTTACGTTTACAGTCTCTTCATATTTATGTAGTTTCTGTCACTTGTTACTACCTCACCAATCCTTGTTTATTTGTTTATTTTGAGAAAAAAAAACCCCACGACCCAATGGTGTTATTTAGCATTTAAACCAAAAAAACATCCCTACATATAAAAAACCCCATCCGATACCCATTGATTTTCTTGTTATTTTAGACCCTAAAATTCTACATCTGTTGCTCCTGCATCCACCCTTTCCCCCTTTGCCTACACCCTTGTTCCCTCTCATTCCTAACAGGCTGCCGCTGAGACGCACTCTTCTCCTCGCGCAGCAGTTGCCAGTAGGAGAGCGAGGGCAACTTCTGTGCCTCCTAAAGTTCAGGCGAGACCCGCGAGGCTGCATCAGCAGCTGGTTAATCGTCCACAGGTGGCTCCATCTATTATTTATGTGTCCACCCCAATTGTTGCTTCTCCTAACCCTACTAGATATGCTTCTACGCCAGTCGGTCAGCAAAGCGAAGTGCCGTGGAGAGTCCGAGCCAGTTCAGTTCAACCGGACGCAAGAGCCAGAAGAGCCGGATCCATGCCTCCTAGGCCTCTGAGCTATCATCAAGGGCTATACGAACATGATCCTCAGCCGCCGTTGGGCACTGAAAACTTATGGGCTCACAGGAGCCCCGTGGTGCTTCGACACAGGGCTGGTTCTGTGCCACCACCGAGGCCTCAAAGCGTCAGTGTTAACGAGAGACCTCCGCCACCTCGAATGGTTAGAGCTGGGTCCGTGCATTCACAAAGACCTCGAAGCTATTACCCTGTTGAAAAAGATGCCGTTGGAACGGAGGGTTTGAGAGCTCATAGGCCCGTATCTTGGTATGGGATGAACCGGGCTCAGTCTGTGGGCCGTCAGCCTCGCAAACCACTGGATTTTGGAGTAGACGAGGTTGAGCTTGAGAGAAGTATCAACAAGTCAAAAGCAAGAGCCGACGGGAAGAAGCCGAATAGGGGCTTCATGTCACGAGCTACTAGTGAGCCACCACGTTTTATCCCACCATCGTCGACTTACCCCACTGTTTCTGATGCCCAGCCGAGGCCTAGAAGCAGACAACTTTTTGCCCGCCGCGGACAAGTCAGCCCCAGTACGGTTCCTGCACAGCCAATTTATATGCCAAGCTACATGGCGAAGGTGAACTAAATTGAAACTGTGGTAGTCTTTGGAATCATGAAAATTTCACCCCCAAAATACCATGTATATTCATTTTAAAAATAGTTTTCAATTGAATCTCGAATCAAATGTTTTCTAATGCAAAGTTGAATGATTCCAGAGACACAGCTTTCAAAATTAAAACTTTCTCATTCAATTCGCACTGTGGCACATCCTTTGGCCATCCATGATTTCACACATACATACTTCATATTGTGTCCCTGCCATTTAAATGGATAGAGTGGTACTGTGTGTCTTTGTCTTGTAATATGTGTTAACGTAAATGTGTAATGTGTACTTGTTGTGTCCATCAGCTAAAATCATATGGGGAATATGTTCTGAAAATCATATTTAAATTTAAGTTTACTCTCAACAATTGTAATAATTATTGTAATGGAGCATATATCTTGCCCAATTGAAATACAACAAACAGAGAAACATTTACAATGTTTATATTATACGAGTATCTAATCTCGACGAGTCATAGCTAAAATGAAATACAAAAACCATAACACTTCTTTCTTCCTTTTCTGATATTTTTCTAGTTCTACTTGACTTTTCATAACTTTTAAATATTTCAATCTATGCTAGCTACAGTTACTAGCTCTCAATGTTGACAATTGCATGCAGATATTGTCTCAACTTTAATCATTCTAGTGTCAGAACTCATGAATTATAAATAAATATAATATGTCATATCTAAAAAGTAAAAAAAAGTAAAATAAGCTGAAAGTAAATAAGTAAAAACTTTCCACTGATGTTTTGGTATATTCCACATATCTTATAAAAAGATAAATCGTAGTCAGAAATATTTGTTCATAATCATGAAAAATTAAAGTTAAAAAGTTCAAATCTCTATTTTTTTTCATGGTCATGATTTTGAGATAGCTGGTCACCCTTTCAATCCTTTTTATTCTAGTTTATTATAATTGCTGAAAAACACTGACACTGAATGATATTTGTTGCATGATTTAAACATTTCCCAAAATGGCGGGGAGCATGAAGTATTGTGTGTGTGGATAAATATGGATCTTATCTGCTTTAGTCTTTTCTAAAAACGTTATCTCTGACCTATCTGCAAGAAAACATTATTGCTATATCTTCCGAAAAACAATTGATCTGGCATCCGCTTCTTTCTCTCTATTTCGATTCTACGTGGTTGGCTTTGCTGAAACCTCGTCTCTTGCTGGCCTGGCAATCTCTCCGTTTCACTCTTTGCGTCGAACTGTTCAACTGGCTACTCGACTCTAAACTTTGCAAACCCGTTTATGTACACGATTTTGCGTTGTTACGTACTTATAAACGCGCCTCTTTTACGAGATATTGCTTATAATATATTTAAATACACGTCGTAATATGACCCCAACTCGCTTCATGGTCAATGTCATCCTATGCAGAAAATCTGCATGAATTTCTTGTAAATAAAATACAAGTTGGAATTATAACAGCTATATTTCATTATAAATTCATTATAAATGTATAATCTGCTTGTAACGCTAACAAAAATAACTGTGAAGCAAGATGCAAGATATATGATCTTAGTTAAAGAATAATCTATGAGTTATCAAATTAAAGTTCAAGAATTCTGAATCTCAAAGGTAAGAAAAGTAATATAATCATTCATTCGATAAGTTTGACAAGTTTGGGTGTAAGCGCTTAATGGGCGAATAAAAATAAAAATAAAAATTTCTCTACCTTCAAGAAATGAAAATGCTACAAACTGTATTTTTCACTAGTAAAAGTAAACCACAAAGAGCATAATGAATTGCAAACTTTGACAAAGACATATGGTACAAATATGAATTTTTATATGAATGGAGAATGCTCCCTAACTCTCGTGGAATCTTGAGCATGGAATTGAATCTTGTAATAAAGATAACAGCAGAATTCACGAGTCTGATGAAGCAGTGCTGTCGTTATTTAGGCGGCCATTATTGGGAGCAAGATGGAGACGGAAGATGGGGGCAAATCCAAGAGGAAGCTGCGCCCCCTATACCACGTGGAGAAATCTCGCGAACCCAGCGCTGGCAGCTCACAGGTAAGACCATCACAACTGTTGATTTGTCTGCTGCATACCAATCATCCTCCAATGTTCATATAGATAGGAGTCTCAAGTAATTGGGATTTTAAAAACAAAAACAGCTTGAAAAGCAATTCATTTTGAAAATAAAATTTGCCACTTAAAAAAAAATGTAACGGTAGAGTGAACTAAGGCAGAATTCCAGTTAGACTCATCGAGCGGTTTTGAGTAATTTACTGACTTATCTTCTTCTTCTCCTCCTCCTCCTCCTCCTCCTCCTCCTCCTTCTCCTCCTCCTCCTCCTTCTTCTTCTTCTTCTCCTTCTTCTTCTTCTTCTTCTTCTTCTTCTTCTTCTTCTTCGTCGTCTTCGTCGTCGTCGTCGTCGTCGTCGTCAACTGACTTAGCCTGAGAATCACTGCCAATGCATTATATCCAAAGGAAAAGAAAGAAATTTAGTATCTTCTTGATAGTCTGATACGCATCGTTGACGGTCTTAAAAGTGTTCAATGATTTGATGATACCAACAGGTAGGTTGTTTCTATGGTATCCAAATATTATATCTTGCAAATTCACAGTATCACATTATGCAACTTATGCTATTCTTTCATTTTAATAACGTTTGTATGATGTCTATCGAAATAGTTTCTATGCATATTCAACTCAAAGTCAGAGTATGGTACAATGATGTAAGGCATTTTAATGTTTCTGTAAACGTATTTAATGCCGAAACGGTTCGTAATCGCAAAATTACATCACAAAGAGCGACTGGCATAGAAGTTTTAGATCGTTATTCGTCGTAACGAGAAAAACGCGCCGTGAAATAACATACGATATTATGAGTTTTGGTGTATTGCAGTTGAAGAGCTTAGGACTAAAAGTACTTAAGTTACAGCTAGTTAGTTTTGAGAAAAAAAAGAAGGTGGGGGGGGGGGGGGGGGGTAAAGCTTGGATTCGGCTATTAGGATAATGCGTTTGTTACAGATTATGTCCCTTAGTGATGTCCAACATTTCTCAAGGCTTGGTGGTTTATACAAGCGTACGAAACTCACAAATCACGAACGCTTATGGAGGTCACAGAGAAACCATCAATTAGGCAACAAGTGCGGAGAGTATAGAGAGTATAAAATAAACATTGCAGGGTTAAGATTGAGAATGTAGTTTTTGTTTATCATGAAAATAATCGGTGGGTGAACTGAGATTCTAATTCTTTACGAATAAAACTGATTGGCTTAAAAATAATTAAAATGTGACTTAAGTACTTTTAGTACTGGGATCTTTTATTTGTTATTCGTGTTTTAATTACATTTTTACTATTTTGTAATCAGGCTAATATGAACAATGATTATATTTACTTTCCAACTAACATAAATGTATATTTTTTCTCATGTTGTTTTATTAACACATATAAACAATTCATTTATTACATTGGAAATTTATCATTTTTAATTCGTAAAGAAGTGCAATGACTTTTTTTGTCACAAAGTGTAACTTTTACACTATTGACTAAAACATGCGTATTATAAATCTCTCTATTGCATGGACTGCACAATATACAACTTGCAACTGCCTATATGAAGCATGTCAGCGTCCAATTCTATGTTTTGAAAACATCAACCAAAAACACTTTTATCATATTAAATTTCTTCCACTTATTTAATCGGTACCCATTTTTTATCTTCTAATTGTCTATCCAATACGATCAGCTTACTCTTGTCAATTTTATCTATAACACTCTTGTCAAATTATTAAAATAATAACAATATATCAATTTCTTTCACTTATTTAATCGGTACCCACTTTTTCATCTGCTTAATGTCTCTCCAATACAATTATAGCATACGTTGCTACCACTGGTCAATTTTTATCTGATTAAAACAACAATCTTGTTGAATTATAAAAAAAAACAAAAACATTTTTATCAAATGTCTTCCGCTTATTTCATCAATACCCATTAAAAAAATTATAACAATAATAAAAATCTTTTATCCCGCGCCTATTTCATATAATTTACCAACAGCTCTTCAATTCCTATCCAGTACACTTACTTTACGTTGCTACCTCTGGTCAATTTTATCTGATTAAAACAACAATCTTGTCAAATCATAAGACTTATCTGAATCACATAACACCACTACTGACTTTGTCTATTTACACAATGTTATAATATATGTCTGAAAATGCCCTCATATTCGTCAAATAAAATACTATTCAACTAGATACGTATAAAAATAAATTACGCTTTTCGGCTTCGTTAGATGTTGTTGCCTAGGAAGGAATCTTTAGATTTATTTAACCGTCTGTTACATCAAACAAACATTTGGTGTCAGCAGGAATCACCCATGGTGTCCACATTACTTTTACTAAAAATTAAACTAAAATAATATTATGCTAAAATATGCGTTACGTGTAGACGTGATATTTAATTTGACACAGGCACTTGGCTAAAAGTCTGATCAACAAAAAGCGTTCATTTCAGCCTTTTTGTCATTGTCGTTATTATAGACTTATTCATCAATTTCTGTTCTCGTAATAAAGGGCTTTGATTCTTTACTATATAGAGTCTATAGCAACAATGACAAATATTATGCTGAGAAATAAATCCTGGTTTGATCATGTAGCAATGCTTGATATGAAAACTGCTTTATCTGTTTGTTTGTTGGTTTGTTTGTCTTAATTATGCCACATTATCTAATCAGATGAGTTTATGTATAATATTGATTAATAAGAGGAACTATTAACTTGTCTAAGAGAAATCGTTCATCAAATAAAACTATATACATATCATATATATAATATTATAAAATAATAGATGTCTATATAACACCCATTTTACGATATGTAACTCATTGCGATCTAATATTCTATCAAATCTATTTTTTTAATGTCAACATTACTCAATTATAATTATAAATATGATGTCCATATAACCATTTTACGTAGTAACTCATTGCGACTATATCAAATTATTTTTAATGAATACTCAGAATAATAATGATGTTGAATGCATGAATGAAAAGAATGAATGAGTAAACTAGACGGCGGGGGTGGGTGGGGGGGGGGGGGCTTTCAGCTTACGGTACCACAATAATACTGCCGTGCTCTCGAAAAACACATGTTTAAAAATTTGGCCAGAAAACTCGTCCTTCAAAATATCGATCGATTTAAATGACCCTCGTCTTAGCAAAAACTTCGCGAAGTCCCAGGTTTGAAAGATTTTGCTAAGACGAGGGTCATTTAAATCGATCGATATTTGAAGGACGAGTTTTCTGGCCAAATTTCTAAATATGTATTTTTCAAGAATACGGCAGAGTACTATTGTCACTAATACATTCTTAATGTTGTGTATTGTTTTGATTATTTCCAGTCTTTGTATCATATTGCTGTTTGGTTAACCATTTAATTACCGTAATCTGGAAAAAACACGTATTTAATAATTTGGTTAGAAAACTCGTCCTTCAAATATCGATCGATTTAAATGACCCCCATCTTGTCAAAACCCTCAAACCTGGGACTTAAGGGAGACCACGTGAGATCCCAGGTTTGAGAGTTTTTGCCGAGATAAGGATCATTTAAATTGATCGATATTTGAGGGACGAGTTTTCTGGCCAAATTTTTAAATGCATGTTTTCTTTTTCCAGAGTATGGCAGGTAACTGGTTAAAATCACCGTCACATATTATCTTTGCTTCTTAATGTGGTCCTATGGAAATTTCAGGGCACCAAGATAAAAAACTGTTACCCTATCTGAATTTTCTAATTTCAAATTGAGCACCGGTAGTTTTGAACAAAGTGTTGTTTTAAAAAGGTCAAAATTATAATCTGAGCTTAACCTTGTTTTCTTTCTTTTTTTCATTTTTCAAAATTCAGTTTAAAAGGAATTAACGCCTATTGCATGTTTTTCTTGAGCAAATTTTTCTATCGTGATAATATTGAAGGAAAAATTTATGCGATTTCCTCTTCTTGAATATTGAAGAAAAAAATCTATGCGATTTCCTCTTCTTTCTAATAATACTCTTTCTAATTTTTATTTCATGCCACAATAACGTAAGTATTGAAGGATTGAATATTTCCAATGGCATAACCAAAATCTATATATTTAACATTGACATTTTTGTATAGAAAACAATTTCATTCACTAGTTAGCAGCCTTACTCTGTAAATACGAGTACATGTATTTAATAATTTGGCCATAAAACTCATCCTTCAAAAATCGATCGATTTAAATGACCTTCGTCTCGGCAAAAAATTCTCAAAACCTGAGACTAAGAAAAATTTCGCGATGTCCCAGGTTTGAGAGATTTTGTCAAGATATGGGTTATTTAAATCGCTAGATATTTGAAACACGAGTTTTCTGACCAAATTTTTAATGCATGTTTTACCAGAGACGGCAATTAACTGATAAATAATTAATATTCTTTTTTTTTTTAACAACAAGATGAATAATAAAAAAAGACTATTTCCTTCTAACTCTGTAAATGCATTGATGGGCAATGATATAAGTGTTGCTTCGAAATAAGTTATCAAAGCATGAGAATATTCTGAATGGGTTTAAGAGAGTCTTGAATGAATTTTAAATGAGTTTGTGCCATTAAGCCTAATTACACAGGCTCATAATTTATCAATTTTAATTTATATATTTATGTAAAAAGCTCTAAATGCCTATTGATATAATCTGTTTCAGTCGGCCATCTTTAACGAGGCACCTCTACAGTCAGGAGGTCTTCACTCATCAAGGCCGCCATTGGTAAGGAAGTGACGTCATAGCATTTCCGCTTTGAATCTTTTGACATGTATTGTAACTCGTAAGGGTAGGAGATGAAACAAACTGAGGATTATAAAATTGTATCCAACCGTCTCAAAACGGCATTATTGGTGGTCGGCGGATCAAACCCTGAAGTCTCGATTTTCACGATCGGCGGATCAAAACTTTGAAGTCGACATATGAGCTTTGAGGTCTGATCCGCCCAAAATTAAATAAAACATGGTGCGCAAACCTTGTATGTAGACTTACTTCAGAGTTTTGATCCGCCGATCGGGGTTGGATGAATAGTGAACAAGGAGGGAGGTTGACATCAAAAAACAAAAACAAAACAAAAAACAAACGAAAACCCCCAAACAGACAAAGAAACAAAAAAAAAAAACAAAAAAAAAACAACAAAAAAAAAAAAAAAACCCACCCCCCCCCCAAAAAAAAAAAAAAAAAAAAACAACCCCCAACAAAACGACTTGATCTTTTATAAAGCGATTTGTCCCTGAACATGCTCAAAGCGCTTTACAAGGGATCCCTAGCTAACATTAACGTGTAGGACGAGACAAGACACCTGTTAGGCGAAAATACATTTCTTTTTCAACAGAGACAATGCTGTTTGCGGCCAAGTATACTCATTTTACACCTGAGTATGGTGAGAGAATGTGAGAAAAGAGTCTTTTTCGAGGACTCAAAAACTATGCGCCACTCAGAGCGCGACTCGAACCCAGGGCCTTCAGACCCGAAAGCGAGTGTCATGTCACTAAAAAGTTAGACACAAATGCTGGTTGATATTGATGGGTAGCTATGTGAGAATTTAGCGTGGGAATCGGTGTGTAATATCGATACTCGTATCAAAATTAAGTACACATCTAATTTGAATTACTGTGGTATGTCTGTCTAATTAAAAAGACACAGGTGTTTCGACAAATTATAAGGTTTAGTGCAAAGATTAATAGAGAAAAAAAAATACTGCTTCCGGGTACAGAGTCAACTTTGCTGGCCTTGAATATCGAAAGTTATTTTTTGGGGGGTGGGGGATGAAATTATTGAGTCTTACCCAAAGCACGTACCATTTGTTTACCAAAATAATAATAATAATAACAATAATAATAATAATAATAATAATAATAATAATAATAATAATAATAATAATAATAATAATAATAATAATAATAATAATAATAATAATAATAAAAGAAAAGAATTAAAATCAAGTTGACTGTTTGAAATAGTCACAAAGGCCCTGGATTTAATGATAATGTAAAATGATTTAAGGTTTGAATTTGTGACAGTAACACTCACTGATGGGCACAACTGCTGTGTGGGCTTTTTAAAAAAACCCGTTACATTTTCATAATAGTAAACAAAGTAGCTATTGATCTACATTGCCAGCCTACGTAATTGATAAGTTTTTGATATGTTTTAATGTAAAAAAGTAGTCCTTTCGAGCCATAAGATCAGTGGAGACGGAGTTTATCCCGGTTTCTGTAGAGTTTAACGGATAATAGCAATTGATTGTTACCCTTTTGACAGGACGCTATTATCTATTGCAAAGGGCTATGTGGTCTTGTGGTATGACACTCGCTTTCGGATCGGAAGGTCCTGGGTTCTAGCCTCGCTGGGTGCAATGTTGAATCCTTGGAAAAGGCTCTTTACTCACATTCTCTCACCGTACTCAGGTGTAAAATGAGTACCTGACCGTTAACAGCGTTGTCTTTGTTGGAAAAAAAACCTTTGTAATATCGCCTAACGAGCGTCATTTCTCGTTCTACATGTTAAGTGTTTCTGTTAGCTAGGGACCCCTTGTAAAGCGCTTTGAGCACGTTTAGTTGATATTGTGCTATATAAAAGCTCAAGTTTAAAGCTCAAGATAAAAATCTCGACTTCACCAGGGATCAATCCCGGTCCTTTTGCGTGTGAAGCGAGTGCTCTACAAACTGAGTCATCGTGACCCCCTATTTTAATGTAAAAGATGAGTAAAACTCCAATATTCATATTATTTTTTTATGCTTTTATAATCACGCCACTAATAACTCAAATGTCAGTTCCAAATTTATCCATTTTCACATGTTTGGTTCAGCTTATCTTTATGTTGTGTGTCGTGGTATGGATCCATTTTTTAGGAAGTCTTATTGCTTGAGTAAATGAGTACTTGTAATTTTGCAATAGGGAATGAGATTAGCGGAAGAGTAAAGTCCCTTGATTGGACATCACCTTACAGAGAGAACGTCAATTTGGTTTTGCGCATGCGTCTCTCTCGTCCTCGCTTTCGGTGAAGTGTCTCAAGCCGCTTTCACCGGAAACGAGGACGATAGACGCATGCGCACAACCAACATGACGTTCTCTCTCTAATAACTTTTCCGCCGGTGACGTCCAATCAAGGGACGCTACTCTTCCGCTAATCTCATTCCCTATAATGTGTAGGTACGTCCTTGTCAATAAAAGTGTTTTTAAAATTGATTTAAATATTTTTAACAGGGTAAGGTCACATGTCACATTTCAACATTGCCACAACAACAGTCACCACCGCTAGTACCATCACCACCACAACCACCGTCATCATCATCATCATCATCATCATCATCATCATCATCATCATCATCATCATCATCATCATCATCCTTCTCCTCATCCTCCTCCTCCTCCTCCTCCTCCTCCTCCTCCTCCTCCTCATCATCATCATCATCATCAACATCATCATCATCATCATCATCATCATATCCTTAATTCTATAACCAATGTTAATAAGCTAACACATTCTCTCAAACAACGATCTGCAAATAAATAATAAATATTTTCTACCTTATCAGGTTTGCATTTCAATGTTTGAGTCATGGATTCATGAATTCGTGCTTCTCATGGATTTGAAATCAATAGTTTGAAATGTACAACTAAAATTGCTTGCCATCCTCTGATAGGACGTTGATTTATCGCAAAGTTATTTTATTTTTTTCGTCGGACATAAATTATACCTAATGGAGCAGACAAGTTGAGCCTGAAAAAAATGTTGACGTAAATGAAAAGGAAATAATATAATATGGAAAGAAACAAAGATAGAACAAAAGAGGGCTGAAATAGTAATTTCTTGTAGTCGTGATAATGTTTTTTGTTTGTTTTTAAGGGTTTTACGGCGCTTGCAACACATTAAGGTCATATCAGCGCCAGTAAAAAGGATGAAAATTGGAGAGTAAAAACATTCTAGATGTACAATTAAAAGGACTTGAGGAAAAAGTAAGACAAAGGGGAATGATTCAAATAGGGAACAAATGTAGATTCCAAGTAATTGGAAAACCGATAAAGGAATATAGAAGACACAGCAAGTACCTCCCTGCCCACCATGGGAGGTCGGGAACCCCACCCAGTAGTCGTGATAAGAACATGTTACTATTCATTGAAGAGAAAATTTTGTCACGTAATTGAACCGAAAACCAGTGTGTATTTTTTCTTATTTGTTGCACATCTCCTTACCCACACCCATTGAATCCCCCCCCCCCTCCCTTCTCCATCCCCTCCCCCCTTGTTGAATTTGAGTCGTCGACACTAATGCATGTAGGACTAAAGGCCCATGGCTGAGGATTGATTATCAAATTAAAAAGAGAACGAGAATTACAAGGGGTTAGAAAAAAATAGGCCTTAAAAATACAAGTAAATTTGTTTTAGCTAAAATAATTATTCTTGATTTTAGAATTAGGAAAAAAAGAAACCCACGAAAGACATTCTTTTCTTTCTAAAAATGTTTTTGTTGATAATCTGATGTGGCAATTTTATAGAAATGAATCTGAAATGGCAATTTCTTATCAGAATCATACTACTTAATCAAACACAAACACACTTTTCTAGTTTGTTCTCGATGTTTAGACGATTGTTTTTCTTCAAATTTTAAATCTATGTGTTTTAGGTAAACAATCGTTGACATTATTGTATATGCTATCATAAATTAGGGGTGGAGTTTGGTCGTGTAGGCTTTTGTAGCTGTTAAATATAATATAGGATGAAATCATGAGAAAGACATTTTAAAGAAGTATTCCTATAAATATGAAACCTGAAACGTCCACAGTACCTGTCTTCGTCTAATAAATTGAAGCTTACCTGAAGGCTGGTTGTCCAAAACTCGTTAAGTCGATTTTTCTACTTTTTGAGATTTTCCATCCATGGGAAAAATTGAAACGTAACCTTTATTTTTAAGCATCAAATGGCACAAGAGTTCCCCTAGATTTTTGTGAATTTGAAGTTTGAATATGATAAAATAATAAATTGAATGAAAAATTTCAGGGGAAATAATCCTCAATATCTCAAAATGGGAAAAAAGACAGAGTTAGAGAGTTTGGAACACTACTCTTCAATTCAATACTTTACTTATCTTTATTTTTTTCATTCGAGTTTCAAGTAGGTAGCAACATCTTCATTATAGTAGTAAGTTGTAATTACACCCTAAGTACCAAATATTACGAATCACTTTTCAAGCAGTATTAATATGAGTTAGTTAAAATTAATATAAAGGCAATACTTTTATGTGAAATGTTGTTCCAGTGTTATTACACACATAATATATATGTCCCCAACAGGAAAAGAGAGAGGGGGAGGTGGAGGGGGGGGGGGGTTAGGGAAAAAAAAGACAACGAATTATAAACCTTATTTTATATTTTTCCCCCCTCGAATGCTTTCGTTTCCAAATCCAAATTTGACCCCTTGACCAACCTTTTGTTCCCCTCCCATGCCTGCAGCCCAAACAAACGGACAGAAAAGCAATTCGAACTGTCGATGGATTCTCAAAGCCAAAGAACGTCATGTCCTGGGAGGTGAGGCTACAAAAAATGTCAAAATCCGGCAAAACATTTTTTGTCCTTAATTTTGGCATTAAAAAAGTGTAACATATCATAACATAATATTAGTAAGCGTTGATTAGGTCAAAATGCATCTGAATACCATTTGAAAAAAAGAAGAACGTTTCAGGTATAAAATTCAGCAAATTTTAATAAAGAGGAATCACGGTAAAGCTAGCGCTGCAGGATCAGAGGGATTGGTTGATTTTAAGCAAGGTCCACTCAATTCATTATCAATTAAAGACACTTAGGTAAAGACATTAATTTTGAGACCAACAAGAGGTGTTGACTTTAAACAGAAACTGACTTAAAGAGTGTTGACCTTATGGGGCTTCCAGTGTAATCAACAAAGATAATGATAAACCAGTACCAACGGGGGTCATGTAGTTATCATATTAGAAGGGTCGTTTTATCTTTATTTTTCTTTCTTTTTTTTTTTTTTGGGTACTAGCTACAACCAAATATTGATCGAATGAAATGATCCCCAAATTGTCAAAAAAGCCAAGCATGTATCTAGATATCTGTATGTATAGTAAATATTAGACTTATTTATTAAAATCCATAATATTTAAAAAATGATGGATTTACTCATTCTACAGTCAGAGATATCGTTTACTGTATATTATAATATCACTGCAAATGTAGGCCAAAGCTTATAGATCTATATTTTTTTGGTAAAAATCTTTATAAATAATTTTTGGGTATAGTTCTAAGGAGTAGACAAGAGAAACTTGCATGTATATGATAAGTGGATAGCCATTATATTTCCTGATAGCGATGAGCTTTATTTATTTAAGAATTCAACATTATAAATCTACATATTATTAACGCCACTTTGTCATGCTTTGTTCTAGAAAATCCACAAACACGCAATTTTAACCCGTTTGGTACCATCCTTTTCCATTGATTTCAACGTCGTCTTTTTAGCACCGAATTGAGTCGAGAATATCACCGGATGACCTAATCTACCAGCCACAGAGCTTTTCACGCATGCGCGAACAGATCCGAGGCGCACGGGAGAAGATGGATAGACACCGTCAAATCATGGACCGTTCGAAGGCCTCCTCCGAGTCTCTTGACAACAATAACACGTATGAGTCATCTGAATGATTGTGTAGATGGAATAGAACAATGTGTTGTGTTAGTGTGTTGGACTTATGGACAGTCTTTGAGTCTGATCGATATATATTTTGTGTTTGAATGAAGGGCATTCCTTAATCTAACAAGCATTTTTGGACATTTAAACAAAATGTAAATATAGCCAATACTTATAATGCAGCTTTTAATCTTTTGGATGAGAAAACATTCAATTCTTGTTTTCATAAAGCTTTGATAGTAGTGTTTGCACGCTTGAAGAGACATTATAGTTGTTGAATTATGAATGGTTGTATTGTCATCGTTGAGTACAAGAAGGTCATACACGGGAAAAGCGGTAAAGTGGCATGGTTCGCTCTAGAAATGCATGAAAGCCAACAAGTCTAATTCTGTAGTCGTATGAGCAACGCTTTTCTATATCGAGCCCATTATTATTATTTCCTTTCTTTTGCATTTTGATTCATTATATTATTTTCATTCGTGCTGCTTTTATATTTCTTATCTTCATTCGATAACTTTAATCTACATTTGAACATGAAACTCTTTTTGTGGGATTTTAAAATTGATTTGCTTGCTGATGTCTCTAGGCTTAATGCAGATTCTCGCTATAAAATTGATTGTCGCTAATACATTTCAATGATTAACACAACAAGAAGCAATCTTAACAATCCGGTATATTCACAGGAGACAATAAAACTGTTCAAACAATTTAATTTCATCGGCATTATATTGCTTATCATGAAACCTTTTAGGTGTTACCCTTTCCCAAGTACACAAGCCCCACGCTAAGAAGAGGAACTTGTAGGAGCCATCTGAGAGCTTATTACAGACCGTCACCACCTCTCATCTATCTGCCGCCGACAAGGGTATCTCCGCCTCTGAAGCCACTACCTCATGTCGGCATTCAGAGGGTTGAGACATTCAAGAGGGCTGTTAGTGAGCCCAGGTAGTAGAAAAAACAAAAAACAAACGAAACACGGCATTCACCAAGACCTTTTGTTTCATTGTCGGATTGAGATTTTTGACATCAAATTGTTTTCTATTCATTGGAACTCATGGGTGGCGGGGAAGGAGAAGGGGCGAGCTGGTCGAGTGGATAAGACATTGCACTTCCACCAGAGAGACCTGGGTTCGAGCCGCACTTCGACATCTCGTTTTTACCTTGAACAAGATACTTAGCCCCTATTGATCATTTTGTGGCGTTGCACTGCATCTGACGCCTGGGTTATTTCGGTCTTTTCCCCGATATAGGCTTTAAAGAAAGATTTCTTCTGAAGATGAATAAAGTGAATTTTCAAAGAAAGGCACACAAAAACATTGCATTTCAAAATCTCAATCCGAAAATGATTTTTTCCTTTTTCCCTACCATCAATCGACAGGCTTTTGTTTGAACACCCAAGCATCTCATGGTCCTGATATACTTTGACATCCTTCCACTTTGACATCCTTTGACACTTCCACAATTCAACAAAGAATGCTACCCATCCTGCTGTCCTTCCAAATTATCTTCCACCAACCATCCTTCAAAATGTTTTTAAAAAACCCATCTTAATTTATTTCAAACATTTTAAAAGATCCCGACTTATATTAAAAGGTTCTTTGCATTTCATTTAGTTTGTGATATTTTGGTAAAGACTCGCTAATCATTGTTGAAGTATGCCAAATTCTAAAACTCTTCCATTAGCTCAGAGGGTCATTTTTCTTGGGTTGTGCCCGATGCAACAGTTCTATTTTTCTTTTTTTTTCTCCTCTAAATAATGTTCTTTAATGAAAAACCTTAATAATTTCTTTCCACTCCAAACATCACACTTGTATGAATTCTTTCTGGCGCACATTTTACATTGGAAAAGATAGACAAGAATGCTGAGCGTACCAAGCTCCCCGCAACCTCCCAGGAAAAAAGTTGGGCCCCCAAAGAGGACTCATCCATTTTACAGGCCGGGCCCTCCAGCCATATACGTGCCGCCTGTGAAGATGTCCTTTCCAAAAATGTCACCAATACCGCCCGTCAATATTCGCTGGGAGCCCAAACCATTCAAGCGGGCAATGAGCGTGGACAGTGCAGAAAGGTAGTAGCAATTTTTGCGACATATTTGAACCGGAAATTCAACCAATCACATCCCTACCTTCCTTCTTCCAAAGAGAGAGCGAGAGAGAACCACCAAAATAAAATAACCAAACCCCAAGACCTCCCGACCACCACATACTTGGTTGCTCAAATTATGTTGAGTTTGGTTTGTCCCCCTAAAAAAGAACCATTAAATGGATTTTATTACTTTCGAGCACATCCTCTTGTGATTCCCCCCACCTCCTTCTGCACATTGCTGCTATTGATTGAAGAGAAAAATTGCCTACATTTTGACATTTTGGCTAGGTAAAATATCTTAGTAACTGTGATTTTTTTTTTATCTTTAGACAGTACAGTTGATTTGGATTTTTGAACAAGTAGTCTTTCAAATCCGTTAGGTTCATGGAACCGGAGTTTATTCCAGTTTCTACAACGCAAAACGGACAATAGCAATTGCTTGTTACCCTTTGGATAGGACGCTAGCCTGGCAAAGTACTTTCCACCATATCTCACCTAACCAGCTAACCAATCACTGGTAGGGTCAGAAAAAAAATCCCATTTTACCCGGGTTCGATCTCGGTTCCTTTACGTGTGAAGCGAATGCTCTATCAACTGAGCTATCGAAACCCCCCTACTAGATTGTAGAGTTCCAGTTTTCAATATTTATTGTTTGCCTTTACGTGGTTACGGGGGTCCCGATAGCTCAGTTGGTAGAGCGTTCGCGTCACACGCAAAGGTACCAAGATCGATCCCGGGTGCAGGCGAGATTTTCTGACCCCCTCTGTCCACCCAGCAGTGGATGGGTAGCTGAGTCTGTTAGATTTGGCGCAAAGTACTTTGCGATTGACTAGCGCCCTATCCAAAGGATAGCAAGCAATTGCTATTGTCCATTATACGCTATAGAAACCGGGATAAACTCCGGCTCTCTGGGCCTAATGGCTCTGAAGGACAACTTTTTACGTGGATAGGGTGTGACGTTTAACTAGTTAACTTTCGTACTCTGGAAATACAGTATTGAAAAATTTGGCCAGAAAACTCGTCCTTCAAATATCGATCGATTAAAATGACCCTCATCTTGCCAAAAATTCTCTGGAAGTCCCAGGTTTGAGGGATTTTTTTTTCTAAGATGAGGGTCATTTAAATCGATCGATATTTGAAGGAATGAGTTTTCTGACCAAATTTTAACTCGCACAATCCTAGAGATGTTTGCTACTTTTCAAAATTTGAACAAATGTATTAAAAATGAGCATGTACATAGATAGTTTTATTCAACTACCATTAACATGTAAAAACTAAAAACATTAGCTTTGATACTACGCCTATAATTGGTGTCAGAAAAAATGTAATAAGAGGCATGGGGTAAAAGTAAACGGTGTAAATTACGGATATAGTCAGTATTAGTGTTGAGTGAGTTAAAATACACGTCTTTCCAGAGTACGACAGTAAACTGGTTGAGTGATTCCTGAGCCGATCCGAACTCGATTTGAGATTAAAAGCATGTCTTAAAATATTTCTTTCTGATTAAGTAATTAAAATGTAGAGATAAAGAAATTTGAACTCATATGATGAACCCTAAATCAGACTTGCATTTTGTATTTTCATTTTCTTTTTCATCCTCTGAAGCGAACTGAATCTTCTATAAATGCCAAATTTAACTACACTTCGTATGTAGAGTTTATTAATATTACTAATCTAATATATTGTATAAATTCTATGGCCCCTGTATATGGCCTAATAAGAACATGGTAATTGCTATTTTAAAAATAATAAGTTACTGTTTTGAAAAAGTGTCACTTATAAAGTCAGATTTTTTCACCAACTTTTTAAAGTTTGCAATTTGTTTGTATGCGACTTATGTCTACTTAATGTATATGCATGGTATATATTGCATGACAGTGGTTAAATGATAATTTATACTTTTTAAAATATAAGAATGTACTATTATTAACTATTTTAAAGTATGAGAATGTACTATTGTTAACTTTAACAAAATGTAAGAATGTACTATTGTTAACTTTATCTGATGTTTTTTTTAATTTTGACAATTATAGATTAAATAATTATCAATAAGTAGTCAATAATTAAGAATCTTGGAATTGATTTTAATATTTTATATAATTATTATTTAAATGAATACTAAGCAGCTAGAAGCCGTGGGCTGTATGATTTAATGGACAAAATTGAATATAACAGCTTCAAAATAGAAAAAAGAACAAAGTACCAAACACGGTTTTGGGCTCAAAACCCTTCTTCGATCGGGGAATAACAACCCCCCCCCCCCCACACACACACACAGTAAAATGTGATGCAACACTTGAAATCCGGACCGTCTGTCTGGTTTTAAAGTTGTCATTGTCATTGTTATTATTGGATGAGGAAGGGTTTTGAACCCGAAATGTTCCGTGTTTAGTATCATGCTCTTTTTTTGAAGTGGTCACATAATTCATTTTTCCATTAATTGTCATTAAAGAAATAAATATTGCTCACATATGCCAACAATGATTTGAATTTTTTTTTGCGGCTATGTGGTCTTGTGGTATGACACTCGCTTTCGGATCTGAAGGTCTTGGGTTCGAGCCTCGCTTGGCGCATAGTTGAGTACTCATATTCTCTCACTGTACTCAGGTGTAATATGAGTACCTGGCCGTCAACAGCGTAGTCTCTGTATGAAAAAATTGTAATATCGCAACAGGCGTCATGTCCCGTCATAAATGTTAAATGTTGCTGTTGGCCAGGGACCCCTTGTAAAGCGCTTTTAGCACGTTTAGTGGATATTGCGCTATATAAAAGTTCACTTAAAAAAATAGTTTTCTAAGCTTACAAGATTTCATGATAGTTACTACTAATTACTCGAGATCCATCCAACACAAAATATTTTTTGTTTTCCGAAAACAATTTTTTGTTCAATGTCAGTTAATGAGGATTGTAATACGCTTCAAAAGTCGTAACGTCATTTCCCTCGTAATGACGCATGGTAACTTAGTAACTGGCTCTAAACTATCGGAACAATGGCGGGCGCCCTTATGAAATATTTCTCCGACGAGCATAAAAGCGCATCCAGAAGAAAAAAAATCGATTATGAATCTGATCATGTTTTGACTTTTAAACATTCTGATCAGTTCTAACCAGCATGAAGAATAAAAAGTACTGATTTTCCTTGTTTAGAACCACGATGGCCGCCGTTGCTGGGTGACGTGACATCAGACTATTGAATCCAATTTGTAAACTAAAATGTTAACAATGGGTTTTACATTTTATATAGTAAATCTTACAGATTAATGATGCATATCGTGGAGAAAAAAATAATTGAAATAAGCTTTTTCTATTTTAACGTGGTAAGCTTCTCAGTTACTGTTTAACTAAAGCCTCTATTATTATGTTTAATAGAACAACAACAACAACAACAACAACAACAACAACAACAAAAAAAAAAAAGATGCTTTGTAGTGTCATAGAAATTTCAGGGTTTTTTTCAGTTGTAGATTGTACATAATGAATTAAGACTAGATACTATAAAAATATCACGAATTAAGAAAAACAAAAACTATTTTGCGTTGGACAATCCCATGTATAATTAATAATTGTTACCATTTTCATTAATGTGTTTTTCTTCGTTATGAATTAATCTAGTTATTCGTCTGTATTATCTCAATCTTATTCATATAAATATAATATCATCAAAATACAATATGATATTTGTATTGAGTACATGTTAGGGATGTTTGAAATTACACATTGTATCATATATATATATATATATATATATATATATATATATATATATATATATATATATATATAAAGGAAAGTAAAGAAACTCGCTTTCAGCTGATACAGTGATATTTAATAAATAGCAGTTTTCCTCGAACTTTCCCCGAAGGGGGCGAAGTGGTCGTGTGGTTACGACATTGCAATGTTCGAACCCCTCTTCAGGCACTTTCGTTTTTTTTTCCTTGAGCAAAATTATTAACCCCCAATTTGCTCAATTGGACAACACGGGTGATCCCTGTTGACATCAGACATCTTGTTTGATGAATTATGTATATATATATATATATATATATATATATATATATATATATATATATATATATATATATATTCCTTCGTGGCATGCTAGGCGACGATATCTTACGATGTCGTGGCGGAAGGGCATAACCCCCCCCCCCCGCCCCACACCGAATTATGTAAAAGAAACGTAGCAGATTTAGAAAGAAGTAATTTTCTCCTTAAATCACGAATATTACAATATAGAATAGTGTATCTATGTGTAAATCACACCAGACTCCAGTCAACACCAACCACATGTTATTATTTACTTAGTTCTCTTTTCAATTCTCAAATCTCTTTAATTCATTTAATTTATTAACATTTGATATTTCTTTTATATATTACCGAATTGTGTTGTGATACAAAGTTATAATTTCCATACAAGGATCAATAAATATAATCTTATCTTATCTTACCTTATCTTCCCATTTCCAGAAAACCAAGCTCCTCCAGCAGTAGTTCGGTAAAAATCCCTGATTACTATTATGTAAGTGTTTAGCTTTGCATGTCTGCCCGACTTACCCGAGTGTTCCAACCAGTGAGACCCCCCTTATCTGCCATATTGTTCCGAGAACTTTTCCACCACAGATTGTGTTCCTTTGAAGTTGTCCAGGTGAAATCCTGCCTGGTTTATGATGTATACCCAAATTATTTTTACTCATTACTTATTTTCTTTATATTATGATATATATATATACATATATATATATATATATATATATATATATATAATATATATATATATATATAATATATATATATATATATATATATATATATATATATATATATATATATATATATATATATATATATATATATATATTTATATATATATATATATATTTATATATTGGAAGATAAGTACACAAAGATTATAGATTCTGAAAAAAAATCTGGATCAAACCAATAAATTAAGATGACGATATTTAAAAGGATTTAAAGAGGGGAAGCTTTTTGCATCACTGTTTATACAAAAGCGCCTTGTGTTAAATCG
Source organism: Berghia stephanieae (assembly GCF_034508935.2). Taxonomy (NCBI): domain Eukaryota; kingdom Metazoa; phylum Mollusca; class Gastropoda; order Nudibranchia; family Aeolidiidae; genus Berghia; species Berghia stephanieae. Next base: position 53,069,322 of record NC_088366.1, on the reverse strand, counting down.
GATGTGTACATGATATGCTGGTCTGACATCCGAACGGAATTATGGGCCTAGTTTACCAATGCTGTAATGGGCAATATATTATTGCGTTCAGTTTTTGAGATTTCCATTACAACAATGGACCAATTATGAATTTCGTTATCAGACCTGAAAAAAATGCACGTCGATTAAATCCTACATCAAATTAAATATTATATTATTTTGATCGATAATACACTTTATGTCAGTCCTCTGGTTGTTCCCCCATTCCCCCCCCCCCCCCCCCCCCCCTCTCTCTCTCTCTCTCTCTCTCTCTCTCTCTCTCTCTCTCTCTTCTACATCATTGGGCAATTTTTTTTATGTTCCCGTGTCCATATCCTTCACTGTCCACCAAACTGATATCATTAATTATTCACTTTTACACCATCAAATAATGCTAAATATTTTACTCGACTAAATTGGTTAGAAGCAACGACCATAATATATTTGTCAGTTTATTTACCAAAGAAACGCAATTATGGGCCTGTTTTAAATTTGTTTTAATGGAATATATTTCACGTTGATTTGAGTGCTTAATTTCCATTACAACAACGAGACCATAAAAATAATTTGGGTTATCGGCTATCGGGTTGTAAATAAGTTCAGGTCGATTATAGATAGTATGAAGTTGACGTCACCCAGGTCTTTGTTAATGCTTTTTGTCATCCGCGTTTATGAGTTAATTCTCACTAAACTGTATTAACCGGACTACAAACGTTCAAGGTTGCACATAGTTTTGTGTGTTGGTCCGTTATACTTCCGGATGGCAATGTTGTGAGCTTCTTAGCCAAGCGCATACTATCTTTCATCCAAATCCAATATTTCTTTTCTCAAATTGAATCGATTTATCTTTTCGTTTTGAGTTTGTAGGTTTTCAGATACGACCTTTTGAAACTTCCTTTATTGGTGTAAAAATAAACCCCGAATTTGATAGTTTTTAAAAGGAGAACCGAAGTTCTTCAACCCCCTCCCCTCCCCTTTTTTTGGTTTTAATAGCAGCTGGTTGGTTCCTCCCAAACCCTTCAGGTAATTCGTGACTATTAACACAGCCAAAATGCATGTTCTTAGGAAATTAAATGGAGGCTTCAATTTATTCAACAAAGACAGATAATGTGGACGTTTCGGGTTCCCCCTTAATCAACAAACCACGATAAATGAAACAGTAATGACGTTCTTATTGTTTCATTCATCGTGTTTTGCTGATAAAGGAGAACCCCGAAACGTCCACAGTATCTGTTTTTATTGAATAAATTTAAGCTCCCAGTTCACTTTCTGTTTTTTTTTTTTGAGCTTCAAGCAGCGACATTTTCATTGTCCTGTACATAAGGCTACGCCAACAAAAAACTTGAACAGTTAACTCTATGATTATATTGAAATATATATATCTGTGATTTTATTTCATAACAAATTCAATGCATGCCTGTACAAATTACAGTGAAATCCGCATAAAGTCAAACTTCTTAATATCAAATTCTGCTTAAAATCAACACCTCTTGTTGATCCGAAATGTTCTGTTCTCTATCTAAGTGTGTACCATTGATAATGGATAAAATTAACTTTGCTTAAAGTCAACCAATCTTTCTGGTCCGGCGGTGTTGGTTTATCAGGATTTCACTGTATATCGTTTTTTTTTTTATAGTTACAATTTGTCGCATGGAGTTTAAGTTTCTCTGAGAAAAAAAAGTAGAAATACAATTTTGTTCTCATAGTATTAAGGTATCTAGTATATCTTTCTTTGTTTCGTTGTATTCTTTTCTTCTTCTTTTTGCTTCTACTTTCTTTACAGATAGTCTGAGACACGTTTAATTTTCACTTGCACAAAGTTTTCTTGATGTAAGCACCAGTTTGGTTACAAACCATTCGAAGTATCCGAATGTATTTCTTTTTAACTCAAATGCTTTTATTATATGTAGATTTTGAAAATAATTTTAAATTCCTTTTAATATTTATTCTAAAAATATTATAACTGTATACAATGATAATATGTTTTAAATTATAAATTATTCTAACTATATATACAATGAGATTAAAGTGTTTCAAGTTGATGAAGTGGTAATGGTTATCTTGTTATTTTGTAAATGTATTGTTTATACTGAAATAGGTAACTTAATGAGT
>NC_088366.1:53017192-53064692 GCF_034508935.2 Berghia stephanieae | reverse complement strand
TATTTTATCACTTGAGATACATGGATCAAATCATCATCATCATTATCATCATCATCATCATCATCATCATCATCATCATCATCATCATCATCATCATCATCATCATCGAAGTCATCTTTATTCTTCTTCTTCTTCTTCTTCTTATTATTATGGTTATTTATTATTCTTTTTATTGTTTATAATTATTATTATTATTATTATTATTATTATTATTATTATTATTATTATTATTATTATTATTATTATTATTATTATTATTATTATTAATATTATTATTATTATCATCATCATCATCATCATTATTAATATTGTTGTTATTATTATTGCCATCATCGAATGCTAACGGCTGTTGAGATAGCAGAAAGTCATAATGATCAAAAAATATTTTTTCTATGGCTGAATGTTGACTACTGTTTGCTTCGATTCGTTTCTTTATTTCTTTTTTTTTTTTTAATCTTAAAATCCAATTATTTATTTTCTTAGAGTTTAGAGGCGCTTGCGACATTTTTGATCATATAAGCGCCCACTATTGCTTTCATTGCTTTTGTTTCGTCAATCGCTGCAAAATATTTCGCCTGTAGCATGGTGTCTTGGCTGTCAATGGCAAACGTACTATTTCTAATAAGATAAATAAAGGTTTATTTATTAAGAATAATACAATGAAATATTATGCTATCTATTCTTATTAAAATGTTTGCTCATATTATTATGTCCTTAGATTGAATGTGTAGCTGGTATTTTGTGGGGGGAGTAAACAAGCATTATCTTTGGGACAATAAGTTTTTAGTTTCGTTAATACATTTATTTGTTTCTTCTGTTGTTTTCGTGTTTTTGTTTCTGTTTCTTCTGTGTTTAGAAAGCTGTTTATTTGAATGTATTGATTTTCTCTATTGAATATTTGTATCATATTTATTGCCATAGATTTACGTATATTTATTTATTTGTCTTTCCTTAGATATGTGTGCGTTTTTTTCTTTGTTTTTGTTTTTAGTATTATTTTGTTTTCTTCTAATTTGAGGACTCCCATCATTATCATCATTATTTTGATCATTATTACAGCATGGTACACATGTTAGTCATACTAAATCTATATCAGTGTTCCGCGTAAGCTCGAGTCACATATCAAATTTGATTCAATAGTCTGATGCCCATGGTTCTAAACAAAAAAAATCGGTACTTTTTATTCTTCATGCTGGCTAGAACTTTTCATATGTCTTGTGATCAGAATGTGTAAAAGTCAAAACATGATCAGATTTATAATGTTTTTTTCCCCTCTGGATACGCTTTTATACTCGTCGGAGAAATATTTCATAAGGGCGTCCGCCATTGTTCCGATAATTTAGAGCCAGTTACTAAGTTACCATGCGTCATTATGGGGGAAGTGACGTCACGACTGTTGAAGCGTATTGCAAAAATGCTCAAAATGAACGAAGTAGACGGTCTAGATCTGCATAATAAAAACGTTCTCAGTTTTCGAAATATCCTACACGCAATAAATATGTCATTTTGTCCCACTTGACACGTGAGTATGTTTATATCTTTCATAAACAAAGTAGCTTGTTTTACATTTGATTTAAAATCTCCAGTAGTTGGACAGCTACAAATTATGTGATCGGTGACTCAGATGGACGGAAACCTGAATATGTAGATAGTTCGAAGATGACGTCACTCAGGTCTTTGTTATTGTTTTTTTTGCCATCCGCGTTTATTAGTAATGCTCACTGAACTGTATTAACCTGACTATAAACGTTCATGGATACACACAGTTTTGTGTGTTGGTCCGTTATACTTCCGGATGGCAATGTTATGAGCTTCTTAGCCAAGTGCATACTATCTATAGATCGGTCCCATTATCTTATCGTGAAGGCAATTGAATATTAATTGGAATTGTTGATGAAACTCCCTTATTCACTATTAAATATTTTCTTTTCCCTTTTTCTCTGCCAGAAATATTACTAAAAAGGAAAGTGGCTGTCATTCAAGAGGATTTTGTTTGTTTTGAAGGAACTTGTCTAAAGATTCGTGGAAAATCAGGGCAAAATTTAAAAAAAAGATAACATCAGCCAATATTTTACTTTACCATCCAGAGCTGAAGACACCTTAAATACCATATTGCTGTCTAGTTGCACCACCTTGAAATAAAAACTGTATGATAAATTCAGAATACAAATCGCTCACACTATCAGCAATGTTTCGAATCATTTCATTCGTCAGCAACAATATAATAATATTGTGATACCCATGCCAAATTTAATATATTGTTAACTCCCACTCAGACAAAATGTTCAAATGAACGCCAAATAGATATCACACATATTTCCTATCACATCCCAGCTTTTAAATGGAATCAGAAAAAGGATAGATAATAAAGAACTGTCCTGAATTGGGGATAATTTGGGGCATGAGAACTGACTTTTTTAATTACGAGATTGCGCATGGATTATAATAATTTGTTTTTTTGGTCTGCTGTTTTGGTGTTATAATTATTCGTCATGCTCAAAAAAGAAAGCAAAAGAAATAGACATATTGTATTGACATTCTTACAAGTTTATCAGTTTATGGTCACAAGAGATGATATAAAATATTGACCTGTAAAATCAACGGGATGAGATTGCTTGTTTTGTATAATCCTGGGACTGACAGACTCCAGCTAATGTTGAGATTGGGGATTCATAGTTATTTCTCAAATTTATAAAATATTCTAATCCTATGTATATGGCAAAACAAATAATTCACTAGAATGTTTGTTCTATCTCAGCTTGTAATCTATTTTATTTGTCATCGTGATGGTTATGAATGCTTAAAAAATGGAAAAAATAATAATGAGTGAAAGATAATTTATTACTATGATATATAGGCTATATTTTTTCCAAGCATCATTGCGATATTTAGAAGGCAGTTTGATTTATCAAATGTAGTTGGCACTTGTTGGTAGGTATAACATATTCTGTGAAATAACGTTTCGAGCTATTGGAAAATATGTTTGAAATAAAAATTTGAATTTTTCTACTAAAAAAGGAAATTAAAAATTGTTGGGCGAATTTCAGAAAATAATTGCTGCATGGTAATATAATTTAGGCGCCAACCTGGTTTCTTTATATTGTTTTCCCTAGAATGGTAAAAGAATGTATAAGAGAGCAAAATTTAATTGAACTTTTCTGTCATTTACAAACCGATACTTAAGATTATAGTTTGTGTGTTTATCAAAATGTAAAAACCATGTCTGATCCTGTGTGATAAAAAAAAATTATATCGACTTCAAAATTTTCATCTGTTACAAATCAATGCTATATTTTTAAAAATTATAATATAAATTTATTAAGTTGAAACATTCTATCACTTCATTAAGGAAACATCGGAAACAGTTGAGTTCTGGAATTCAAAGATATTTTGACTCAATTAAGAATAGAAATAAATAGTGTATTTTCTCAAAGCAAAGCAATAAATGCTACTTTCAACAATAGATAGTTCTGTTTCGGTATTATTGAAATGCTATCTACAGATTTATTCCTTGGTGTTAGTTGAAATGGGTTTTTCCGGTAATTTTGTAATTCATCAAATATTTAAATGTGTGACATTTAACAAATTAATAAGAAAATATAAATGGACAACCATTTCTGTTCAGTTCTTTAAGAAGAACATTTATTTCAATTACTTCAACTGCATCGAGATGATATTTTTTCAGCAAAATGTAAAGATATAAATATTTCCATTATATTTATTCTTTTCTTCAGCTTTTCATCAATCATTGCCAAAATTTTCTTTTTATTCGTGTTCTTTTTCTTTTTTCTTTTTAAAACTTTGTTATACAAATTTTCACATCATTTTTTTCCATGAATTCATCGAGAAAGTTCAATAATAGAGTAATATTATAAAATTATTTCTAATTTATCAAAATGCTACGTCCTCAGTATGATGATAAACGATCTGTTTCATCTTTTTTAACCATTGAAAAAAAAACCCCATTAAATGTAAACAATTTTGTTGATTGTTGATTGCTATCACTATAAATTTGACACACCCTTTATCCTTATAATGCCAAATTTGGTAGGTTAGTTAGTTACTTTTCCTTACTGGTAAAAAAAATCTGTTGCAGCGCCAAATATTTGTACGTCTGACAGTTGAATAGTATTACTATTCCCTCTGGCGTATCAAAACTTGTTTTCCTTACACGTACCGTAGTAGTTTCGTTTTCACACCACTTGCAATGCTGTTGTAGCACCATTCATTTGTTATTGTTTATATCCGATTTTATATTTGAATCTGTGATGCATCTCTCCGTTTTCTAATCTAGGTTTAAGATATAATAAAGCTACTTTGAAGCTGATTTTTGTTGTTGTTGTTGTTTGTTTGTTTTTATGGGTTTTACGGCGCTTGCAACACATTAAGGTCCTATAAGCGCCAGTGAAAGGGAAGAAAATGGGGTAGTAATAAGTTCTAGAATTACAATCAAAGCACCCAAGAAAAGGTAAGACAAAGGGGAATTGGTTCAAATAGGAAACAAATGGAGATTCCATGAGCACACTATCGAAGTACTTAGTTTGAGATCACCTTAAAGTCTCATCCAAACACAAACACAGGCCCCTACTAAGAGGAATACACTCAAATGTTTACAAATCAAATATAACATGTAAACAAAACATAATACAGTGCATAACAGAGATGATTTACAAGGGAAAAAATATCATCTCCTAAAACTATCTATATATTTGACTGTTTCCCTCTCAGCAAGGGCATCCGGCCAGGGCCAGGACAAAACAAAATAATCTCATTCCAAGACAAAGACAGAAAGCAAGTTGGAAAACAGATATAGGGGGATAGAAGACACAGTAAGTACCTCCCTGCCCACTATGGGAGGTCAGGTACCCCACCCAGGATTTTTGTTGTTAACCAGATTTATTTGTTTATTTATCTATTTCATCTGATAATCCAAATTGTTATGGGCTCATGGTTGTGATGTAAATACTCTCAAACCAACCCAAAATAGTGCCCATTATCGCAATGTTAAAACAAGCCCATAATTGCGTCCGTATCAGACCTGTAAATATTATGTGCACTTAGATTTATTCATTATTGCACACATAAGTCTGTGTGCACACACTTTCAGGTCTGATAACCAAACGCAATAATGAACTTTTTAAAATCATTGTCTTAGTGGAGTATATTATACGATTCTTACGCTCTTGCATTTTTGAATTCCGGAAGTGTTCCCAACCGCTGCACGAGCTTGCGAGTGCGCGTTGGGAACAAAGTTCGAATTCCGAAACGCAAAAGTCTAAAAATTCTTTTATTCTACCCCTCAATCTATTTCGATTTCGTCATCTCTGAGAAAAAGACATTTTCAAAAATATTTAAATGTTACTTATTTTTTTCAAAAATCAAATTTTAGTGACAATCAACGATTGATAATCTGACGTCACAAATTATTATTGTAAACTTGATATCATTATCATTAGGCGTTACTATTTTGAGAGGGTGGAATAATGTATTTTATGTACTTAATGTTATTTTTAGAGAAGTCTCATAACAGTAATGATATAATAACAAATTGGGTTTTAGACCTGTAAATAAGTACACGATAGCATGAATATGTCTTAGCCTACTGAAGACGAAAAATAATACTGAACTTTGATAGGGCAATATTCGATAGACGTGCCCAAAACGCTTCACAAAGGACCCCTAGCCAACAGTTACACTTTTCATGTAGGACGAGACTTGAAGCCTGATGAGCGGTACTAACAATTTATTTTCAGACAGAGATAAAGAGTTAAATGCCAGGTGATTATTTTATACCTGAGTACGGTGAGAGAATGTGACTAAAATCTCCAAGGACTCGACTATACGCGCTCAGTGCGGGACTCGAACCCAGGACCTTCTAAGCTGAAGGCGAGTGTCATACCACAAGACCGCATAGCCGCACGTACTTACGTCAGTGTCATCTCACAAGTGGTCGACTGGAAATGGCTTACCATTCTTCCCGGTCTCGTACCAGTCTGTTGCATTTTTCACTTGTCATCTCGGGCCAGCTCTTGATGTCGTCTATAGTTCGAAGTTCACGTCACTCGGTCTTTGTTATTGTTTTTTGCCACCCGCGTCTATGAGTAATTCTCACTAAACTGTATTAACCTGACTATAAATGATCATGGTTACACAAAATTTTGTGTGTTGAACCTTTATATTTTCGGATGGCAATGTTGTGAGCTACTCAGCCAAGCGCATACTATATATACATGATCTTGGGGGACGGCCTCTTGCTCTCTACTTTTCCGTTGGCGATGGTTTTACAGTTGGAGTGTTATGCCTTTTAGTGTGGCCAAAGTATTTCAATTGGGTGTACGTGTAAACCATATTGGCATGTTGTGTTTGTTTAGTTTTTTAATTACCTTAATTAAGGGTTTTACGGCGCTTGCAACATATAAAGGTCATATCATCGCCAGTAAAAAGGAAGAATATTGAATAGTATAAAGTTCTAGAATTACAATTAAAGCACCAAAGAAAAGGCAAGACAAAGGGGAATTGGCTCAAAGAGGAAACGGATGTAGATTCTAAGAGCACACTATCAAAGTACTAAGTTTGAGATCACCTAAAAGTCTCATCCAGACATAAGCACAGGTCCCTAGTTAGAGGAACACATTCAAATGTTTACAACTCATATATATAATTTGTAAACAAAACATAAAACAGTGCAAAACAGAGGGGTGATTTACAAAACAAAAAAATATCATCTCCCAAAACTCCAACAATACATTTGACTGTTTCCCTCCCAGCCAGGGCAAGGACAAAACCAAATAATCTCATTCCAAGACAAAGAGAGAAAGCAAGTTGGAAAACAGATATAGGAGGATGGAAAACACAGTAAGTACCTCCCTGCCTACTATGGGAGGTCAGTTCCCCCACCCAGCCCAGCCCTTTACTTTTCCGTTGACGATGGTGTTACAGTTGGAGTGTTATGCCGTTCAGTGTGGCCAAAGTATTTCAATTGGATGTAAGCCATATTGGCATGAATGGTGCTTGCTTTAAAATAAAAAAAAAATGTATGGATTGCAAAAGTCCAGTTAGGCAGATTTAGGGTTCAGTGCCATCAACATGGAACACTCATGAAACACAGCGCTTGGGGGAAAGGAAGACAAAGGAATTCGTTATAACTAGGTTCGAGCATCAATCCACCCCTGTTTCCAGATTGATGCCATCTAAAGCTTACACAAGCCACAGACAATGGCATGTTTGATTTTTTTTTTTGTTTTTAGGGGTTTTACGACGTTTTCAACCCCATTAGGTCATTTCTGCGCCAGTAAAAAGGAAGATGATACAGAGAAAACGTTTTATTTGTTTTTGTTTTTAAGGGTTTTACGGCGCTTGCAACACATTAAGGTCATATCAGCGCCAGTAAAAAGGAAAAAAATGGGATAGTAAAAAGTTCTAGAATTACAATTAAAGCACCCAAGAAATAGTAAGACATAGGGGAACTGGGAACAAATAGGGATCAGATGTAGATTCCAAGAGCATACCACCAATGCACTTAGTTTGAGATCACCTATAAGTCTCATCCAGACACAAGCACAAAATCCAACAAAGAGGAATACACTCAAATGCTTGCATTATACATTAAAAATAACAAATATAATAACACATAACAGAGAGATGATTTACAAGGAAAAAAATATCATCTCCCAAAACAATAACTATGCATTTGACTGTTTCCCTCCCAGTCAAGGACTCCGGCCAGGGTCGGGACAAAACCGAGCAATCTCACACCAAGACAAAGACAGAAAGCAAGTTGGAAAACAGATATAAGGGGATAGAAGACACGGTAAGTACCTCCCTGCCCACTGTGGAGGTAGGGAACCCCACCCAGAGAAAACGTTTTAGATCTGGAGTTAAAAGCTCAAAAGAAAAGGAAGACAAAGGGACTGGTTCAAATAGGGGACAGACGATTCCATAAGAAATCCACCGATGTTACAGATTTCGACCCTACAAAAGTCCCAACCCGACACAAGCAAAGAATCCAGCTATGAAGGAAACACTAAACTGTTTACCAAGTTACAATACATTTAAAAACCAATTATAATGGTGCACAAAAGAGAGATAATTTACAAGGATAAAATGCCTCTCAAAAAAAGGTACTATATATTTGACCTTCTCCCTCCCAACTAAGGATCCCCACCAGGGCCAATTCATATATATATTATATATATATATATATAATATATTATATATATATATATATATATATATATATATATATAGAATGCAAATTGTCACATTTTTTGTGGCCGACACGATTCGTTTCTGTCTATATATATATAGGACGAGAGACGCAAGCGCACAACCAACATGACGTTCTCTCTCTAATAACTTTTCCGCCGGTGACGTCACAGACATGGGTGACGTCCAATCAAGGGACGCTACTCTTCCGCTAATCTCATTCCCTATTAGGGTCTGTTCCAAGGGAAGACTGGAATAACTCAAGCGTGAGCCGCGGAGCTGTGCGGCAAAGTGAACTTGGACGAGGTGACTTACTCAAGGCCACACAACGAGGCGGGTAGTCGGAACTCGGTAACTTTTGGGTTAGACACGAAAACCTTACCGCTGAGATACACTGCCACCTACCCCCCCCCCCCCCCCCCCCACTAGTAATTATGAGGGATAGAAGACAAAGCCAGTGATTGTTTGTTTTCAGGGGTTTTAAGGCGCTTGCAACACATTTAGTTAAGCCACATCAGCGCCAGTAAAAAGGAAGAAAATTGGACAGCAAAAACATTCTAGATGTACAATTAAAAGAACTTGGAGGAAATTGTTTTTGTTTTTGTTTTTAAGGGTTTTACGGCGCTTGCAACACATTAAGGTCATATCAGCGCCAGTAAAAAGGAAAAAAATGGGATAGTAAAAAGTTCTAGAATTACAATCAAAGCACCCAAGAAATAGTAAGATATAGGGGAACTGGGAACAAATAGGGATCAGATGTAGATTCCAAGAGCATACCACCAATGCACTTAGTTTGAGATCACCTATAAGTCTCATCCAGACACAAGCACAAAATCCAACAAAGAGGAATACACTCAAATGCTTGCATTATACATTAAAAATAACAAATATAATAACACATAACAAAGAGATGATTTACAAGGAAAAAATATCATCTCCCAAAACAATAACTATGCATTTGACTGTTTCCCTCCCAGTCAAGGACTCCGGCCAGGGTCGGGACAAAACCGAGCAATCTCACACCAAGACAAAAACAGAAAGCAAGTTGGAAAACAGATATAAGGGGATAGAAGACATGGTAAGTACCTCCCTGCCCACTGTGGAGGTAGGGAACCCCACCCAGGACTTGGAGGAAAAAAGTAAGACAAAGGGGAATGATTCAAAGAAGGAACAGATGTAGATTCCAAGAGCATGCTATCAGTGTAGTTAGTTTGAGATCACCGAAGTCTCACACAGACACCAGCACACGATTCCACTGAGAGGAATACACTCAAATGTTTACAAATCAAATGTTAAAAAAAAAAAAAAGAAAAAAAAAAAAAAGAAAGAAAGAAAAAAAAAAAAAAGAAAGAAAAAAAAAAAAAAAAAAAAAAAGAAAAAAAAATAGAACAAAAAAAAAACCAAAACAAAAAAAAACAAGAAAAAAAAAAACAAAAAAAAAAAAAAAAAAAAAACAAACAAAACAAAACAAACAGTGTGAATGAAGCGACTGAAACAAAACGCTAAATATGATAAAAGATCCAAATTCACATGATTTATGTACTCAGAAATAATTTTTACATCACCAATAAAAAAAAAAGTCATACAAATAATATAGTTTGAAATAATAATAATAGATTTTAAATGACATAAATTCACAATTAACAGTTGATTAGATGAAATAAAAATCGGAGGGCGTTATGATTATGAGGACACTCTATACCAATAGCAATTAATGTAGCGTATAGAATATACAATATATACAACAATGAACGAAATTAAAAAAAAAATTATTAAAATCTGTCTGCTAACTTTTTTTTTTCAGAGAAAACAGAGAAATAATCGGGAGATTTTGGGCAAAAAAAAAGAAAAATCTGAATTTTATGGAAAAACCATATTTATCAACCAACGTGCGCATATTTGCAGGTTCAATACAACAAAAGCGCACATCTTTGCAGGATTAATTTAGACCAATTTGCACATGTTAGCAGGTTTAATATCGGTCAACGTGTACATATTTGCAGATTTGTTGTTTTTGTTTTTAAGGGTTTTACGGCGCTTGCAACACATTTTGGTCATATCAGCGCCAGTAAAAAGGAAGAAAATGGGATAGTAAAAAGTTCTAGAATTACAATTAAAACACACAAGAGAAAATAAGACAAAGTGGAACTGGGAACAAATAGGGAGCAGATGTAGATTTCGAGAGCATACCACCAATGGACTTAGTTTGAGATCACCTAAAGTCTCATCCGGACACAAGCACAAAATCCAACAAAGAGGAATACACTCAAATGCTTACATTATACATTCAAATTAACAAATAGAATAATGCATAACAGAGAGATGATTTACAAGGAAAAAAAGTGTCTCCCAAAATAATAACAATGCATTTGACTGTTTCCCGCCCAGTCAAGGACTCCGACCAGGGTCAGGTTAAAACCAAGTAATCTCATACCAAGGCAAAGACAGAAAGCAAATTGGAAAACAGCTATAAGGGGATAGAAGACACGGTAAGTATATGCAGGTTTAATATCAACCAACGAGCACATATTTGCATGTTTAATACCAACCAACGTTTTCATGTTAGCAGGTTTAATATCAACCACCAAGCACATATCTGCAGGTTTAATATCAACCACCAAGCACATATCTGCAGGTTTAATATCAACCAATGTACACATATCTGCAGGTTTAATATCAACCAACTAACACGTTTGCAGGTTTAAAATCAATCAACGTGCGTAATGTTTGCAAGTTAAATATCGACCAACAGCTAAATAGTTTGCAGGTTTAATATCAGTATGACATTTTCGGCTCGATTTAACATTGTTAAAATAGACAACATTTTCATTTTGTGTTGATTTGATTGTATTTCCATTACAACAATGAGACCATAAAAAATTAAGAAATCAGATCTGCAAATAGGAAAGTGCACGTCGGGTATCAACTATAAAATGCCTATGGTCGGCTTTTTCTTGCCCGATTTCTATCCGGAATTTTCTTGTGCGTTTTGTCACATTAAAGTGTTTTAGAAGTAATGAAGTGGTGTTCAGTTTGGAAAACAATCAATTTCTATTTTTTTTTTAATTAGAAAAAAAAAGAACATTTTCAACAGTTTTCCTTTTAAATTTTGGTTAAAAATCCGAATCTGGGGGTTGAAAATCAGAAATTTGGTCAATTTTGGTAAAAAAATAAAAGTTGAATACCTACATGTGACCCATCGTCTCAACACGGCATTATGTCGGAATATACTAGGTTTTGTTTGTTTTTTAAGGGTTTTACAGTGCTTGCAACACATTTAGGTCATATCAGCGTCAGTAAAAAGGAAGAAAATGGGATAGTCAAAAGTTCTAAAATTATGATTAAGGCCTACCCAAGAAAAAGTAAGACAAATGGGAATTGGTTCAAATAGGGAACAGCAAGTGTAGATTCCAAGAGCACACTATCAGTGTTGGTTTGGTTTTACGGCGCATGCAAAACATTTAGGTTATATCAGCGCCAGTAAAAAGGAAGAAAATGGGATGGTAAAAAGTTTGAGAATTACAATTAAAGCACCCAAGAAAAAGTAAGACATAGGGGAACTGGGAACAAATAGGGATCAGATGTAGATTCCGTAAATGTACTTAGTTTGAGATCACCTATAAGTCTCATTCGGACACAAGCACAAAATCCAACAAAGAGGAATACACTCAAATGCTTACATTATACATTCAAAATAACAAATATAATAATACATAACAGAGAGATGATTTACAAGGAAAAAATGTCATCTCCCAAAACAATAACTATGCATTTGACTGTTTCCCTCCCAGCCAGGACTCCGGCCAGGGCAAAACCAAGAAATCGCATTCCAAGACAAAGACAGAAAGCATATTGGAAAATAGATATAGGGGGATAGAAGAAACAGTGTGTAGCTCCCTTCCCACTATGGGAGGTCAGGAACCCCACCCAGTAAGACGAAAGGGAATATTTCCAAATAGGGAACAGATGTAAATTCCAAGAATATACTATCAGTGTACTTAGTTTGAGATCACCTAAAAGCTTTATCATGACACAAGCACAGAATCCCACCAAGAGGAATACACTCAAATGTTTACAAACCATCAAAAAAAAAAAAAAAAATAAATAAAATAATGAATAACAAAGATGATTTACAATTTTAAAAAAAATCACCACCTCAAACTAACACTATACATTTGACTGTTTCCCTCTCAGGCGAGGAAATGGCTTGGACAAAACCAAGTAATTCCATCCCAAGACGAGGACAGAAAGCAACTCAGAAAACATATTTATAGGGGAAGAAGAAGACACAGCAAGTGACCTCCTGCCCACCATGGGAGGTCCTGCAACTATAAACAAATCATCAGTAATAAACAAAAAGGATCAATGCTAAAGAGTCCGTCAGGATAATCTTGCTGCCTGGGAGAAAGTAAAATCATATTAAAAAAAAACAAAAAAAAAACAAAAAAAAAACATAAATCAATAATTTTATAAATCATTGTAATACCATACATAACATGTATGATAAATTCACATCCTATAGATCTTATATCATAATGATGCATTCACTCTGATAACTTTATTTTCGCTGGAATAGGTATAAAATGTAGCAAATGAAAAAAAAAATTTTTTTTAATAAAATAAAAATAGAGCAAATACATACCGCAATATCCACAATACAGGTTCAAATGGCTTTACAAGGGACCCCTAACCAACAGCCACACTTCAACATGTAGGATGAGACATGATGCGTATTAGGCGATGTTACAATTTTTATCCGACAAAGACAATGCTGTTAAACTCCACGCACTCATTTTACACCTGAATACGGGTGAGAGAATGTGAGTAAAGAGCCTTTTCCGAGGTTTCAACTATGCGCCGCTCAGAGCAGGACTTCAACCCCGGACCTTCTGACCAATCCGAAAAAAGAGTGTCATACCACTAGACCACATTGGTGCACAACTATAAAGGGTGCCGTACATACACTGATTATTTTTTAATTTTTAAAAATCTTCTTTCAGAACAATAATTAATTCTCTCTCTCTCTCGAGTTCACCATGACCGAAAATCAAACAAATTTGTTCCATTTTCCATTGAAATGAACTCCAGAGAATTAAGAGATAAGGTGGGTTTTATTTCCCTGTTTTTCCTGTTTATTATTTGATTTAAAAAGGGTACAAAAATTTTTCAGCATTGATTCGCCTCGTTTCAGAAACCATCAACTTAGAGCTTAACTTTTAACTGTAACAACAGGCTCAACACCCAGGACAAAAAAATGTCTAGAAAAAAAAGTGTGGCTTGTCTGTGAAAACGAAAGTTTTAATTAAGACATCAACTCGGGATACTCGCAATAAGGGATATGATTAAATAGTGCAAACATAATATCAAAAGGGGACTCATTTTTAGTTCTGGGAAAAAAACAAACCCCACGATCAAAAGGTATTTTTCACTTATTCACCAAAGCGATGCCATCCTTAGCGCTATATAAGTTTTCAGCATTATTATTATTATTATTATTATCCCCTTATTTCCCATTAGTCCTTGTGTTTCATTCATCATGTTTTGTTGACAAGGGAAAAAACCCAAAACGTCCATATCTGGTTAATCAATTAAATTGAAGCTTCCACTCAATTTGACTTCTGTTATTTATTTGTTTGTTTGCTTTTAAGGGTTTTACGGCGCTTGCAACACATTTAGGTTATATCAGCGCCAGTAAAAAGGAAGAAAATGGGATAGTAAAAAGTTCTAGAATTACAATTAAAGCATCCAAGAGAAAGTAAGACATAGGGGGACTGGGAACAAATAGGGATCAGATGTAGATTCCAAGATCATATCACCAATGTACTTAGTTTGAGATCACCTATAAGTCTGTTTTTGTTTGTTGTTTTTAAGGGTTTTACGGCGCTTGCAACACATTTAGGTTATATCAGCGCCAGTAAAAAGGAAGAAAATGGGATAGTAAAAAGTTCTAGAATTACAATTAAAGCACCCAAGAAAAAGTCAAGACAAAGGGGAACTGGGAACAAATAGGGATCAGATGTAAATTCCAAGAGCATACCACCAATGTACTCAGTTTGAGACCACCTATAAGTCTCATCCGGACACAAGCACAAAATCCAACATAGAGGAACACACTCAAATGCCTACATTATACATTCAAAATAATAATAATACATAACAGAGAGATGATTTACAAGGAAAAAAATATCATCTCCCAAAACAATAACTATGCATTTGACTGTTTCCCTCCCAGCTAGGATTCCGACCAGCGCCAGGACAAAACCAAGTTATCTCATTCCGAGACAAAGACAGAAAGCATGTTGGAAAACAGATATAAGGGGATAGAAGACACTGTATGTACCTCCCTGCCCACTATGGGAGGTCAGGATCCCCACCCAGACCTATAAGTCTCATCCGGACACAAGAACAAAATCCAACAAAGAGGAACACACTCAAATGCTTACATTATACATTAAAAAATAACAAATATACTAATACATAACAGAGAGATGATTTACAAGGAAAAAAATATTATCTCCCAAAACAATAACTATGCATTTGACTGTTTCCTTCCTAGCCAGGACTCCGACCAAGGCCAAGAAAAAAACTAAGTAATTTCATTCCAAGACAAAGACAGAAAGCATGTTGAAAAACAGATATAAGGGGATAGAAGACAGTGTGTACCTTCCTGCCCGCTATGGGAGGTCAGGATCCCCACCCAGTGTTATTTATTTCTTTGAGCTCCAAGCAGCAACATTTGTATTAAGGTCAGGCCCTTGGAAACATCGGATATTATTGGGGATAAGAAATATATCTTTACAAATTATGAGATTTTGCATACCAGAGACTACCTTGTTCTGTTGATTTAATTCATAATAAGTCAAATATTAAGTATTACTTATTAAAATTTTGCATAGCTCGAAAATATTACCAATAAATTAACTGAATAGCAATAGTTACAAGCAAGCAAACATTTAAAAAAAAATTCATTAATCAGAATAAAAGCAAAACAAAAAAAAAAAAACAAAAAAAAAAAAAAAAAAAAAAAAACCAACACAAACCAAACAGTAAATACAAAGTAAACAAAAAGCAACAAAAAATGACATTGACACGAATTCAAAACCCCATGATTTTTAGCGCAATTGCTTACATTTATGAAAATGTGGGTGATTGTAAAAATGCTTTATTTTTATTTGTTTTTTTGTTTCTTTGGTTTTTGTTTCATAATTTAATCGAACCTTTTCAAAAAAAATAAGATTTCTCAAAATGAATACTAATTTGCATGAACTATACTTGATTTTCAAAATGCTCTCTCTCTCTCACTCTCTCTCTCTCTCTCTCTCTCTCTCTCTCTCTATATATATATATATATATATATATATATATATATATATATATATATATATATATGTTGTATCTTGCAAACACTCTAATCCAAGATTCGAAACGTAAATAAAAACAGCTATCCATCTTATTTGAGTTTATCGATGTCCACCATAACTCTAGAAAAATCGAAAATATAAGGTGAGAGAGCCCTTGACATTTTGAAACAACAGCAAAATAGTTCCATCTGAATCGACATTTGTGTGAGACAAAATCAAATATCTATCCCAATTGAAAGAATAATTATCTCAAATAATGAAATATGATTTTCGATGATAACTGTTTTGTTTTTATTGTTTTTCAAGGTTTTACGGCGTTTGCAACACATTTAGGTTATATTAGCGCCAGTAAGAAGGAAGAAAATGGGATAGTAGAAAGTTCTGAAATTACAATTAAAGCAGCCAAGAAAAAGGAGGACAAAAGGGAACTAGGAACAAATAGGAATCAGATGTAGATTCCAAGAGCATACCACCAATGTACTTAGTTTGAGATCACCTATAAGTCTCATCCGGACACAAGCAAAAAATCCAACAAAGAGGAATAAACTCAAATGCTTACATTATACATTCAAAATAACAAATATAATAATACATAACAGAGAGATGATTTACAAGGAAAAAAATATCATCTCTCAAAACAATAACTATGCATTTGACTGTTTCCCTCCCAGCCAGGACTACGGACAGGGCCAGGACAAAACCAAGTAATCTCATTCCAAGACAAATACAGAAAGCATGTTGGAAAACGGATATAAGAGGATAGAAGACACAGTATGTACCTCCCTGCCCGCTATGGGAGGTCAGGATCCTCACTGTAATCTAAAAGTATGGCTTGAGCCATTATCATCATTTGTGTAATAGTACAGTAGAACATGAAAGTAACATACTCGGAAATAGCGAGAACTCGGAAATAGCGAGTAAAATCTAAATCCCCGTTTTTTTCTCTTATTTGAGTCAATAAAATTAGCATGATAGTAGCGAGTATGAAAAAGAGGTCAACTCGGAAATAACGAGCATTTCCTGCCCCAGCCTAGGACTTCGAACGAAGTAAAGCAAAACAACAGACAAGGGCGATTTAAATATTTTTAGCCTAGCTTCTTTCCTTTTTTTATTTTTCGTTACGAGTAATATTACATAGTAGTAGTAGCCTAGTCTGTAGTAGTACATAGTTGGGGAAACACATTTGGGTGTGTTTGTTTGTGTGCGTGTGTATTGGGGTGGGGGTCAATTATTCACCCAATGTGGTGCCACGCGACTTGGCAGCCAAGATGTCAACACTTAGCAGTATCGGTCAGCGAGTAGCATTCGTTAACGAACGACACGTTCAACGAGAGAGGGGAGCGTGGAACCATCATTTTCAGTGGGTCAGTGATTGAGTGATGCGCCTGCTTACCTCATCAAACATGCCTAGTGCATACAAACACTCGCACACACACACAACCTGTGGCCATCATTACGTAGTTAACGAAGGCCGTGTTCAACCCCGCCCCCCACCCCACTTTATCCACACAGTCATTTGCACGCACGCGCGGCACACATGCACAAACACACACACACACACACACCCACACACACACCCACACCCACACCCACACCCACACCCACACCCACACCCACACCCACACACACACCCACACACACACCCACACACACACCCACACACACACCCACACACATTGTCTTTCCATATTTTTGTACAGCCGAGTGACCTTTCCTGGCAACTCGGGAATAGCGAGAACTCGGAAATAGCGAGTAATCAGGAGTGGACCCGTCGAACTCGCTATTTCCGAGTTCTACTGTAATACTTGGGGTCGCCCAATAATAATGATATCTGGAGCTAGTTCTCAATTAAGTAGTTTTAAGAGGATATTTTCGGCCGTTATCATTAATTTGTTGTTAGCTTTGTGCCTAATCAAATTTATTTCATTGATAGTTCCTTCAACCTTTCTGCACTGGATCTAAAAATTCTTGATAGTTGCCGTCTATTTGGTTTTTAAGTGATGTATTTACGTTTTTATTGATTTTGTTATTGTCTAAAGAAGGGTTTTGAGACCGAAACTGTGTTTGGTATTAAAAAAATAATTTTAAATTGTTATATTAATTTTTGTTCATTAATTTTTACAGTCCACAGCTTTGAGCAGCTTAGTATTACTTTGGTAAGCATTATGAAAAAGGGTAGTGAGAATGACCCAGAAGTCCTTTAGCTTTCAGTGTGACATCCTTTTTTGATTTCACAGAACAAACCCCATTTGTGATAAAGACACTAAGAGAATTTCAGCAAATCTGCTCAAATTGAAACTTCATAAATCTTTGTTTTGTTTTATTCCCTTTTAAGGGTTTTACGGTGTTAGAAACACATTTAGGTCATTTCACCTCCAGTAAAAAGGCAGAAAATTGGATAGTAAAGAATTCTACATTTTGGATTAAAAGCACATAAGTAAGAATGGTTCAAATAGGGTTTAAATATAGTTTCCGCAAACACACTTTCAGTGTACTCCATTTAAGATCACCTAAAAGTCAAATCCAGACATAAGCACAGGATCCCACTGAGAGGAATGCACACAAATGTTAAATAAACATTGTATATTCAATACAAAAAATATATCAATCTAAAACAGAGAGATGATTTGCAAGGGAAAAAAAAAAAAATTCCCAAAACGATAACTAAATATCGCTATAACTATGACGATACATTTGACCATTAGACCCCACTCAGACTGAGACAATGACAGAAGTCTTAGTTTTAAGTCTGACATCCTTTTTGATCTTAGGAAATGAACACCATCTGTGATAAAACAGTAAGAAAATTTAAGCAAATCTGCTAAAAAATTGAAACTTTGTAACTCTCATGTTATATGAGTGATATTACTACAATACCATTGGCTTTCAAATGGTTATAATTATTAATGGATCACAATAATAACACTTGTTTATTTAGATCGTTACAATCGCTTTAGCATTTTAAAAAACAATAGCTTTAGGGTTTAAAATATTAACATAGTAATAATAGCACACACTAATATTATAATTATGATTTCGTAATGTAACCAATTATTGCACTTCTTTCATAATTAAATGATAAAAATTGAATTTAAAAATAAGAAATTAAAAATAAATAGAAATTACAAACATAGTTGAACGACAAATTTTGATCAAACACAAAAATATATCTTTAAATGGATCAGATCTATAAAAATATTGGAAGAGATAGCAGTCAGGATGATTGCAATGATTACTATGAGGAGAATGAAAGCAACAAAAATGATTATTATGATGATGATGATGGATAATGATTATGATGGATGATTATGATGGATGATGATGATGATGATGGATGATGATGATGTTGATAATGATGGTAAATATTGATGATGATAATGATGGACGATACAATGTTGATAAGGATGGACTACATTGATAATGATGATAATGACAAGGGCAACCATGACATCAGTGAAGATAATGATGGGTACAGACAGGAAATTCAAAATATTATCATCTAATAATATGTACAATAAATACTTTATATAAAAAAATAAAATAATCTATTTACATTTCATGATTTCTTATCTCTACTTACACATAGCTGTTATGTATGATATAACATATCAATTTGGATATAACACAAAGCACATTCTCATCAAGGGAAGGAAATCCACCTCATTATCCTGCCAACCTATCAGATTACATTTCCTTCCTGCACGACGTGTACATATAGGAAGGTCTGATAACCCAATTTATTATGGGCTCATTATTGTTATGGAAATCCCCCCCCCAACCCCCTCCCGCAAAAAAAGACACAAAATATTGTCCAATACAATAATCTTAAACCAGGCCCATAATTGCATTTGGATGTCAGACCTGCATATGTGTACACCTCGCTCCTGTAGTATTTCATAGTTATACATTTTTAAAAATTTGAATAACTTAAAAATTCATTCAATATCGAGATGAAGGAGAAGGAAAATTTTGTCGGGTATCTGACTCTTAAAATCACAATTAATTCATATAATTACCAGATGAAAAAACCCCAAAGATTTCAAATATTATTGATAATATTTGTGCCGTGACTAATAAGACGCAGGGACAGGTGCACACTGAATCCATTTCAACAAGTAAGAGAACAGAAATCTGACACATAGGAATACATAATTGATTAACCATTTAGAGAAAGTCCCTGGACAAGAGTTCTGAGGAAATCAAACAATCTTTTTCTTCTTCCACTCCCTTGCTCGTTTTTTTTTTAAAAACGAGGTATCAGGGTGTCAGGACAAAACTTAGTAATCTCATTCCAAGACAAAGACGGAAAGCAATTGGAAAACAGATACAGGGGGATAGAAGACAAGTACCCCTCTGCCTAGTGTGGGAGGTTGGGAACCTATATATATCCTTATTTTTTAACAAATTAATTCCAATAAAAAGAGTACTACCCCTGACTATTGCGTAAATAAAGTTAAAGAAAACAAACGCACCCAGTGCAATTACAAGTAAAAAATTATAAAAATTATATGTTCATATATATCCTTTTTACATTCAAGATGTTGTGGTAGATCTATCTCATCATCATCATCATCATTGCCTTTTTCACCCTGGGTCAGGGTATAGGCTACACACAGACAAACAGTTTCTATTTGGATTTAAAACAGTTTAAAGATCTATTGCAACTCTTATCAAAAGTTTCATGACGTATCAAATATTCAGTACAATTTGAAGCCAGTATTCATACTTAGCATTCCTGAATAAAATAAGCAAACAAAAAGATATAAAACATTACTCACAAAATATTATATTACATATCAGTAGGGTAGACTAATTTCATCCCAGTTGGATTCAGAAAAATTAAACATTTCCAGTAATGCTGATGTGATAAGTTAGCTTGTGCTTCCTGACTATATAAATATATATATATAAGTTGTAAATAATTTTGGTAAACCAATAAATTAAGCTCTCATCTTGGAATTAAAGTTTTATTATACAAGTTTATACGACAATTGCAGTACTTTGGGGTTGTTTCTACACTAATTAAAAAATAAAAGATGATGGGTGACCAAAAGATTATCAGATACTATATTTCGATTTGTTTACAAAGGCCTAAGAGAAAGGAAAACAAAAGTAAACCACTTCAGTCAGGGAATAGAGTCAATCCCAAGCGTCATCTATCCTTATATTTAGTCTGAAATCACATTGAAATGCCAACTCGACAGGCACAGAATCAGACTCCTCATTTAGTAACATAAAGTCAAATAATCATTGCATATCAATAAACTGACAACACAAAATTAACAAGGAAAAATTTACAAGAATAAAATTATTACCCCAAAGCCCCTCCCACACACCATTCTGTTAAATAAAAAATATTTAAAAAACAAACATTAAACAATTCTGTTCCTCTCTATGACAGGTCTGAGCCAGTGCAAATGTGAACCAAGTACAGTGGAATCCTGATAAAGCCAACACACACAGTGAGACCAGAACGATTGGTTGATTTTAAGCAAAGTTGACTTTATCCATTATCAACGGAAAACTCTTAGATAGGGAACAGACAATTTGGGACCAACAAAAACTTTTAACAGAAGATGACTTTAACTTTAACAGTGCTGACTATACGGATTCCGTTGTCGCATTCAAGGTCAAGGACAGATGCAAACATTCCTGACTACTTGAAAATTTCCAAATCATTAACCAATACAAAATTCATCCGCAATAAATGGCAAAATTAATATCAGTCATACTATACAAAACCAAATATCATCTCCCAAAAATATAACTATACATTAGACTGTTTCCCTCCCAGCCAGGGTCCGGGACAAGACTAAGTAATCTCATTCCAAGACAAAGACAGAAAGCATGTTGGAATAGAGATATAGAAGACACAGCAAGTACCTTTCTGCCACTATGGGAGGTCAAGAACCCCACTCAGCTGCAAGGGTTGATCTCCTCAGTCAGCAAGGGAAGGTCAAGGGTCCCCAATGAGCAGCAAAAAGGCTAGTAACATTGAAAGCATATATCTTTATCACTAAAATGTATATCACCAAATTGGATAAGATTTTTAAAATGAATGAAAAATCAAAACAAAACAAAATAAACGAGAAAAAAATAAAAATAAAAATATTTTTATAAGTCTGAGACACGAAGGTGAAGACCTATTTTACAATATTAGATATGATATAAATTAAGGATGAATTGATATATTTGTATCGAGATTTAAGTGTGCATTCCCTTCGATATTCTTTCCGTAAAAATACAAAAAAGGACTATTTTGAAATGAGGATGACATATTTGCTTATCAGATTCTTGAAAACAATGTGAGTCTAGTTGATAACTTTTGAAGTTGCATGTAAATCTAACCAAAAAAAAAAAAAAAAAAGACTAGAGAGGTATTAACAAACTCTGAGCGAGTTATCTTACAGTTTATTTGAAGAAAAAAAAAAAAAATTTCCCTATCTTTAAAAAAAAAATTTCTGCCTTAATAAAACCTCTTTCATTTTCTAATTATTCAAAATACTCCCCCCCCCCCTCCTTCTGCTATTTCTAGATTCAAAGAATAAACCCTCCAGTGATCCTCTTATAGAAATACAATAAAGTAGTCCTTGACAGCCATGGAAGAAGGGGTTATTCTGATTTCTATAACATGAAACAGATATTAGCAATTGTTTGCTACCCTTCGGATAGGACACATAGTCGCAAAGTACTTTTTGCCAGATCTAACAGACCCAGTTACCTAATCACTGTTGGGTAGACAGAGGGGGGTCCAAAATAGAAATAAATTTTGACTTCACTCTCGAATCAGTCCCGGTCCCTTCATGTGTGAAGCGAGTGCTCTACCAACTATGGGACAATTAAAGATAGCTATAATGGATGATGATGATGATGATGATGATGATGATGATAAGGATGATGATGATGATGATAATGATAATGCTGATGATATGAGATCATGGTGGAGAAGCCTCCTTGACTGGATCCTTTGGTCGGGATGCCAGAATTACTTCACTGATTTTCTCTGGTGTTGGACCCCATTTGGCAAAGCCAGCATTGTTTTGAAGGAAAACTATCAGAGTGCCGAAGGCTGCTTTTGAAGTCATCTCAGTTCTGTAAATTGATTATAAAGAGGGAGAGAATGCATAAAATAGAAAAAAGGAAATGGGGATTAAAGGCTATACAAAAAGTATTAACATGTTGCTTTGTGGTCTTGTGGTATGACATTGCCTTCTGAAGGTCTTGGGTTCAAAGACTTTTTGTGTAGCTGAGCTCTGGTAAAAGGCTTTTCCTCACATTCACCATACTCAGGTGTAAAATGAATACCTGGAGGTTAACAGCGTTGTCTGTCGGAAAAAAATTTCAATACTGCTTAACTGGCGTCATCACTTGTCCTACATGTTAAGTGTTGCTGTTGGCTAAGGCCCCATGTAAAGCACTTTGATCACGTTTTGCAAGATATAAATGCTCATTTAATATTATTTATTAACACTGATTATATTTTTAAGTAACACTAATAAAATGGAATAGAAGCTTCAATTTCATTTACAATGGCAGATAATGTGGACATTTTGGGTTTCCCCTTTGTCAACAAAACACGATGAATGACACGATAAAGACAAATGAGTTTGTTTTTAAGGGTTTTACGGCGCTTGCAACACATTTAGGCGCCAGTAAAAAGAAAGAAAATGGGAGAGTAAAAAGTTCTAGAATTACAATTAAAGCAGCCAAGAGAAAGTAAGACAGAGGAACTGGGAACAAATAGGGATCAGATGTAGATTCCAAGAGCATACCACCAATGTATTTAGTTTGAGATCACCTATATGTCTCATGCGGACACAAGCACAAAATCCAACAAAGAGGAACACACTCAAATGCTTACATTATACATTTAAAATAACAAATATAATAATACATTATAGAGAGATGATTTACAAGGAAAAAAATATCATCTCCCAAAACAATAATTATGCATTTGACTGTTTCCCTCCCAGCCAGGACTCCGGCCAGGGCCAGGACAAAACCAAGTAATCTCATTCCAAGACAAAGATAGAAAGCATGTTGGAAAACAGATATAAGGGGATAGAAGACACAGTATGTACCCCCCTGCCCACTATGGGAGGTCAGGAACCCCACCCAGAGACAAATGAGAGATGGTGTTGTTGAATAAATAAATAAATAATGATAAAATAAAATTTCCTATATTCATCCCCAAGAAAATTTGTTTTTAGGTCTTTTCTAAGGCAAGACTAGAATAACCCAAGCATCGTGTGCAGAGCTGTTTAGTGGGCTTTGGCCATGCAGCGTGGAGGGTAATCGAACTTGGTACTTTTTTTGGTAAGAAGCAAAGACCATACTGCTGAGTCATGCTGCCTTTATCAATAAAGGACATCTTCAAAATTGTGATTGAAATATATATATTTAGTAGCACAGGAAAATCAGGCAAGGGATGCACGACAAGAAAAAAACAATTTTTCATTTTCAAATTAATAGGCAACCAGATTGTTTGATTTTCGTTTATGTTGAACCTCAGAGAGATACATCAGTCCAAAATCATGTTGAGAAACACACACATACACAATCACATCTGCCTATTTCTGCCAAACTAGGTAAGGCCTTGTGCAGAGATGCCAACCTCAGGTATCAGAAATGTGTAATTTGTAATTTCCCCCACAAAATGTGTAATCCATTGCAATGCCCATTTCATTCGTGAAAATGAAAACCATTCGCCTTGTCGAAAAACAATATAAATACTTTTAACCTCATAGTCCAACCTCATAGAAACAAGGAAAATGGCAGCTTGACAAAAATACTTTTCAAAAGATTTTCATATTTTCACATTTGGCACCACTTTTGTGTTAAAAAAATTCATAATTTTCATAATAGTTGGCATCTCTGATTGTGCCATAAAAAAAAGATATCTTTCAAAGCACCCAATTTTTTAAATTAAAAAAATATATATATAAATAAAAAGAGGAAAATCTTACTTTGCTTGAGGTAAGTGCTGGAAGCCATGTCTGTACTCATGCTCATAGGCTGGACAAGAGAACTGTTTCCTTTTAAACCTGAGGAAGGGATTCCAAGTCATTATATGTGATACTAAGGTGCTAGAACTAGAAGCTGTGGACTGTAAAAAAGTAATGAACAAATTTAAAATAACAGCTTCAAAAAAAGAATAAAATACCAAACACAAAACATTTCGGGCTCAAAACACTTCTTCAAGAAATAAAAAAAACCCAATTAAACATTACTATATCACATAAAATCTGTCTATTTGGATTTGAGCGATGTATCTATGTTTTTATTGGATGTTTTTTTTTTTTTTTTTGCTAAAGAAGGGTTTTGAGCCAAAGACGTTCTGTGTTTGGTATTTAGTTCTTTTCTTGAAGCTGTATATTCATTTTGGTTCGTCAAGTAATTATATTGTAATTCTAAACCTATCATTGATCATGAAATACTTTAGGAAATTCCTTTTTCATGTACTAAACCTTACATTGAATTATTCTCTGATATTACTGTGATCAAGGAGAAAGAATAACCATTT
The DNA here is from genome assembly GCF_034508935.2 of Berghia stephanieae. NCBI lineage: Eukaryota > Metazoa > Mollusca > Gastropoda > Nudibranchia > Aeolidiidae > Berghia > Berghia stephanieae. Next base: position 53,039,603 of record NC_088366.1, on the reverse strand, counting down.
TTTTTACATTCAAGAAACAGGAATACTTGTCCTGTTTTTGTTTTTAAGGGTTTTACGGCGCTTGCAACACATTTAGGTTATATCAGCGCCAGTAAAAAGGAAGAAAATGGGATAGTAAAATATTCTAGAATTACAATTAAAACACCCAAGAAAAAGTAAGACATAGGGGAACTGGGAACAAATAGGGATCAGGTGTAGATTCCAAGAGCATACCACCAATGTACTTAGTTTGAGATCACCTATAAGTCACGAACCCCATCCAGATACTTGTCCTGACAAATATTCTTGAACTTGAAGCGGTCTTCATGTACATATACTAAAGCCTTAAGAACTGAAAACTCTTTGTTATGAAATTCTGAAGAATTATGCCATAAATATCATTCAGAGATTACATTGTGCGTACATGTCCCGTTTTAAATGTGAAGTGTTGCTGTTGGCCAGGGACCCCTTGTAAAGCGCTTTGAGCATGTTTAGTGGATATCGCGCTATATAAAAGCTCAAAAAATCTTGACTGCACCCAGGATTGATCTCTGTCCCTTTGCTTGTGAAGCGAGTGATATACCAAATGAGCGACCCCCATTAAACCCATTGAGCCAGAGTTTATCCCAGTTTCTATAGTGTGAAACGCACAATAGCAATTGCTTGCTACCCTTCGGATAGGATGCTAGTCTTTCGAAAAGTCATTTTCGCCAGATCTAACAGTCCCAGCTACCCAATTACTGATTGGTGGACAGAGGGGTCATAAATAAAATCTGTTCGCCGGGATCGATCTCAGTCCCTTTGCATGTGAGGTGAGTGCTCTACTAACTGAAATGTGAAAGTCCTGGTGAAAAATGGGAGTTGGCAGCTCTGCATTTTATCAAGTTCTTATTCAAGCAGCACCAAGCTTAAAATATTTAATACTAATGTTAAAGTATGGGTTAGAGACTTGGCGAACAACCTTGAAAACATCAGCCAAGATACAAACTTTTGTCAATCGCTGTCTTCGACAAATACTCAGGTTGAAATGGTTTGACAAAGTGCCAAATGCTGACCTTTGGACAAGAACAAACCAAGAACAAATGGATGTCCAGGTCAGACGCAGAAAGTGGCCATACCCTGCGGAAAGAGCCCTGTAATATAACCAAGCAGGCCCTCGAATGGAACCCACAGGGCAAGAGGAAACGGGGTCGTCCAAAACAGACTTGGAGAAGCCTTCACCAAGATTTGTGCATCTCCAATCTTACCTGGAGTGAGGCAAAGGTCTGTGCCAAGGACAGAAGAAGATGGAAGAGTGCTGTTGAGGCCCTATGCTCCGCCAGGAGCCAAGAGGCATAAGTAAGTAAGTCATTCAAGCAGCCATTTACTGAAAATCCAATTCTTCACACGTTAAATGATACCTACTTGCTACTTTCGAGTCGAATGAGGGCCTCTGTGGGAGGATCTCTGAAGTCGGGGATGCAAACAATAAAGGATAAGGGTTCATTGGTCTCTGCTAGCAAACTCTCCATGTGGTCCACTGTTGCTTCCATCAGTTCATCAGAAAATGGAGGGTTGGCCTCGAAAGATCCACTCGTCGGATGAAAGTCAAGCAATGGCCTGTATTCAATTTAAAAAAAAAAAGATGCTTATTTACTGCATGACAAATATTATTTTGTTTATATTAAGTACTAAAATTCTAAATCATAGACACTTTGCTACTGATATCATTATCCTTAAATCATCATTTCAAAATAGACATGGAAAGAAATTTAGAAGAAAATGAAAATTTTATATTCATTGGTATTGTTTGTTTTTATGTTTTTTAAGGGTTTTACGGCGCTTGTAACACATTTAGGTTATATCAGCGCCAGTGAAAAGGAAGAAAAAAGTTCTAGAATTACAATTAAAACACCCAAGAAAAAGTAAGACAAAGGGGAACTAGGAACAAATAGGGATCAGATGTGGATTCCAAGAGCATACCACCAATGTACTTAGTTTGAGATCACCTTTAACTTATAGTATAAGTCTCATCCGGACACAAGCACAAAATCCAAATAACAAATATAATAATACATAACAGAGAGATGATTTACAAGGAAAAAAATATCATCTCTTAAAACAATAACTATGCATTTGACAGTTTCCCTCCCAGCCAGGACTCCAACCAGGGCCAAGACAAACCCAAGTAACCTCATTCCAAGACAAAGACAGAAAGCATGTTGGAAAACAGATATAAGGGGATAGAAGACACAGGATGTACCTCCCTACCCGCTATGGGAGGTCAGGATCCCCACCCAGTCATTGGTATTGAGTACTACTTCCAGATATGTTAGAGCTATTTTGTAAAGACATTTTTTAAAAAATAGACAAATTTTCAAATCTATTTTAAACCTTAAAATCAATTAATGATTATATAATATGAGTGTTTGTTTGTTTTTAAGGATTTTACTGCACTTGCAACACATTTAGGTCATCTCAGCACCATTAAAAAGGAAGAATACCATTAAAAAGGAAGAAAATGGGGTAGTAAAAAGTTCTAGAATTACTACTAAAGCACCCAAGAAAAAGGAGGACAAAGGGGAATTACTTCAGATAGGGAACAGAAGTAGATTCCAAGAGCACACCATCAGTTTACGTAAGTTTGAGATCACCTAGATGACTCTCCTGACACAAGCACAGGCCCCCACTAAGAGGGACACACTCAAATGTTTACAAATCATTTATATGTAAAACAAAAATAATACAATGCATAAGAGAGAGATGATTTACAATTTTTAAAAAATGTCTCCCAAATACCAGGACAAAACCAAGTAATCTCATTTCAAGACAAAAACAGAAAGCATGTTGGAAAACAGAAACAGGGGGATAAGAGACACAATGAGTGCAGTCCTGCCCACTGTGGGAGGTCAGAACCCCACCCAGTAAAATGAGTGAATTATCAGCACATCAATCGTAGAGCGAGTTACAAAATGAGTTGTCTTTTAAAAAATTTTCTGTAGTTTGTCATCTCCCAGTCTGTATATTCGTTCATCAGGGCATTGCAATAATCAATTATGCTGAGAGTAAATGCTCACAGTAGAATTGTTCATTTAAATGGTCTTGTGGTATGACACTCGTATTCGAATCGGAAGGTCCTGGATCCAAGTCTTGCTCAGAGCATAGTTGAGTCCTTGGAAAAGGCTCTTTACTCACATTCTCTCATCATACTCAGATGTAAAATGAGTACCTGGTCGTTAACAAGGTTGTCTCTGTCAGAAAAAAATTGTAATATCACCTCACAGGCGCCATGTCTTGTTCTACATGTCACATGTTGATGTGTCAGGGACCCTATGTAAAGCGCTTTGAGCACATTTAGTAGAAATCCTGCTATATAAAAGCTCAAGTTTTTTTTTCAAGTGCCCTACTCACTCACCCCCTGGATCCAAAATAGCCATCTGTATCAGGGAAAGCAGAACAGTATTGTCGAAAATAGCAATTAAATGGGGAGGCGAAACATTCAAACGTTACACCAAAAACCCTGTGGAAACATTCCATCATGGCAGGGGTCAGGGCACCTTGGTTGCTTTTGCCTTCTTGGGCGTTGATTCCAAAGTATGACTGCAGGGAGCAGGAGAGGAATTAAAAAATAATTGTCGCCATTTAAAAATGCATTCTTTCTTTCTCTCTTCATCTAGTTTTTTTATTCATTTATTTTTTTATTTTTAAAAAAATTCTATTAGTACACAAAACTATTCTACAATAGGCATGTGTTTAGTAAAAAAATAAAAAAATAAAATTTCTTTTGTTCATCCCTAAGGGGATATCTGTCTTTAGGGTCTATTCCAAGGGAAGACTGGAATAACCCAGACATCACCCGAACTGTGGCACCGCAAAATGAGATAGTGAGAGTTGACTTGCTCAAGGTCACACAGCCAGGCGGGTAGTCTGGTATGAAGCAAGGACCATACAGCTGAGTCATGCTGCCCTTAATCACTCATGTCTTCAAAGCAATACAACAAATGATTACGAGGTACCATACAAAATGGTTAGCTGTATGTTTTTCACTGACTGAAAAAATTAAATAAATTCCCTTTATTCATCCCGTAGGGAAATTTTGTCTTTATAGGGTCTATTCAAAGGGAAGAATTGCATAACCCGGTATCAACTGCAATGCAGAACCACAAAAAGAGCTAGGGTAAGGTGACTTCAAGGTCACACGTTATGCGAGAGCTAGGATAAGGTGACTTGTTCAAGGTCACACAACGCTATGCGAGAGCTAGGATAAGGTGACTTGTTCAAGGTTACACAACGCTTTGCGAGAGCTAGGATAAGGTGACTTGTTCAAGGTCACACAACGCTATGCGAGAGCTAGGATAAGGTGACTTGTTCAAGGTCACACAACGCTATGCGAGAGCTAGGATAAGGTGACTTGTTCAAGGTCACACAAAGCTATGCGAGAGCAAGGATAAGGTGACTTGTTCAAGGTCACAAAGCGCTATGTGCTGGAAACTCCAAGCTCAGTGTTTTCTGGGTACGAAGCAAGGACCATACAGCACATGCCACCTTGTCCCTAATGTACAATCATATCACTTTGAGATGTTTCCTGGAACAAGATGAAAAATAGAGTCTCTAATTACCTGATATCTCTTCAACAGGCACCACACTCTGGCAAGGAAATTGTCAAATTTTGGATCATCTCGACAATTCAAACCATATAGTTGCTCCTGTATTAAAACATGAATGGTCAGATAAAAACTTTCAAATACCACAAAAAGAAATAAATCAAAAACATTTTTTTTTCACATCTGTGAAATTTATAAAATATAAAAAAAGATCAAATTATTTATTCATTATAAAAAAACCTTTAACCAATATAATTTAAATTTGGGAGTATATTTTGTTTCTGGGGTCCCGAAAGCTTCACAAGTACAGAGACCTACATAAATACCACTTGATGCTGAGATTTTATTTTGGACCTCCCGATCCACTCAGAAATGAATGGGTAGCTGGGATTGTAAGATTTGGCAGAAAGTATTTTTCCATTGACAAGAGTCCTATCCAAAGGGTAACAAGCAACTGCTAATGTCCATTTCAAGCTACAGATACCAGGATAAACTCTAGCTCCATCGGCCTACCAGCTATGAAGGACTACTTATATTTTGTTTCTGATTTATAATGAAGACTTAAGAACTTTTCAAATCAAAATTTGACTCTCCATCACACATGCAGGAGTATGACAAGACTGTAGAAACGTATTATAGACCTGCAAACCTAATGAAAGTGAAATCAGGGACACCCATTAAGAATAGCAATTCTTAATACCGTCTTGCAGCACCAAACAATTCTCTGTAAAAAAATGCTGATTTGCATCGTGGTCCCTTAATCAGAATTAATCAGTACCAGAAATAGAAATAAATAATTCATTCATTCACAGAGCTTCCAAATAATGAACTGATCACATGGAAAGACGCACGCTAAAAGTGATCTCGTGAGCGCATCGCGTCCTCTAAATGGCTCCATTTGGCATTAAAGTAGACGGAATAATCAGTAATTAAATTTCAAGATCTGGCAGGTCTATATTATATAAATGCTCATATTCATTCAAATCTTATATTTTGTGATAATTACAACATGTTCAAATCTATTTAAAGACACATTGCCTCACTAACCAATTTCCAGAAATGCTCGATGTTCATCTTCAAGGTATCTCCTTTGTACCGCAGCTGTGCAACGTCATTCTCTATCACCCTCTCAACCACAGGAAGGCGTGGAGAAGGAATGCTTAACTGTACAGCATAGCAGTACGTATACTTGGTGACAGTAGGCTCTGGGAATGGTTGACCCTCTGGATAAAGTAAATGGGAAGCAAATTAACTAGTAGATTTTGACCAATCAAAACACAGAATTTGTGACACACCTCCACACGTGCTCGGACAAATAAAGTTGGTTGTTTATAAACAATAACGTGAATGAAATCGGCCTCTCTCTGATCATTGTTATTGTTTTTATACCATCAAATGGGTGACTAGTTGCTCACATGATTTTCTCTATCAGATTATAAACGTTTAAGTTTTCTGTGTTCGTTCTATTGATCAAGCAGTGGGTATTTTCCTTAGACACATACCATCAATTGTAAATCCTGTGTATTTGCTATGTTTACCAATCACTGTCATTGTTTACATTATGACAATTGTCCAACAGGCGTGGCTAGCTGGGTGTCTATAAGCTGAGAGTAGTTAAATAAATAGAAAACAAGTTTTCTTTAAATTGGGTTTTGAAATATTTCTTAACTCTAGTACCGCATTGGGGTCAACCGGAAATAACGACCGGTTCCCAGTACTTGCCTAGCAAGTTTGAATGACGTAGCTAACATATAGCGTCACTCGGGTTTGATCCGTCACTCAGGTTTGATCGCGTCATTTCATAGGTTAAAAACTAGCTTCATACTCAACCCAAACAGCTTAAATAAACTGTTTGCTGATTGGCTGAAACTAATAATATCAACCAATCAAACTTTGGCTTTTATTTCATAAAGAACACAATGGAACTTTTACTGAATCAAGGTCGGGTCTGTGTTACATTTCTACAACTGATGCGCGTGTCACTTGGAAAAGGTGCGTTACATTAAAACGACCGCGGCGGCATTGAGGTGGGAATAGAGTGTTACATTTATACAGCGGTCGAGGATCGGGGGTTAAACAATAATGCACAAAAAAATCCCAACAAACTATAGTCAGGCTAACAAATACTCACTACGCAGTTAGGATTTAAAAAGAAAATGGCTTCTATGAGAAGGTAGATATATCATATTTACAATCATTTTAACATAAAGTATCTATAAAATGTGTAAAACTGTGTCCATGCATATATAAAATATTTACCAAGGGAACAGACTATTGTAAGTGAACACTAGAGATTTTTAAACTCATTAATTCTCATAATTCTTATTTCAATAGATTTTAGACACTGGTACAGTTTCCAATCATTTACAGCATACCAAAATGAATAATCAAAAAATGTAGAGTAATGCTATTCAGATTTTGAAACTATTTATGTTATATATACTGAATGTCATATCTATGGCTCTGGTTGTAGACTATTCCAACTGATGAAAATGTTGCAGCTTGAAGCTCGAAGGAAAACATAATAAGTGTTGAATTGTAAGCTTCAATTTATTAGACGAAGACAGATACTATGGACGTTTAGGGTTTCCCTTTATCAACATCAATGGTTTTTTTTTATTGACCTTGACTACGCCATTCACACAAATCTGATTCGTCCTTAGTGCTTTATTCACCGTGTTTTGTTGGTAAAGGGGAAACCCGAAACGTCCACATTACTCATCTAATAAATTGAAGCTTACAATTCAATACTTATTAATCGTTATATTTACCATTCCAACTCCAAAGGTTTTGCAGTTTTTTAAATTTCAGGCCAAGATCACTCTTCAACGTATGACGTATCATGTCTATATAATTATTGGTTAAAACTGTCCAATGAAAATGCTTTCCTTTGACATGTGACTGAACACTTCATGATTATTGCCCCATTATATTGTTGGTAGCTTTATAATCTCCGGCATAGCTGGAGGAGTTGGAAAGTTTGTGATCCAAGCCATCAATATTTTTATATATTTCCACACAGTTCTTTATTAATTACTTGACAATTCTTCATTACAAAAAGTAATTCAAAGAATTATATAAATGATCTCCCTTTCATAAGTTTTCCAGTGAATAATAATTATAGAGACCAAAAAACAAAAAACAAACAAACAATTGGATGGTATATTGTTTTTTGTTTTTTTAAGGATTTTACGGCGCTTGCAACACATTAAGGTCATATCAGCGCCAGTAAAAAGGAAGAAAATGGGATAGTAAAAAGTTCTAGAATTACAATTAAAGCAGCCAAGAGAAAGTAAGACAAAGGGGAACTGGGAACAAATAGGGATCAGATGTAGAATCCAAGAGCATACCACCAATGTACTTAGTTTGAGATCACCTATATGTCTCATCCGGACACATGCGCAAAATCCAACAAAGAGGAATACACTCAAATGCCTACATTATTCATTAAAAATAACAAATATAATAATGCATAACAGAGAGATGATTTACAAGGAAAAAAATATCATCTCCCAAAACAATAACTATGCATTTGACTGTTTCCCTCCCAGCCAGGACTCCGACCAGGGCCAGGAAAAAACCAAGTAATCTCATTCCAAGACAAAGACAGAAAGCATGTTGGAAAACAGATATAAGGGGATAGAAGACACAGTATGTACCTCCCTGCCCGCTATGGGAGGTCAGGATCCCCACCCAGTTGGATGGTATAAGACGAGGAGTAAGGACAAAACACTCAAAATTACCTGTGATATTATGCTCTTTGAAAACTTCCAGTGTTTTCTCTGCTATTTTTTGAACACTTTCTGATGACATTTTGTAGATTTTTGTACAGATTCCTTTCACAGATTCCTCTGCTGCCTCATAGAGTCGAGGCTGGCACTGTCTTTTGAGGTGAGTGAGGCGTTCCTAAAAATCAAAACAGAATTTTTTAACACCATATCTATTCATTTTTGTACTTTAAAATTTTTTTTTAAAAATTGAGCTTTTATATAGCGCAATATCCACTAAATGTGCTCAAAGCGCTTTGCAAGGGGTCCCTGGTCAACAGCAACATTTAACATATAGGATAGGACATGACGCCTGTTAGGCGATATTACAATTTTTCGGACAGAGACAACACTGTTAACGGCTAGGTACTCATTTTACACCTGAGTACGGTGAGAGAATATGAGTAAAGAGCCTTTTCCAAGGTCTCAACTATGCGCCGAGCGAGGCTCAAACCCATGACCTTCCGATCCAAAAGTGAGTGTCAAACCACAAGACCACATAGCCGCACTGTACTTGCAACTCTTCCTACTATCCAAAGGTAAAACCTCATAATTCCACATAAGTATTTTTAATAAATGAAATATAAATCTAACTTAGGGGAAAAACAATGGGATATGTTACTATGTATTATCAAGAGAAAAAAAAAAAAAAGAATATTTATATAGAAGGAACGAGGTTGAGGTCATTCAGCTCTTTGTTATTATTTTTAGACAGCCTGTTAATAATTTTTTTTTTCCCACTGAGATAATACTGTTAACAGCCAGGTACACATTTTACACCTGACTACGGTGAGAGTATGTGAGTAAAGAACCTTTTCCAAGGACTCAATTATGTGCGGAAGACTCAAACCCCGGACCTTCCGATCCGAAGGCGAGTGTCATACCGCTAGACCACATAGCTGCATAAAGTTGAATGAAACTTGGCTTGGTAATTTATTTTAAAAGTGAGAGAAAGTGAAAATATGAATTTTGACAATGATGGGATAGCCTACTTGTCTGTTAGGGGTCCCATTGTAATATCGCCTAAAAGGCGTCATGTCCCATCTTAAATGTTAAATGTTGCTCTTGGCCAGGGACCCCTTGTAAAACACTTTTGAGCATGTTTGTTGGATATTGCGCTATATATATATATATATATATATATATATGCTCAATTAAAAAATACTAATTTCAAAGTGTATAACTTCTGCATTTCTGTCTTGGTTCTGTTATCTCGCATTACTTATTTTATTAGTATATCTAAATCCTCACCAGATTAAAGTGACTATCAGATGGAAAGTAGTTGGGTAAAATTTTGAAATAAAACAAGGTTATGGAATTGGTTCATGAAAAGCCTATTGATGCTATGCATTTAGGTAAAATACACCATCTGCCAGGTGGATTTATAATGTACCAACACAGAAAACCAAAATTTTTACAAACGTTTATAGTATAATTGATTGAATTTTATGAGAACTAATCATTAAAATGGCTGTCTAAAAAACAATAACAAAGAGCTGAGTGACATCAATTTCGTTATAATAAAAGAAACTTACCAGGTAATCGTTGTATGAAGCAGAGCGGGTCCGTCTCAACCAAGAAAAAGCCTCTTCTACTTGCAATTTCACAGCCTTCCGACTTTCTGGAGATGCTTTCCTATATTTAAATGCATTTTAAAAAATTATCATTAAAAAAATGCTAAATAAAAATGACCTTCAGCATGAATTCAACAAACTTATTCAATGAATGCAAATAAAGACATTAAATGTGTAATTCATTTGTACAATGTGTAGCTATTTTGAGTGGACAAGTAAAAGAAATAAAATGGGTGGGGTTTTTTCTCTCCAGATTTTTCTATATTTTTTTGTTTCTGTGCAGTCCAACTTCCTACAAGAGCGATTGGTGAAATTATGATAACGGATGAAAATTTTTTTCCCAATAATTTCAGGTTTTTGGGCGGTTCAGATCAAATATATTCAAAGATTGCTTAATTTTATTTTTATTAATATTTCTTTTCTGATTTGATTCTTAGTCTATAAACTCTAAATTCTCATTCTCAAAAGGTAATTAAATTCTGGATAAATAAACAGTGCTAACTAACTAAGAATCCCTATAAAAATAATCAAGAGTTTATTTGCAATTAATAATACCAAAATATTCATACCTAGAGTCCATCATTTTCTTGGCTGCCTCTGCATATTTATAGAGCTGTTTCCGTGCATCTGCAGAAAGTCGCGGTTTAACCAGTTTGACGGGAATATCATTCATAATTTCAGTCAGCATTTGTTGTGAGAGTTCCGGAGTACAATCAGATGGCAAAAGCGGGTCTTTTCCTTTGTCAATAACTTTCCTTTCCAACAACCATCGATTAAATGAGTCCATAGGTGCATTAATGCCTGAAGCAGAAATAAAATATCAAGAAATCAAGAATCTCTATGAACATTCATCAACAGCAAAAATCTATGAACATTCATCAACAGCAAAAATCTATGAACATTCATCAACAGCAAAAATTTGTGAACACTCATCAACAGCAAAAATCTATGAAACATTCATCAACAGCAAAAAATCTGAACATTCATCAACAGCAAAAATCTATGAACATTCATCAACAGCAAAAATCTGTGAACATTCATCATCAACAGCAAAAATCTGTGAACATTCATCAACAGCAAAAAAACAACTGAATTTCAATTACTAATAGTGTTCGACAGTGTTGGAGAAAAATATATATTATTAAAAAAATTAAAAAATTTAAATGAACTTTTATATCGTATAATATTAAATTTCAATTTATACTTTGGGTTTTAAATGGTAATTCCAAGCCCAACTAAATCTATATCTGTATTATGTTACTTCAGCCGATCTCAATGATAAGCATTTTGCTGAAGGTGTCCAGTAATCTCCTAAAAACAAAGCTTTAATTTAAGAGCCGAACGAGTGGATTTAAAAGATTTATTAGTGGTTAACAAAGTGAGGGTGTTTGGTAAGTGATTTGAGTCCCGGATGGTATGCAGAAAGAATGAGTTTTAGTATGCATGCTTCAGCTGCATCTGGTTTTGTGCGTGGCTCTGTAGTCTCAGGTTTATTTCGAGCATGCCATTCGGGAGAGATATTTGTTCATACATCATTTTGTTTTAAAAAATAACGTGGCTTTCACAATGACGTTCATCTAAGGATCTCAAAAGCAGTTCATTCAGCATGACTGTAATCTGTTGTAACTGTCGCTGCAGACAAAGCACCCTGCTTGGCATAGCATTCTTTCGAAGAAGTTGCTGTCTCTCTTGGTATGCGGATCCCGTATGATGCTCCCATATTTCAGGACGGGTCTAACAAGAGACGTTTAGGCCCTTTCTTTGAGGTGTTTGGGGGAATATTTTAGTATGCCCTGGATGTTGTTAGCTTTGTTATACACATTACTGATGTAACGTGACGTAATTCCAAGTTCAACGAAGAGCATGAACTGGTCAGAGTTGACTCCGAGTTCAGTGCCTAATTTTTTGTGCGGCTATGTGGTCTAGTGGTATGATCTCGCTTTCGGATTGGAAGGTCCTGGGTTTGAGTCGCTCGGTACATAGTTGAGTCCTTGGAAAAGGCTCTTTACTCACATTCACCATACTCAGCTGTAAAATGAGTTCCTGTCTATTGACAGCGTTGTCTCTGTCAGAAAAAAATTATAATATCGCCTAACGGGCGTCGTGTTTCATTCTACATGTTACGTGTTGATGTTGGTCAGGGACCCTTTGTAAAGCGCTTTGAGCACATTTAATGGATATTGTGCTTTATAAAAGCTCAGTTAAAAAAAAAATTCTTTTAAATCTATGAAAATAAATCTCAATATAGATTTCTTTCAACAGCGTTTAAGTCATAGCCTTTAAATCATTCCGCAGCAAAGCACCGGCATTTTACTAGCGATAAGAGGCTACGTGGTCTTGTGGTATGACACTCAACTTAAGGCTGAAAGGTCCAGGGTTTGAGTCCCACTCTAAGCGGTGCATGAGTCCTTGAAAAAAACTTTTTACTCATATTCTCTCATCATACTAAGGTGTAAAATGTCTACCTAGCCATTAACAAAGTTGTCTTTGTTGGAAGAAAAAAATTGTAAATATCACATAAAAGACAATGTCTCTTCCTACGTGTTAAGTGTTGCTATGAGCAAGGACCTCGTGTAAAGTGCTTTGTGCACATTCAGTCGATATTGCGCTATTTAATTGCTCAAATTGCTCAAAAATCTGTAAAAACAACTATATTTCAGCCTAAAGATTATAATCATTTAAACATCGCCTTGAAGATGAGATCTGAAGCATCCAATTATTTCAAGAGCTACTCACCTTCTCTCTGGTAACACAGTTCTTGGTGCTTTCTCCTCAGCTTGACTACCAGAGCATTTCTCAACATTTCTACTTCGGGGTGTGGAGGGAAGAGGTTTAAAGGAGCCCTTTCTTTAATGGCAGAATTGGTTGGGATGTCAAAATTCCAGAACGGTCTGATTTAGACACAGAACAAGTAAATAAAAATTAAATATGTATCAATATTCTTTCAACATTTGATACTAATTTACATTAATTTCCTTTAAATAAATATATATAAAAATAGAAGTCTTACCCTTTGTTATTGGCATGATATCATAACCTCATAAGTTAGGCTCATAAGATTATAATCTTTAAAATTAGTAATGGCAGTTCATCAAATTGATGATAGTAATTTGATTAAGGTATTTAAAGTAAGAATAAAATGAAGATAGATTGGACATGTTTGGGGGATGAAGGACGTAGCAATCATAAAAACAGCACTTAGAGGGACATCAAACTTGGGGAAGGTCACTGTAGACATGGTGAAGATTGGTGGAAAGAGAGATGATATCCATTGGTTGAACCTGGGGGAAAGTTCGAAAGCTGACGGAGGACAGAAGTCACTGGCACTCCCCACTAACTGTCGATCTTATGTGTTGATGAAACACCATGAAAGAAATTATAAATATTATAAATATATATAGTCCACTCCGGATAACTCGATTAAGTGCAACATTTCCCAAGAAATGGAATTAATTCTATATAAAAGTCACTGGTTAATTGCAACAAACTTCAGTTAATCGCAATATATTTTTGACCTCAAAAAGTGACAAATTCAAGAAATCAGTCGGATAAGATCTCATGAAATCATGACACATGAAGAATCGATACAATTAAGCAGTGCTTTGTAGTTGTAGCTTGTGTGGTCATCTGTGACCATTAGATATAGACTAGACAACAGGTAGACAATGACGACAGTTGTAAGGAGAGACTCAGCGATATCCTTTGTTTTGCGATGGACAACTGTGCATTGTGACCAATATTTTTGGTGAGAGCTTATCGTCTCTTGTCACGGCTAATCTTTTTCGACTCTTACAAATGTTGAAAACAAAAGAGTGAAAGATAATTCAATCTGAATAAGATGTTGGCTTATATCAAAGCTGTTTTGGTTGTCAAAATGTATACAGGCTTGGCATATGGTCTTTGTTTCAATCAAATTGCTCAGTCTATGGTGGACTAAGAACAATGATTACAACAACTGGTTTTAGTTTACCATATATGGTATGAAACAGTGGTCAACTCAAAATTGCTGTAAAAGCTAGGAACAAGCGGTGGTGAAAAACAGTGTCCCATCATTTTATCTGAAATCGACCAAAGCTACCGCAGCTTGGAAACAAAAAACACAACGACTGAGAAAACGTTGCAATAGTGGACAGGGAACTCAACTTTGATTAATCGCAAGTATTCTCGCTGATCCCAAGGTGTTGCGATTATCAGGAGTGGACTGCACATGCAGGAGCCACATCAATGACTATTTGTAAATTTACTTAGTTATTCACCTTGAATTAGTTTTATCCAAAGAATCAAACTGACGTCTACAAAGTCACTAAAACTATGAGTTTTCATTATTTTCATGGTTTAAAAATTTCCAGGCAGCGAAGGCTGTGTGGCCACCTTGGTTAGTTATAAGTTGTGCCTGAGAGTTCTGGGGTGCCAACCCTAACAAGATAAAGACCCTAATTGTAGACACAAAATTTACCTATCAATCTTACCAGTCCAGTTTCTTCATATAAACAAAACTTTAATTTTAAATCCAGGTGAGCAACTCAGTATAGTTTCTAAAGATTTTTTAAGTGGTGCCTGTATATGGAGTTTCTCCCGCCCAACAAATCCAGGAAGTCATAGAATCATAGCCAATCCTGGCTACTGGTTGCCCTATAATTTTAATTTAAGTATTCAGGATGGTTAACATTATTCTGGGGTGTGTGAGTGGGGGGGGGATATAACAAATTGTTGTTTCCTGATCATTTCAACCACTCGAATTCCCATCTAATGTCACATAGGTCATTTGTACAGTTTTAACGTTTTAACTGGGCTACCCTAGAATTTCTCAAAGTTCATACATTCACATTTGAACAAAAAAGAAGTCAAAAGTCAATTTCAGTGACTTGTTTTGACCAACTTACTTGTAATTGAGCTGAGCCTTTTTCAAAGGACTTCCGATGCACAGCTCAGCACTGGCCCTTCTCTTTCCACCCACAGGGACGGGAGCGACTTCTATGCTGGGGCGACTCAGTCTTTTGTCCAACGCTCCGGGAACAGGTGCTGGCGGAGAACCCATGTCAGAGTCCATGTTTATCCCCAGTGGGTCAGTTAATGGATCATGCTGTGGGTTGAGTTTTTCAAGAGATGCATTAAATTTTTTTTTCTTGTTCTTTTTCAACCAATGTTCTGTTTTTAAGCATTTTACGGCGCTTGCAACACATTTAGGTCATATCAGCGCCAGTAAAAAGGAAGAAAATTGGATAGTGAAAAGATTCTAAATGTACAATTAAAGGACTTGAGGAAAAAGTAAGACAAAGGAGAGTGGTTGAAATAGGAATCAGATGTAGATTCCAAGAGCACACTGTCAGTGTACTTAGTTTGAGATCGCCTAAATGTCTCACCCATACACCATAATAAGATCCCACTAGAAAAGAATAGAATAGAAGGTATCGACGTCGCTTGATTAGGCCACTGGCCTGTCGCCGAGTCTTTCCAGTCACTGAATGTCTTGTTCACAACTGATCTAATGCATTTCCCTACCTGATCTTGTGATCAGGGGCTAGCCTAGACTACACTTTCTCTACTGATCTTTTGATCATAACTATTTTGGGTGGGAGGCACTTCTACACTATGCACATAACTTTCCATCACAGCATCAAATCTATTCTTGAAAGCATTGACACTCGGCGCTTCAACGACATTTGCTAGCACTAAGAGGATTATACATTCAAAATAACAAACATCATAATATATAACAGGGAGATGATTTACAAGGAAAAAAAATATCATCTCCCAAAACAATAACTATGCATTTGACTGTTTCCCTCCCAGCCAAATATATGGCCAGGCCCAGGGCAAATTGCAAAATTCTTGTGAGAATCTAGTTGGATGGATGATAAAAAGGAAGTGAAAAAACGTAAATCGTGCAGATAACCATTTTTCACCTTTATTCACTCAAAACTAGCTCATGCGACATCCAACAGGCTTTGCCAAATCAGCAGACAATTGGTATGTGTATAATAATAATAATAATGATATTACTTGGGGCATTTTTCTATTACCTCATGACCATAACTATTTACAGCTTATTTTCATTTTAGAAGTTTTACAGCATGTGAAATATTTAAAATCGTTTGCATCCACTATCCTATTGCACATGCACAAAAATTGACTTAACAAAAAACATCAACAAAAAGGAGAAGAGAAACCAAAAACTACTGTATTGTTCAGCATTGTAAGCGGTCATATTTTTCTCTGTCATAATCAATAACGTTCCAATAATTTGAAGCAATAATCTCCATGCCTAAACCAAAAATAAATACTGCCTCATTATTGTTAAAATGTTACTTGACTCAAACTGACATTGAACGATGGCATTATTGAAGGATCGAAAATAGTATTCTGCTATACTGCTCCACAACACAATGTAATCTCTTTGCTTAATGATATAAAGCAGACAAGAACTTATAATACAGTGCAACACACATTCCTTGGACTACACAGGACAGGGGGGGGGGGGGGGGGGGGGTTGAATCCAGGTTTCGACTAACACGTGAACACATGGGGGTAGAGGGGAGAAGAGAGGTGCGAAAGCGCTTGCACAACAACTGTAAACTTGTCATAGGAAGCAATCACCCCTACATATCCTGAACATCACTCACAAATTTAACATAGGAGATTGAAAAAAAAAAATATGCACAGAGTAGTCATGTGTCGCAACGCATTTCCTTCATCAGTGTGTCAAAATATTGTGATAAACACTCACGATCTGTGGGTTTGATTGCTTAAGGTGACAGCCAAGTACTAAGATTAAGATCGCTATGTTCTGAGACCGATCAAAAATTCATGTTACAATACAAGTACAAGACGGGATCAGGAGGCGAAAATGAAAAGTGAGTTGTTGTTAGTGGTGCTCAAGGTAATTAATGATTCCATTGGTTAAGCTATTGAATACAACTCGCAGTGATTTACTTTCTTGTTGTGATCAAGTCTTGCTTTCTGATCACAACAAGATATGAAGTGAGTAGAAAAGTGCCAGAAGGTCTTTTAAGGAAGGCTGAGGCACAACACACACGCACACACACACACACACACACACACACACACACACACTATCTCTCTCTTTCTTCATGGGCAGTGTGTTGAGTGTGGAGAAGGGGGAGAGAGGTCACTAAGTTTAGTTCCTTGGTACATGAAACCTTAAGATTCTGTGAAAAATCTACTTATCCAACATTTTGGGAATTTTGTTCGTATTTATGGAACCAGTGAATTTATTGAATGTGTGTTCGACAAGCGTGTGTTACACTGTAGAAAGAAGATAATGTCACTTGGGTCTTTGTTATTGTTTTTTGCCATACAGTTTATGAGTAATTATCACTAAACTGTATTAACCAGACTATAAAAGTTCATGGTTACACATAGTTTTGTGTGTTGGTCCTTTATACTTCCGGATAACAATGTTGTGAGCTTCTTAGCCAAGCGCACACTACCAAGAGTACTAACATATTTGGGCAAAGAGTGTTATAAATTACTATGACTATGACCCAAACAACATGTGTCTTAGCTGAAAAAAAAAATGACATTGTCATGGCCCGTATTTGGTCCTTCTCGAGACGCAGTGGATCAAAATCAATACCAAATGAAGTCAGGTAAATTACAAATAAAGCAGCCATGGTACCAAATTTTAAATATTCTTCCATCTGGTGTTTTCATCTTGAATTTACATTCTTCCCAAATATGTTCCATTTCCTGGGGCTCCCGATAGCTCAGTTGGTAGAGCACTCAATGAGTTTGGTACGGCGTGAAGTAAGATTTTTTTTTTCGGAGCCCCTACCTCGCCCATCCATCCAGCAGTGATTGGGTAGCTGGGTGTTAGATCTGGCAGAAAGTACTTTGCGATAAGACTAATGTCCCATCCAAAGGATAGCAAGCAATTGCTCTTGTCTGTTTCAGGCTAGGGAAACCAGGATAAACTCTGTCTCCACTGCCTAATAGGTCTTAAAGACTACTATGGAACAACCTACCTCCAGGTATAAAGTATCTTAATAATATTAATATGGGGACCTTTGAAGATGTACTACAGACTATCCAGGAAGTTACAGTACCATAATTTATTCATTTTTCCCATTATGTGATCTCAAAGGTAATGCTCTTTCTGATTCTGAGTCAGACAGTTGATATGAAGAAGAAGAAGGTGATGAATAGGAAGAAGGGATGATGATGATGATGATGATGATAATAATAATAATAATAACAATAAAATAAGGAGAAGAAGAAGAAGAAGAAGAAGAAGAAGAAGAAGAAGAAGAAGAAGAAGAAGAAGAAGAAGAAGAAGAAGAAGAAGAAGAAGAAGAAGAAGAAGAAGAAGAAGAAGAAGAAGAAGGAGAAAAGGAAGACAATTTTTTGGTTTGACCAATTTTTGTGGTAAATCCAAACATTTCTTACCGCCATTCCCAGTGTTGGGGTCTCCCAAAGAGATTCATTTGTTATTTTGTTAAAAAAGTAGGGGCGTCCCTCTCGACGACTCCAAAATTTCCTCCACCCTGCTTGCAGCAACTCTGGTGGGAGATCATGGACCGGATCAGGAGACATGGGTGAGTGTGGAGAACATGGCAAAGAGCCCTGTGAGTCTTGACGTGAGAGGTGATTGTGATCACTGTTGTTGTTGTTGATTCCAAGAGGAGATGATGCTGATGTGTCGATGTGAAGATGAGACGAACTTGAGGAGGAGAGCGAAGGTGGACCTGTTTTTGTTGTTGGTGTTGCAGGCGTGTTTGCTGGTGCTTCCATCCTAAACGTAGAAGCCATCATGTTGGCAAGAGGGTTGGCTGATGCTGTATGGTAAAGTCAGCAGGCGTTGTCAACAATGCTGATGTAGACAGAAATTGCTTTATGCTGAGGCGGTGTCTATTTCCTTAGCAGATAAAAGAAAACCACCTTAATTGTCATTGAATAATTCATGGTAACCTTTCACAAAAGAAATAAAAATAAAATGCGATTTTAACTTATTTATTCATTATCAGAACTGAGTTGACTTCTGAGTAATATTCAGATTCAGATCTTATTATTAATATTATTTAAAAATAGGCCCATTTTCTGCATACAGAGCTACCAATATTTCCTGAAACTCCTGGTTTGGGTTGAATAAAACTTTGACTTTTAAAAAAAAATTCTTATTCATCGCTTTTTTGTTGTTTAAAAAAAAAATGAACATGGGAACCCTTCCTGTTGAACTTTCTTATTTATTTTGTCTTTCATTCATTAGAACAAAGTAAAGTTGAGATTACTGTCCTTAGTGCAAGTAATGCCTACAAGTACAAGATAGATGATTTATTAAGAACTTCAGAACCATAAGACCATGGAGCCAGAGTCCATCCCAGTTTCTGTAGCATTAAAAAAAAAGCAGTAATACAATGCTTTCTACCCTTTGGATGAGACATAAATGTATCGCAATATTCTTTCTACCAGAGCAAAATGAGCCATTTACAGTGGAACAGGTTCAGATATAACAGGTACCCGGTTATAACAAGGGTTTTTAAAATCCCTGTTTTCTCTTCCTCCTTGCCTTTAGTATGGCAGGGACTTTTAAGTCTAATCAGGTAAAACAGCGGTCAGGGAACCCTCTCATTCAATATCTCCAAACACAATGCATTAGCCCATATCATGCTCGAGTAAGCCTACAGCTGAAGGCAACCGGGAGCTAGGCTAAGCCTAATTTGTAAATACTCTGCGTTTGTTTGTGTGTGTGTGACACACAATGGTCAGTTTGTGTTAAAGTTAAAGAAAAAAAGAGAGAGAGAGAGAGAGAGAGAGAGAGAGAGAGAGAGAGAGAGAGAGAGAGAGAGAGAGAGAGAGAGAGAGAGAGAGAGAGAGAGAGAGAGAAACAGAGAGAGAGAGAGAAACAGGGAGAGAGAGAAACAGAGAGAGAGAGAGAGAGAGAGAGAGAGAGAGAGAGAGAGAGAGAGAGAGAGAGAGAGAGAGAGAGAGAGAGAGAGAGAGAGAGAGAGAGAGAGAGAGAGAAATGGTGTAGGCCATTTGGGTTATTTCCCTTGAAATTCTGCTGTAAAACAGGGTTTTAAATTTTAGGTCAGTCCTACCATCACTCTTACTCTTATACTGAGGTTCCACTGTACTTTATCACTGCTAGGTGATATATATATATATATATATATATATATATATATATATATATATATATATATATATATATATATATATATATAGAGAGAGAGAGAGAGAGAGAGATAAAGAAAATTATCTGCAATGGAGACCATTATCAGTCCTTTTGCTTATAAAATGCAAGCTCTCCACCAACCGAGTTATAGTTATAGAGACATCCTTTCTAATATTAACATCAACCAAAATGAGGCAGTAGTAACAAATTCATATTTTGGGTCACTTCAAATGACAACAACAGTTCAAATAACTGACTAATTTGAAGTAAAAAAAAAATAATTTAAAACATCAGCATAAACTCCAGTTCTATTTACTATGCATTGTAGGATAAAGTTAATATTAGTATTAGAGTGTGTTGATTCCATTTGCCAGATGTACTTCACCATGATTTTCAATGCCCATCGGTAGCAAATCATATCTGATGATTTGAGAGTATTAAAGTTCTTGGGGTTTTTTCCCTCCTTTTCTCTTTGGACTTTTTCACGAAAAAGATTGACTTCTACTTCTTTGCTTTTACATTTTAAATTGTATCCTTTCATTTTTTTCAAGAACTATAATGTACTCAATTCAAAAAAAAAAGACTGAGTGGGTAATACATTTCAGAGGTTGCTTTATGAAGGTAAAAAAAAATATCAGAAAAAAACAAGCAGAATTAGGCTAAATTTGACCAAACAAAATGTCTGTAATCAATTGCATTTACTATTTATCCAATAATCTGAATAGACACGTCTGATCATAGTATGAAATCAGCAATCTTGTCCACAATGAGATAATTTCACAACAAACAAAAAAAAATTGAATGAGAGCATCACTTTACAAATGATATTACTATTACTTTGGTTTTTTTTTTCACTCAGCCACTTTTAGCTTTTAATTTACATTACCATGTAGGTGACGCCCTGTACACTGAAAATATTATTTTATATTATACATGATTTCAGTCTCTTTGCATTTTGATACAAGGTCCCTATTGACAATTTAGCTATAGTATAGAGAAAGAAACGAACTATTGACTGTTACCATAATCAATCATTAATCTATAAGTATTAAGAATGTCTTACAATCATTGTACCAATGTGGTAAGAAAACTTTTCGTATGCTCATCTCAGATACAATCATATTATTTATTATCAGTTTTCAATTGTTGATGTTGATCTGTAAAAATGCCAATAAATATAATTAAAAACAAAAATCTATTGATTTTTCGCAAAAAAAAAAATTAATATTGGATCTTTTCATTCCAAAATTTTTTAGTCTTATCAGATTCAAAGAGGGAAGAAATGAAAATGACATCGAAAATTCACTTTGTGAGATTGTGAGTGTCATTTCCAGGAAAAGTTTTGTGCAAGTAGCTTCCCTTGTTTGGAGGGTTTTTCAAAAGTTTATTTCCGTCATTGAGGCATTTGACAGCAAAATAGAGCGTAGAAAGTTTATAAAGAATCCATTTTTACAAGAGTTGGTGCAAGTTAGACCAGAGCCTCGTCAAATGGCCTTCAAAAATATCCCACATTACGGTTTCCCTCCCTCATCTAATTGAAACTATGCTACTTGGTTGAAGAAATTCTCTTGCATGTTGCAGGGATTTAAGTGTTGCCGTTTTTCTTTAAAAGAATGTGTGCAAAATGCTTATAAGCTGTTCCAATGTGTTTTTCATCACTTCAAGACTAATTAATTTGGGTGTGTTTGCAGAAAAGTGACAGGTTTTGCATTGGGGGGTAGGAGAAGAAAGAGGATTCAAAGAGATGTCTTGAGTATGCAGTTGTTTTGTTGATCGTGAAATAAATATTAGGAATTCGTAAATACAAATTACTTTGCGGCATCGAAGACTTCTTAATGCATCATATGAGCTACTTGTCGACGGTCTAGATCAGCATTTACATCATCAGTAAGCTAAAACTTTTCCATTCGACAATCCGCCCATCAGCAAAGACGCCATCTTGGCCTATGATGGTGTAATTCGAGAAAAACAAAAAGTGTCATCGGAAACTTATACAAGGAAACACACTATTTAACATAATATGTTCCAGTGTTTTTCAAGAATTTATTTGGTTTTCGCATATCTTATGTCCTCTTAGACTTTAAGATATTTTAATAAATTAAATCAATTGTTTTATTGTTAACATCAAACTTTGAAACAGATCATAAATTTTACAATCAATGATCATATTAAAATATTGTTTTAATTAATAGCGGGTGAATCCGACTTTTTAGTCAGTTGAGTTCCAGCGATCGAAATAAATTATGCAAATATTTAGATTCCTGTTAGTTTATCTCCCCCCCCCCCCCCCCCCCCCCCCAACACACACACACCCGTTCATAAACAAGTTTGCTCTTTAGAAGTAGATTATGTATCAAGAATGCTCTTTCAAAT
>NC_088366.1:52972192-53012192 GCF_034508935.2 Berghia stephanieae | reverse complement strand
AAATCTGATATCTCTCGGGGAAAATCTCTCTTGTATTATAGTGAAGCTCTAATGAGAAAAATCATAGGGATACAGTGGTCCCTACCATCACTCATTGAGTGACAACTTTGCTGGACTATCAATTGCACTTCAGGAGAAGACACTGAATGGGATGGGACGGGAACAAATTTAAGTGGCTAGAAAATGCAAAGTATTACTCATAAATTTTTGATTCAGATTACTTGACTTCATTGCCAACAACAGCATAAGAATCAACCTGTTTTTATTTATTATTTCTTTTTATTACAATGTCATCTAATTGACTTTGTCTACATATTTCATGTACGTAAATTCCTAGTTTGGCACAGAAATTCTCGTGGCGGTGTCTGAAATTCCAGGGGCACAAAATTTAGGTTGCATCTGTTCATTTCTTCATTGCTTGAAATCTTGATTTATGTTTTGGTCATTTAAAGAGCTACTTTTTCAGTTTCTTTTTGAATATGCATTGAAGTGAGGTACACAGATTTTAGTGAAAAATAAGTTGGGATTAACAAATATATTTTTTCAAAATATTGGGACCCACGGTTCTGGTTCTCTCAAATCAGATTTTAGAAATTGAATTCAAAATCCTATTTATTAAATTTTAGTCACACTTTAATTGAAGAAAATTGATACAGTTTATTAGATTCATATTTCAAAATTCTGTTCATTTTGTATTGCTTTTCACAATTGGTGATTTTTGTTTATTTTTTCCATCACTTTCCTGTCAATTTCAAAGCTTTGACTTTGACTACAGTTGGAAAATTATTAACAATGGTTTTGTGATTAATCTCACATTTGTTAACATATTTGTTCATTAAGTCCAAACACTCTGGCTTCGGGCTAATTATTTGGTGGCAGTATTGTTTCATTTTTTTTTCTTACAGGTATTTTACTCTTTTTATCTTGTTATTTCACAGTTAAGTTATTAATGTCTGAGTCGAAAATGGAAAAATTGGCTGATATTGAGTTAACCAGTATTGACAGCACAGATCCCAAGCCAAGATCTTTTGCCAATAATGCTGATGCCATTCTGATTCAGGTAAAAAAAAAAAAAAAGTAAAAAAAATTAGCTATTATTTCTTTCATTCTTTCTTTTTTAAATCTGCGATTATATATGGTTCATTGTTATTCAAATTATTGTTTGATTTACCTGGAAGGATAATTGCTTTGATTAAATTTTTGAATAAAAAATGGTTTTAATCATCAGGAGGACGATGTGGAAACCCCCTATGGCAATATCCATGTTGCCATCCAAGGTGATAGATCTAAGCAAGCCATCCTCACATTCCATGATATTGGTCTTAATCGTAAGTGGAAATTCAATCAGTCAAATTGGGAAAAATTTCAATGTCATGCTTCTAGTTTAAATTTTGTTTTTTTTTCTCATTATAATGTTAAACTTTTTTTCCCGTAAAAGTCAATATACTTTTCGTTCAATTTGCAAAATGATTATTTTTATGTTTAATATGATTGATGACTGGACCTACTTTTCAATAGACAAATGATGATTTTTCTCATTATCAAAAAAAGTGGACATACAGTATAACAGTATTGGGTGATGATAGAAATGGTTATTTTTTTCAATGCCTGAAAGTATGCAACTATTTCACATCAGATTTTAGCCAGATTGTCTGTTGTTTATTAATATATAAAAGAAGTTATGCCAAAGATTTATAAAGTACATTTTTTGCCATGTTTTTTTCAACCAGGTTATTTTAAGCATTAATCTTAAGTTTGTGAAAATTTTTTTTTTTAATTTGTTTTTCCAAACAACTAGACATCACATGTTTTCAAGGTTTCTTCAGTTATTCTGAAATGCAGCCGATCCTTCGACATTTTTGTGTCTACCACCTAAATGCTCCTGGTCAAGATGAAAGTGCTCTTCACTTGAAGCCAGAGTAAGTATTAATCGTCAGCCAATTTCCGCAAACTGAATTATTATTATTCTAATTTTATACATTGTTGGTATATATATAGGTACTCTAATGACTTTATCAGTTTTTATCCTTGAGCCAGACTGGGGCCCCTGAGTTACGGGTTACAAGTTGGTAAAGCATTTGCCAGGCCATGTAACCAGAGAATATTTATTCATATTTGAACAGAGTTCAAAATTAATTTTTTTCATAACTAAAATATATCATTTGGTTTATACATACAAAAGTGTTTTAATGAAAGGTTTTGATAACTTGTTAAGTTGTTTACCAAGGTCAGATGATCTGGTTATGATAATTTCCAATTCTTATTTTATCATTGGAATAGATTACATTGTTGTATCTCACAGAATACAGTCTTTAGTGAATAATATGTAACATTGGAAAATAAATCGTTTATCATATTTTATGTGTGAAGAATCCATTCAAGATATGTTTTTATTTGATCCCTTTTTTTTTTTTTTGTTTCTTCCTTTTGTGCATAAGCTTTGTTTTTCAGTGTTTTTCAGTCTTTGTAGGGAATCACCCTTCACCGTTATTGCCTGCGCCTGCTTCCTCATTCCATCCCCAATCTAATGTTGATTGTGGTTGGAGCTTTGTGATGACAATAATATTAGAAAGTTCCATCATGAATGATTGTGCAATTCACAATAACATTAGCCTGACTGGTCTGGGCATGTGAATGAATAAAGCATAATTCGGTTAATTCAGTTGTGCATGAAAATATCATCAACATTCTTTACTTGACGTGGCATTTGGTATATATATATATAGTTGATTAAAACGATATTGAGAGCTAAGAATGCTGTCATATACAAACCCATGTCTGTGATAATATAACATTTTATCATACAATCCCAATATATTTTACCCAGTAATTATCTTCCCAATGTTGCATGCTATTAAACTTCATCATCATCATCATTGCCTTTTTCACCCTGGGTCAGGGTATAGGCCACAGACAAACAGTTTCCATCCTTCTCTATCCTGAGCCAACTTTTTTATCTCATTCCAGGTCTTACCACTTCTCTGTATATCAGCTTCTTTAATTCTTCTCCATGTTCCTCGTGGCCTTCCCCTTGATCTTCTGCCCTGAGGGTTCCAGTCCAATACTTTCTTTGTTATAGTTGAGTCATTCTTTCTAAGCGTGTGTCCAATCCATCTCCATCGTCTTCTTCCTATATCCTCTCCCACTGGTTTCTGTTGTGTTCTTTTCCATACTTCTTCATTTTTTATTCTATCCATCCATTTTATTCTGAGTAGCTTACGCATGCACCTGTTTACGAAAATCTGTACCCTCCTTATACATGCCTGTGATGCGTTCCAAGTTTCACATCCATACAGTAGGACAGACTTCACGTTTGAGTTGAAAAGTCTTAGCTTTAGTTGAAGGGAGATATCTTTAGTTCTCCAAACTCTGTTCAAAGATGTGAATGCAGCCTGTGCCTTTCCTATTCGTGCTTTCACCTCTGCTTCCGTGCCTCCATCCTTGTCAATTATACTTCCGAGATAGCAGAAAGTGTCTATATCTTCGAGTTCCTGATCTTTAACTTTGATCTGCTCCCTTTGACGCGTACCTATCCTCAAGACCTTTGACTTTGCAGGGTGAATTCTTAGACCAATTGATTCCGACAGGCTGTTTATAATTGTGGTTTTTGCTTGCATCTGGTCCTGGGTGTGGGACAAAAGAGCCAGATCATCTGCAAAATCCAGATCATCCAACTGTGTCCAGGGGTCCACTGTATCCCATTTCTTCTCCCTTTGGAGGTTTCCTTCATTAGCCAATCAATGGCAAGGATGAACAGGAATGGAGAGAGCAAGCATCCCTGCTTGACACCAGTCTTAATTTCAAAGCTGTCAGTAAGCTGATCTTCATGTACAACCCTGCAACTTGATCCTTCATACATTTCCTTAATGAGGTTTACTATCTTTTCAGGGAGTCCATAATGTGCCAGAATTTTCCACAATGTTGCTCTGTCAATACTGTCGAAAGCCTTCTCGTAATCCAGAAAGTTGACAATAAGAGGAGAGTTCCATTCTATAGACTGTTCCACTATGACTCGCAGAGAGGCAATCTGGTCGGTGGTTGAACGGTTTTTTCGAAAACCTGCCTGTTCGTCCCGCAGTTTAGCATCTGTTGCATTCTTAATTCTCTCTAAAATAATACGGTTGAAAACCTTTCCTGGGATAGAAAGAAGAGTGATGCCTCGATAATTATTACAATTACTGAGGTCCCCTTTCTTTGGAAGCTTGATAAGATGTCCTTCCTTCCAATCCTTTGGGAATATCCCGTCATTCCAGATTCTCTCAAATAGTGGGTGCAGGGCCTCAGCATTTCTTTCCGCATCAACTTTTAGAGCCTCCGGTGGAATCTGGTCTGGTCCAGCAGCTTTCCCCCTTTTCATCTTGTTAATGGCACCCACAATCTCTGCTATCGATGGTGGATCACAGCTAATTGGTAGCTCATTCCTTGCAGGCAAAATTTCTGGCTGGTTGTCTGGTGGTGGTCTGTTCAGAAGGCAGTTGAAATGTTCCCTCCATCGTTCAGATTGAGCCTCTTTTCCAAAAATAGTTTTCCCATCTTTGTCTTTGACTGGTACCTCTGGTTTCCCATATTTTCCAGCAAGTGTCTTGGTAGTTTGATAAAGGATCCTCATGTGTCCTCCAGTCGCTGCTGCTTCTGCTTTCTCTGCAAGTCTGTTCATGAATGCTTCCTTGTCTTTCTTCACAGATCTTTTGACTTCCTTAGCTATGGCTCGATACTGCTCTTGTGCATCCAGTCTTGAAGCCCTTGTTCGTCTTGCATTCACTTGTTCCTTCCTTGTTCTCCTCTTTTCAATAAGGTCCAAGGTGGTTGGACTTATCCATTCTTTATGTTCCGATTTCTTTACCCCCAATACCTCGTGGCAAGTTGTTATGTAGACTTCCTTGATCTTTGCCCAATGTGACTCTACATCTATGTCCTCCTCGAGCTCAGTAAGAGGTTGGAATCTATTACTCAATTGTAGTTTGAATTCCTCATTTTTTTTCCCCATCAAGTGCATTCACCTCGAATTTTCTTCTTGTATGTGATCTGGCCCCGTGTTTTCTGAGTCGGAGCTTAAGCTTTGCCAATAGCAGGTGGTGGTCTGATCCAACATCTGCCCCTCTCCGTACTGTCACATCTTCCAATGAACGTCTGAATCTACGAGAGATACAAAAATGATCAATCTGATTCTCTGTCATACCATCTGGTGAGACCCAAGTTGCTTTGTGGATCCTCTTATGGGGAACACTGATCCTCCAATCACCAAACTGTTGAATGCACAGAAATTTGCAAATCTCTCACCATTATCATTCATTTCTCCCATGCCATGACGTCCCATGATACCTTCATAGCCTACGTTATCCTGTCCCACTTTTGCATTAGCATCTCCCATCAATATGTTGATGTCTTTCCTTGGCAACTTGTCAATGACTTGTTGTAGCAGACCATAAAATGTATCTTTGTCCTCATCTGTTGCATCATTTGTTGGGGCATAGATCTGTACAATGTTCATGCTGATCTTCTTACTCCGTGTTGTAAAGGACGCCATGATGATCCTTTCTCCGCATTGTTCCCATCCTCTCAGTGACTTCTGGGCAAACTTGCTTAGAATTATTCCTACTCCCTGTGTATGAATCCCGTCCCCTCTCCCTGAATATAAAATCTTCTCCCCAGACTTGAGGTGTTTCTGTCCGGATTGTATCCAGTGGGTTTCGCTTACTCCAAGTATATGCAGCCTGTATCTTCTCATCTCAGTCACAACTTGAGAGCTTTTTCCTGCTTCATACATGTTGCGAACGTTCCACGACGCAATTCGAAGCTGCTTGTTTGGCGAAGACGTCATCGGGTCAGCAGAGTCCTTTCGGCTTTGTCTGTTGTCCTTCATAAATTCTGATATTCCAGAAACTCTTCGGTCGCCCAAGCTAAAAAAAGGATTTGGTTTGTCTGTCTGTGTTTCTGTAACGGTTAGAGTTTAACGGAAAGGGGTGTTAACCCTTTGCCAACCCCCAACCTGGAGGACCAGGTGACTCAAAGATGGAGGAATCACACACCATTAGTCGCCTTTTACGACACGCTGGCTTGGCGTTGGGCTATTCTTGACCCTCTCAGTTGAGGGACCCCGGACACCACACGGGGTGCTATTAAACTTACTGTACCATTATTTTACTTATCATTATGAATTTCCAATGTTCAATCATTTTTTCTCTTTTTTTTTTCAGTTTGTTTTAAGTTTCATTGATATCATTTTTTTTTAAAAGTGTTAATGAAATGAGTCACATTTCTAAATCTCCTACGATCTTGTTCAGTTTTATGATAAGGCATTGGATGTCCTCTGGAATTCTAAAATGTGTGTTTTTGTTCTGATATCATTGAATATAAAGCTGATCATTGTTTGTGATCTTGAGATCTATGTGTATATAAAGTTGCTTCTAGTTATTACTACCTCTGTTCAATTTCTTAAACTTTTCCTCAATTAACTTTCAACCGTAGAAGTTAAATGCGCTCAAAAGTAAATCATGATGTATGGGCTTAAATTTTGAGACTATAGTATTATATTTGGAATGTATCTGTATAAACAATTATTCAAATTACAGCTTTCTTAAAGAAATGAATATTACTGCACTTTCTGAACTGTAGAGATGCCTTTTATTATACTATGATAAGGAAAATACCTATCTCATTTAAGCCTCCTGCTCAACTTATCACAGTGAATGATAAAAGTGATCAACCTCATGGAATGCTAATTTTTCCATTTATCTGCTTTGCTTCTTATTTCTTCTCTGCGGAAAGGTACAAAATAGCTTTATTTTTCTTTCTTTCTGTGTAAAAAGTTTTAATGCAAATTATAAAATATAAAAGCTTAAGGAATATATCGCTCAGCACAAGTTTGCATGTCATGGAAGCATGCTAAGACAACGGCTTTGTTTATTGTTATAGAATGGCCTTTTCTTTCCCACGCAATTTATCAGGCTGTGGCAAATTACTTAACTTCTAAAATATACTTTTACAGCCGACAAAAGTTTTGCAGTAGTTGGAGATCGCCTCAGGGTTTGGGAAGGTCTTGGTCCTCAGCTGGAGGATTGGGAGGGGAAGAAAGCTATATATTGGTCTTCACTTTGCTGTCCCTTAAATTTGCAATAATTGTAATGTAAGAATTAAATAAGGGGTCCCGGTAGCTCAGTTGTTAGAGCACTCGCTTCACAATCATAGGAACTGAGATTGATCCCAGGTGCAGTCGAGATTTATTTTTTTGACCCAGCAGTGATTGAGTAGCTGGGTCTGTTAGATCTGTTGGAAAGTACTTTGCGATAGACTCGCGTCCTATCCAAAGGGCATCATCTCTCTAAAGCATGTTGTTGTTGGCTGTTATTATGTTAGCATTTGAGTTTGTCTGTGTCTGGGTTTCCCCAGTCTAAGCACACAAATAGCTTTCCTTTTGGGGTCCACTTCTGTTCCTTGTTCCAAATGTATTAAAGATCTGTCGTCTTCCTTGTTCTGGTGGTTAAATGAATCAAACAAATCGAAAGGGTTGTAAAGGGCCTAAAAGCAAGGAGGCAAATTTTAACCATTCACTCTATTACTTACTTACTTTTACAAATCAGCGCCCCTCTATAAAAATTGGATGTCTACCATTCACTCTCTAAATCAGAAGCTTGATAATTCTGTTTTCTTTATTTATTCTTTCTAGAATATTTTAATTTATTTGATTCACCTGTTTTAGGTTTTTTTTTTGTTTTTTAAAAAAATATATATAACTTTTCTTTCTTTTTTTTTCTTTTTTTTTTTTAATATTAAACTTTTTCTTTCTTTTTTTTTTTTAATATTAAACTTTTTCTTTCTTTTTTTTTCTTTTCTTTTCTTTTTTTTCCTAATAAGTACAATGATATCACGTTTTTGTATTTATGTTGGAAACATTTTTAATGCTATGATTTATATTTTTGATTATTGATGTTTAATCATGCCCCGGTATTCATCAACCTTCCAGACATGATGCACTTGGTAACCCCGATTCTCTAGGTAGCAGGTATGTTAGTCCAGGCTTGTCGGCACTTTGATCTCCTCTTTGTCCTCGCTTCTCCTTCCTTCTTCCGCATCATCCAGTCTGTTGGAAGTATACCCCACCTTCTCTTTCTCTCTCTCTCTCTCTCTCTCTCTCTCTCTCTCTCTCTCTCTCTCTCTCTCTCTCTCTCTCTCTCTCTCTCTCTCTCCTCTCTCTCTCTCTCTTCTCTCTTCTCTCTCTCTCTCTCTCTCTCTCTCTCTCTCTCTCTCTCTCTCTCTCTCTCTCTCTCTCTCTCTCTCTCTTTTTTTATTTTTAAAAATAAATTTAATCAGGGATGCCTTTCTGAGAAATTTCATAGAATTTTCATTGCCAATTATAATCCTCCCTCCCCTTCCCCCTCTTCCAAAAATCAGAGACAAAACTGGACATAAGAACGAACAAAAATAAAAACATACAAGCTTGTCTGTAGATAATAAGTAAATATTTTAGTTATCAACCCACTTGTCTGATGATCGAGAGGAATTCATGATTTTATTCGTTAACATAATCCTTTTAATCACCTCTTTTCAATATGGACCAGTGTTGTTAATTTTAGTTGAAATAATGAATTATAAAAAGTACAACATAATTTATCATAATAAGGGTTGCCTAGGCCTTTGAATACCCTGTGTATAGTAGCACTGTTAGGAAAACATTTTCATTCTTATCAATAACTTATGTCATAGGTCACCTGCATATGAAACTATTTCCTTCCCTTTTGAAAACTCGTGTTACAGAAAACAAAAACAGAACAAAACAAACTCCCATAACAACATACAATTCGTACACTCTTGTTTTTGGAATTCTGGACTTGTTCCCAACTGCTGCACCTGCTAGAATAGAGTACAGATGCACTTTATATAACTTAATACAATGCTAAGTGTTGATGCAAACTTAGTCATTGATTTCACCCCAATACAAATTAGATTACAAAACTTGACCGACGTGAACTTTCCATCTGGCAATTACTAGTTCTTAATTCATTTTTTAAATTATTACATTACACATAATTACTCAGTTAATCAATTCCGTACCATACTGTCCTCCTGGCTCGTTTTGGGAAAGCCAACTAAGCCTGTCCAGAGCTTGCTAGTTTTTACCTTAAAAAATTATTTTTTTCAGAAAAAGCGTGAAATTAAATGGCAAATTTAGAACACGGAACGCTATCCTTGTTATTTTCCCCATTCGCTAAGACTTCTCTACAATTCTCCTTCCCTGCCTTTGCCTGTCGTCCTCCCTAGACGCTATCCCATCTACGCTTTGACAGAAACTTGCTGCACTTTTTAATACCTATCATTTAAAGTGTGCCTGTCATTTTTTTTTCAGCCTTCACTTTTTTAATTCTAGATTGCACATTATATAACTCAAGTCTACCCACGACTTTCTCTTGATTTTAAAAGAGAAAGTTTTGGTATATTGAAACTAAAAGATTGACTTATTATAATGCTTTTTTTTTAAATTGAAAAGAAAACAAACCCATTTAAACAATGTCATTGCCTTTTAGAGTTTTCTATTTACTTTTAAATAATATATTTTAGTTATTCATTAAAAAAAATTTTTTTTTGCTTTCTAGTTCATATTTATTATATGATATGTATCTCGGAGTAGATTGGGTTTAGACTTCTTTTCAAAATGTCTTTATTTTATTTTTTTTTTCTTTCTTCTTTTTAATTTCATTCTCGTTTTATTTTTTTCTTTTTTGTTTCTGACCATTAATAACACACTGCTCTCACAGTTTTATTTTATTTTGTTTTATTCACAGATATTTATATATATATATAAATATATTTAAAAAAAAACAAAACTTTTTTTTTTACACCTTAAATTAAGTTCATAATAGAAGAGGTAAAAATCTTCTTGTAACTCGATAATTGTTTGGCATTGATTGTGGTAGATATAAAAGAGAGGTTCGATTTTTCTTTTGATTTGCTGTTTAAGTTTCTTACCATCCATGACATCACATCACGGTCACAGTTTGCTTTATTTTATTTTTTTTTTCATTTTTTCCTCACAAAAGCGTTTTTTTTATTTTACACGAAAAAAAGTTAAAGGGGAAAAAATCCCTTAGCAATTTAGCAATTGTTCTTTGTGTCAATAGATAATATAAAAAAAAAAGTTTGATTTTTCTTTTGTTTGTTTTGTCACTGAAGTTCCTCCTTCTTATCACGGGAAGGGGATGAAAAAGGGTGAGACATTTGTGTTGAGTTCATTGATGGCCCACTGTACCTCTGTCAGTTTCTTCCATTTTCTATTCATGTCATTGTGTTTACATATATATTTTTTTTAAGGTTTTATAAATCCATCGTTCGTTCAGTTAAATGTTTTACAAGTCTGAATGTATTAAAAAAAATGTAGTTGTTTTTTAAAAATTACTATTTTATTGATGAATGTGTTGGTTTCTGTTATTCTCGACATTTATTAAACAGCATAGTTCTTCTGAGATCGTGATTACATATTGGCACACACAGGAGGTGACCTATTCTTAAGTGTCAAAATTCTCTAAATTCTTACTTTTTGCCTTTTCTAGATGTCAGTTGTTTTCCAGATTTAGAGGTGCTTATTTTATTATTTTTTTTCTTCATTCTAATTATACATTTTTCCTATTGGTTTCCTATGAAAACGTTTCTGGAATAAACAAGAATTTTTAGGTTTTTCCATTTGCATGATCCTTGCACGAAGTTTGGACACAATCAATCTCTTAATATTATTATCAGAGCACTCGTCGGTAGTTTGTTCTCTTTTTAAAAATTTTAAAATATTTTTAAAGAGTTTTTTTTTGTTGCCTTTTTAAACATTTTTCTTCACAAAATAATTACTCAGCATTTCAATATCTTGTTTGTTTTTGTTGTTCTTGTTGTTGTTCCACAGTTATTTTGGTGTGTTTTTTGTCATGAAGGTGATTCAAAGTCCACAATATTTGTCGTATGGTTTGTTTGTTTTTATGCCGAATTTTTAGATTATGATTACAGGTAGAGACGTTTCAAGATTTTTTTGTAAATGAGAAAAGTTTGAATGCCCTTTGCATGCCACCAAGTTTTCAAAGTAACATGCATGTTTAAACCTTCCGTTGTTTTTCCATTTTCTTCGCATTGTGATGTATGGTAGGATCGTGTTAACACACTAACTGTTTACTTTCTAATGTTTCATAATAGTGTCATTTATTTTTAGAAATTCTGTAGCTGAACTTTTCTCTTTCTCAGATATGGAAGGCACACATTATTTATTCATTCACCTATTTTATTTCTCTTTCACTCTCTCCCTTTTATTTTATTTTATTTTTTTTTCCAATTTCGATTAATTCTTACTTTTTCATGAGTTTTCAGTTCATTAAGAATTGGTCCTAAGATCACTTTATTAAATTATATCGAATGTTTTGAATAGTCGAAACCTCTGAACAAATGCAGTGTCCTTGTTAAATAATTGCTATTGTGTTTAAGATAAAGCCATATATTTAGATGTATTAGAAACATCCAGATCAGTTGTCCCGTGTTTTGCATGCCGTATGTCCCTTCATAGTTACGGTTAGTTCAAGTGAACCTTAAATATCCCATTTTTTTGGGTTTAAAAAAAAAGTTTTGCACCCTTCTTTATTTATTTATTTTTTTTTCTTTGACACATGTGTTTTTATAAATTTGTTCTCATCCTCATTTCTTCATTGTGTCAAAGTATATTTGTTTTGTATTTGTTTTTTATTGTATAATAATAAGTTTAAGAGGTAACCATGCTACTTTTTCAATTTCTTTAATTAGAAAAAGACATTGTTTTCACATCTCAGAAGCTTATAATCAAGCATGTCAAATCTTCTTTAAATTGAAAAGAAATTTGAATAGTTTCTTTTTTTTTTTTTTCTTTATCATTAATACCATTTTGCATAAGCCAAGTTGCATGATATGTTGTAGCCTAACACATTGAAACTTAAGATATTGTGTTACCGTAGAGGTCATGAGTCTTGTTTTAAATGTGGTGCGACCAACTATCTTCAGAGACTTTGGTTTTGTAGAACCGATTAAATGTTGCTCTTAACTTCTTGTTTTAAACTCTCTCTCTCTCTCTCTCTCTCTCTCTCTCTCTCTCTCTCTCTCTCTCTCTCTCTCTCTCTCTCTCTCTCTCTCTCTCTCTCTCTCTCTCTCTCTCTCTCTCTCTATTTGTCTGTCTGTCTCTCTTTCTTTTCTTTTCTAGAATTTTTGTTCATTTTGTGATTACGATGTTATCCGTAGGTTTGTCTACCCTACCATGGAGCAGTTGACTGAAGCAGTGCATCACGTTGTGGATCATTATGGGTAAGTTGGACCCCAACATTTGTTGTAGCATCAAATGAAAAGAATAGAGATACAGAAAAGCAATGCTGACATCTTTTTCAAGGAATGGTGATTTTGGGTTCAGTGGAAAAAAAAGTTAGAAAAAATAAAATAAAAATAAAAGACCATATAGTGGTAAACTTAAAGTTTCAACTAGTTAATTGCTGTACTCTGGAAAGACACGTATTTAATAATTTGGCCAGAAAGCTCTTCCCTCAAATATTGATCGATTTAAGTGACCCTCAACTTGGCATATATATATATATTAACATTATACATTTCAGTATCAAGACTTTCATTGGATTTGGAGTGGGAGCTGGTTCCAACATCCTTGCTAGATATGAGGTATATTATGCGTTCATAACATTATTTCGTAACTTTTGAATTTTCATGAATTATCATCATGATTAAAGCCATCCAAGCATGGTCCTTCATAGCCATTAGGCCCATGGAGCTGGAGTTTATCCTGGTTTCTATAGGGTGAAACGGACAGTAACGATTGCTTGTTATCCTTCTCATTGGATACCAGTCTATCACAAAATAGTTTCCACCAGATCTAAAAAGTCCCAGCTACCCCATCACTGCTGGATGAACAAGGGGGGGGGGGGGGGGGGGGGGGTTAGGTAAAAATCTTAGTTAAGTTCTCTTAAATTTCTTAGATTCAAAGGCAGATGAATAATGTTCATGAGTTGTAGAGCAAGTCTTGAACTGTTAGATAATATCATGTCAATGTACTCCTGTAGACCTGAAAAATGTTTGACTGTTGTAGGATTTCTGAGAATATCGCCACAATAATTTCATCATCATTTTGCACTTTATGTAAGCAAATTGATTTAAAACATGGGTATACATTTCGTTAGAAATTTTCAGACAATTTTATCAGCTGTCAATTACAGTTACAGTTACAGGTTTGCTCTTGCCTTTGGCTAACATGACCCATCCCCTATTTTGCGACTTTATTTCACTATTTTCCGTTGTATCATGCTTCTTGTAAAAATAAAAATAAAGTTATTTGTTGTTGTTGTTGAAGTTTTAAAAAAAGTATTCACCATCCTGGGATAAAATATGAACAACGAAGAGACCAATTGTTGGTTGGCAAGTGTGTGTGTATGCGTGCGTATACCAGCTAATAAATTTCTAAATATTCCTTTTCTTCCTCTAGCTGTGTCATCACGACAGGGTTGACTGTTTAGTATTGGTGAATCCTACGTCTGGCAAATGTGGATGGACCGAGTGGGGATATCAGAAGGTAAAGAAAGTGTTTACAGTTTCAAACCTGCCTACTTTTACAGACCGTCCGTATTTGTTACTGACATTAGATGAAAAATTACATTTACGGACTTACGGAAATGGGAAAAATATTACAGATTTTGATACCACAGCAATTTGGTAGCAGTGTTCTACTGCTGTTTTACATGAAGAAAAATGTTCCCTTAAAGTTATAAAGGCTCCGCTCAGTTCACGCCTGCTGTAGCTAAGTTGATCGTTAACTTATAATGGTGGCCATCAATGGACAGCGTGGCTCAGTTGTACGATCTTTGCTTCGTACCCGAAAGGTACCGAGTTCGATTACCCGCTGGGCTGTGTGGCCTTGAGCAAGTCACGTCGCCCTAGCCCAAATTGTGGCGCTGCACTGCGCTAACGCCTGGGTTATTCCAGTCTTCCCTTGGAATGGACCCTAGAGACAAATTTCTTCTATGGGATGAATAAAGGGAATTTTTTTTTTTTTTTTTTTAAATTTATCAACTAAATTTATTTAACGAATAAAGAGTTGTATAATCTTTCTTTCGTACCCTAAAGATATTGAGTTTGAATACTCAGCACTCTTTAAAAAAAAAAACTTTTAAAATCATATTTTTTAACAGATTTTGTTATGTTGATATCTTTTGTGTTATATCAATATCCCTTGTGTTATGTCAATATCTTTTGTGTAATATCAATATCTTTTGTGTAATGTGTCACAGATGAACACTTGGTATCTGTTCAGTGGACAACTGACTTCATTCACCGAGGAATATCTTCTTTGGCACTGGTTTGGAAAGGTATACCATACATATATTGCATACATTATGGATGTACGATGATTTATTTTCAGCCATTGACCATTTCTTTAAAATTTGAGGTTCTCTAGGGAAATGGTTCACATGTGTCTTTTCATGGAAATTGAGTTATTGGTATCATGTAAAAGATAAAGGCAGTTCTCTACATTCCCTTTTTTTTTTTTTTTTTACACAGAAAAAAAGTGTTAAAAATATTTACTGCGTTATGGCTATTTGGACAAGACAATCTTTAGATATGTAAAAACGGTTTTCAAAATTCATTAAACAACATTTCAACCTTTATAGTACCCTCAGAGAAACAATAAAGTTAAAATGTTTGATGTGCAAATTTTACTTAATTATAAATAGGAAATCTCAATTTTCATCCAGCGAAAGTACCAACATACCTTTCAGGGCCATATCTCATAAGTACTTTCAGTGAGACAAGAACCGTTTCCCTAGAGTGCTTCACAAATGAGCCCAGAGTTGTATTTATTCTTGATTTTCATAAATGTTTATAAATATTGTAATATCAGGATGACAAAACCCCCCAAAAAGCAGGGATGTAAATCTTTCAGAATTATTAGGATTTCCTATTTTTCACACATTTTCTAGCTTCCCCAAACTATTTAAATATTTCTCAATACCTCACTACCAACAACTCTTGTGATAAGAGATACTGCTGTACATATATAGAGAATTTGTAGTGTGTATCCATTTCCAATGCACTGAAACACTTATTAACACTTCTGTTGTGTCAGTTATGATTATACGTGTATTTAACCATTCAACTTATTTCCACGACAGCTTCCGAATTTTAATTCGGAAGTACTAAGGATTGATAGCGTTCGAATTTCCGAATTTTCCTAATTTTAATTCGGAACTAGATTCACGTCTGTTGTGTAAACAAGGAGGGTTATTTTTAGTTTACCGGAAGCAAAACATGGGATCAGAATAAGGGAGGGCATCCGGTTCACCAAAAGGTCATCGGGTTCACCAAAAGGTCATCGATGCTTTAGGTTTTGAGAAGTCAGGTCATCGACGACTGAGAACTTCCCGACCTCCACTTAGTTCTCGATGCTTTTCTCGTCTCGAGAATCTTGGTCGTCGATGCTTCTCGTATTGAGTCCCGAGTCCCGAGTCTCGAGACTATACTGCGCGAGCGACGCACGCGTTACTAACAATGTGTACTATCTGCATTGTTCACCCCTCTCTCGTCGGCGATGATTCCAGCGAAGCTCGAGACTTTTTTGCGTCTCGATGCTTTTTTGAGTCTCGAGACTCAAAAAAGTCTCGAGCATGCCTCTAGTCATCGGTGCTTTCATTCAATACCTAGTCATTGGTATTGGGTATTGACGTTATATCATATTTTAAATAGCTAACAAAACACAAACGTCGTAAATAGATCAAAATGGTTACAGGTATCAATGTTTTATTATTATACAAAGTGAATTTATTTAATGTATTTTAAGTTTTAATACAAAAAAGCCATCCAAAGCTCAGTTGAAGTGCTACTTCTCGGGAATTCCCGACTTTTCCTTGGTCATCGAGTTCGGGAAGTTTTGAGTGTTGGTGGCCGATGACTTGAGGTATCATCGAGACTTCCGCTCGACACTAGATCAGAATCGAAAGTAGAAGATGGTGGGTGCACATCGAGTATTGATGACTGAGCTCTGAAGTTGTTGTTACACTTTCTTCCTAAGGCTCAGTTGGAATTTATTTCTGTTTCTGTAAGTAATTACTGTGTGGTGCATTCCATTTCAGTCATAATAAGTCTGAAGATACATTTCCCTTAGCCTTGGTCTTTGTGAGAAATGTCTATGGGGTCTCATTTCTGGCTGAGACTACGATGAACTTTTGACTGTGGTGGGGAAAGAAAATCAAATTTGTTTGTTCTCATTGAAAGCTACACCAATAAAGTAAAAGGCTTTTAAACACGATTCTAAACCTAATAATGTAGTATTGGAATTGTAATGTACTCTAATTGCCTTTGTTATTAGCAGAAGGGTTTGGGACCTGAGAAAATGATAAATATCGGAAAGTGACCATCTTTCCAATTTCAAAATTGTAATAATATGGCTGTTGAAATTTGAGTAAGAGTTTTTATTATTGTCAGATTCATTTAGTCATTGGAGGTAATATTTTGACCTGAATTTAATTTTAATGTAAAAAATTAGATGTTGGATTATGTGCAGTGAAAATAAGTTAAGAATTGCAAAATTCTGATTTTTTTTCATTATCCCAAACTAATTTAACCCTGTTTAATCCATAAAGATAAGGATAAGATTTCTAAATGGGCACTGATTTAAGCATTAAAATCCATCCAAAAACAAAATAATCTGGATTTTATTCTGAGAGTTATCACTCAAAAGTCCTAAAAATCTTGTCATAATCACAAGGCCATTTATCACCTCATTCCTGGAGTGTCACTGGAGTTTTCCGAAGTAGGTACCTACTGAGATGGTCGATGTAGACTAATGAAATGAGTTCGCAGAATTTCAGAATTTTTTTCAAGTTTGCATTTACATCCCTGAAAAAGCTTGAGCTTTTATATGGTGCAATATTCCCTAAATGTGCTCAAAGCGCTTTACAAGAGGTCCCTAGACAACAGCAACATGACATGACACCTGCAATATGATATTACATTTTGTCGGACAGACAATGCTTTTAATAACCAGGTACTAATTTTACACCCGAGTACGGTGAGAGATTGTGAGTAAAGAGCCTTTTCCAAGGAATCCACTATGCACCGCTCAGAGTGGGATTCGAATCCTGGATCTTCCGTCGGATGGTGAAAAGGTTTGAACTGAGATATTGAATTGCCAAGTTTAGTTAGAAGGTCAATTTTTATGAAAAATGAGTTCTTGTCATAAATTATTAAATCAACCCTATTTGTACATCTTCGGGAAATATCAAAGCTTTATTTCACTTCTAAATATTTTTTTACAGCTAGTCAAGTTGAAAAAGTATGAAATTTGAGAAAAGTTGCTGGATACCTTTCCCATACATCTAACCATAACTTCATGAAAAATCACCTGATTTACTTCAAATAAAGATTAAAATGCTCCGGGGAGCATATTCTTTCAGAAAATGCAAAGAAAAAAAATAATGCAAATTCAATATTTTCACCTTCTGACTGATTATGCCATGCACTGACACAAATGTTTAATTAATTTCTTTTGCTTTGTCAGAAAACTCGCTGGTCCAACCACGATTTGATTACCACTTACAAGGAGTATATAAAGGCTCTCAACCCACAGAACTTGGCCCTCTTCACAGAGGCCTTTATCAAGTATTTAAACTATATTGATGTTTATTGTAGTGTTGGTGGTGGTCGTGATGAGATGATGTTGATGATAATAATAATAAAACAATAAAGTGGCACAGATATAATCACCAGCAAGTGATAGCTGAAAATGACTGTTTTAAAAAGATTTAGGGCCTTTGCGAATCTCATCCTGTTTGGTGCCCATTCTGTATTCTGTATTGGCATGATACAAATGAGTGTGAATTCGTTAATTAAATGCTTTTTGTACATTCCTCACGACTTAAAAATGCATATAAAATAACTTTTAGACATATCATCAGCTATTTTGTCAGACTTTATGAATGTAGGATTCAATATAACATTGCTTATGATGGACTTGGATTTCAGATTGTGAATAGATGATATCGTAGTGCTAGATGAAAATGTACTTTTCATTGATTCAGAACACATGCATTTGGAAATGTGTTTTATTAATATATATTACATATTCCCATTCTTTCTGTAGGCGAAGTGACTTAAACATCGTCCGTGAAATGGATCCAATGAGAAAAGTTTCTGCAAGAACTATCAGGTAATTGAGCAATAACATTATCATTATATTATTATTTCTTTTAAACCTCAAAAAAAAACTTGCTCAATTTCAAAGGAGCTTTAGTGTCTTGGTCACTGTGTAATGCTGACAAAGGAGAAACCCTAAATACATACCTGCTAACCCTTCCGCTTTTGGCGGAATCATTCCTATTTTCATTCTTCCATTTTGTACTATTCCACCATTGTCTCTAAAATTCCGATTTATAAAACTGATGATAAAGGTAAGAATAAAAAAGAGCAAAGAGGGGGGAGGGGGGGGGGGGGGGGGGGTGAAAAGGTGAAATTCCTATTTTTTGTCTCAAATTCCTATCTTCAGGCGTCCTGATTCCACTTTTGGAATGTGAAGGGTTGGCAGGTCTGTAAATTCTCACATCATTTGTCTCTGTGTATGACATTGAAGCTTCTATTCTATTCTACTATTTTTTTTTTTTTATTGTATCTACTGAAGCTGACTTCATCCACTCTCACTCCCCTCCAATGGTTTTTACAAGTAAACAAACCTCACAAAAGCAAGCAATATATTTTCATTAAAACAACAAGTCACAACACTGAGATACCGGTCCCGTGTGTAGGAGTCTTTGTAATTATTCTTTTACCAATCAAGAGACTGAATTTGGTAGATAATGCATTCGCTCAATCCCATCTCAATGGTGTCTCCTTTATCTAGTATAATATTAGTAACATCATTTTTTTATCATCTCAAGGTGCCAATCTCTAATTTTGGTCGGGGACGATTCCCCTCACATTGACGACTGTGTGGAAATGAATGGCAGGATGCTTCCTGAACGAACAGATTTTATGAAGGTGAGGGATTTGTATAGTTTAGACTCAAATCTGCCATCTTCAACATTTTGTGTTTTCAATGGGTCGGTGAAAGATTTTATTATTTTTCATTGTGCTGGTGACTACTGAATTATGTCCCTTTGGACTATTTGCAGAAGAGAGG
The DNA here is from genome assembly GCF_034508935.2 of Berghia stephanieae. Lineage (NCBI taxonomy): Eukaryota > Metazoa > Mollusca > Gastropoda > Nudibranchia > Aeolidiidae > Berghia > Berghia stephanieae. Next base: position 52,993,033 of record NC_088366.1, on the reverse strand, counting down.
GTCATGGGCGCAACACATTAATTTTTGATATTTCTCACATCTTTACTTTCAATGATTTTGTCAGAGATTATCTGGATTGGTTTGCCACCTAACATTACCTGAATAGGACCTGATTTGCCTTTGGTTGAGCAGTTATCTTGGCCTTTAATAGAGATTGCTTATTGAACTTTTTATATAGCACAACATCCACTAAATGTGCTCAAAGCGCTTTACAAGGGGTCCCTGGCCAACAGCAACATTTAACATTAGGGGCGGGACTTGATGCCTGTAAGGCGATAATATAATTTATTAGGACAGAGACAACGCTGTTAACGGTCAGTACTCATTTTGCAACTGAGTGCGGTGAGACAATGTGAGTAAAGAGAATTTTCCAAGGACTCAACTATGCGCCAAGTGAAGCTCGGACCCAGGATCTTCCGATCTGAAAGCGAGTGTCATACCACAAGACCACATAGCCGCACGAAAAGCGATTGCTAATTATTTGAGTTGAACCATTTACAACCGAGGCGATTGATGTGCATGTTGTGAAAGTAGAATTGTGATCAAGAAGAATGAATAATTTGATGGTGATAAGTGTACAAAGGTTATAACTTCTTTTCTGTCCATATCAATCTACAGATAGCAGACTGTGGAGGGATGCCTTTGGAGGAACAACCGGGAAAAACTTGTGAAGCCTTCCGACTCTTCTTACAGGGACAAGGATATGGTGAGATTGCTTGTAAATTTTTAATGTAATGTTGGTTTTTAGGAAAGATCATCAATATATATATATATATATATATATATATATATATATATATATATAATATATATATATATATTTTAATATATATATATATATTTTTTTTTTTTTTTTTTTTTTTTTTTTTTTTTTGCAGGAAAGTAAAATAATTTTATATAAATTATCTGCTACTTTTTGGCTTGGAAAGATTTTTAAAAAAAGTTGTCATTCAGAGCCATTTGCATTTGCTATGGAGCCAGAGTTTATCCCAGTGTCTATAATAGCGTGAAATAGACAACAGCACTTGCTTGCTACATCTTTTGGATAGGCCACTAGGTCTGTTGCTAAGTAATTTCCACCAGATCTAATGGAACCAGCTATCCAATCATTACCGAGCCATATATGACCCACTGTCTCAAAACGGTATTATGTCGGGATGTTCAGACTTCGAAAATTAAATTTAGTATTAAAATAGGGGGCAGCGAGGCTCAGCAGTACGGTCTTTGAGTTCGACTACCCACCTCGTTGTGTGGCCTGCACTGCGGATAACGCCTGGATTATTCCAGTCTTCCCTTGGGATAGACCCTAAAGACAAATTTCCCCTTGGGGATGAATAAAGGGAATTTTAAATGATTGGAGATATGAACTTTTATTTTTTCTGCAATGTAAGAAACTTTATTTATTCTCCACATTAATGAAGACAAATGAACACCAAGTGCTATTTATATGGGTATAGATTCAATTTCCAGCATCTAGTTCATCCAGACATAAAACCGCTTTGAGATGTTGGGTCACAAATTTACTCTTGATAATTTCATTACATTTTGACTGCCTCACTTCAGACATTTTCAGCTTCTAAATCATTAAAATCTTCTGGTTGACCTTAACGATTTATTTCCTTCTTTTATTATATATTCGAGAATTATAATATAGTCTGCTTCTAACTACTTTTATTTCTTTCAACTGTTTTTTTTTTATTTTATGAATCATAACACATTCAAAACTTATATTTTTAGATATTTTTTTTTTTCTGCATTCTATTAAGTATTTCCTGTCTTCTGCTGCCTCAAACTGACCCTTCTTCTACCCCTCGGCAAGTAATGAATAGCTCGTCTTAGGAGTTTGAAGCTTTAGTACATCCGACTAACTAAAATTGAAGACAGAAGACAGTTCTGCCGCTTCATCATTAAGTCATTAAGTTGTTGGGTGGATTTTTTAATTAAAAAAATTTTTCCATTAGCATTCTTCTTTCCACTCATGGATTTGTCCCAAGTTTTCCTTTGCACTCTGTGTTGTTTATGATACATCGCTGGTAATTTTTCATTTCCTTATTGACCAATGAATGGAATTCTAATTTAGGGATAGTCATATTTTGGGTTGACATGTGGATCAGGGGGTCCCAGATGCTCATTTGGTAGAGAACTCGTTTCATAGGCTTAGGTACCGAAATCTATTCTGGGTGAGGTCAAGTTTATTTTCTGAACCCCCCCCTGTCCACCCAGCAGTGATTGGGTAGCTGGGTCTTTTTGATCTGGAGGAAGGTACTTTGTGATAGACTCGCATCCTATCCAAATGGAAGCAAGCAATTGCTCTCATCCATCTGTTCACCGCTATTGAAACGGGGATAAACTCGGGGCCCATGGACCTAATGGCTCTGAGGACCAATACTTGATGTGTGAGTCAGATGGGTCCCTCAGCGGCTTTGAAAATTGAGTGAAAAGGGGCGTGCTTTTTTGTCTTAGATAAAATTTACGATTCAGTATGTGACCAATTCATTATTAGTCCACCGAAGGACTAGTAACACACACGCTTCCAATGAGTTTGGAACTGAAATAGTAGAAGTTATGACATCATGACTTCCCTTTTTCTATTGGAACTGACAGTGATTGACCTCATTACTGAAAGTCCTTCTGTCACATTTTCATGATTTTGCAGTTTGAGTCCACTCAGGAATTATTTTGATTAATTAAAAAATGAATTTTGCCCACTATCTGAATATGGCAGTTTTAATATTGGCATACTTTTTAGAGCTGGATTCTGTCTTTAATAGTATTTTCATTAAACTGGCAAAATGCGACTTAAGTGCTTTTAGTCTAAGGATCATCTATCACTTTATATATTTACAAAGTGCTTTTCCTCTACTAAGGACCATCAGGGAGTGTTAACAAATTAATTAGATCATTAATTCTCTCTAAACATTTTACACATTTAAGTATTCTGTTCTAACTTCCTTATCATCTTAAATAAAGATCTGAAAAAAAAAGTGTGTATGAAACTGTGCTTGCACGTTAAATTGTCACTTTGATATATCTTTGACCTCATCTTCAAAGAATTATGATGACGATTTTTTCCCTTTGCTCTTGCTCACTGGTAAAGGTTGTAAGAAAACACTTGATATAATGCAATGCTGCCTTTAGTTGTATCAAACATTATATTTTCGGCGTAATCTAATTGTATCAAGTGTGCGATGCTTATATTTGCTTCTTTTGTTGACTTAAGTTAATTCAGATTTAGTTTGTGCTTGATTCACAATTTTATTTGATTTTTGACTATGTACGGACGTGTTTTATAAAACTCAGAAGAAAATTCATTGATGATTTCTCTTTCATTGGAGGAGTTTTAGGGTGTCAGAATATAGTATTCTTGAACTGCTACATTTGGAATCTCAAACAAGTTTCCAATACTGCTTTTCGCGACCATATGCGGCTATGTGGTCTTGTGATATGACACTTGCCTTCGGATTGGAAGGTCCTGGCTTCAAGTTCCGCTCTGAACGGTGCATAGTTAAGTCCTTGGAAAAAGCTCTTTACTGATATTCTCTCACTGCATTCAGGTGTAAAATGGGTACCTTTGTTTCTATCTGAAAAATTGTAATATCGCCTAACATGTGTCATGCCTCGTCCTACATGTTAAGTGTTACTTTTAATAGGGACCCTTTGTAAAGCGCTTTGAGCATGTTTAGTGGATATTGCGCTTTATAAAAGCTCAGGTATTCAGGGTTTTGTTGTTGTTTTTTGTTTTTTTTAATGGAAGCGCATGCATGGAACTTAGTAGGAGTTTAAGAATGCTTGTAGTGTACCCATGCAATGTTGTTTCTCATCAATTTTTACCCTTGATACACCAACGGGTTAAAATTTAACCATCATCAAAATATTTGACCATAAGAACTATCATCGTGGTAAAGATACCATTACGCCCCAACATTTAAAAAAAAAAATTTTAAAGTTAACCTGGATGCGTGCAGGGGATGAACGTTTATTGAACTTACATTTTTTTTTTTTTAAAAAGGAGAGTAGGGATACCTCATAATGTTTTTGCTATAGTAAAATGGGGTTTTCCCCATAACCAAAGGGGTATGATAATGATATCTCTTTACGTATTTTATTTAGTAAATTAAAGTTATGGCTTGACATGATGAAAATGGTGTTATTATGGCTAGCATTGTTAATTATTGCTCATACTGAGATAATGAAAAAAAAAGGGAATGGGGCGGAAGCCACTAATCAATAAGATGCATTAAATCATCAGAAAAACTGGGTGGTGTTGTGTTAAAAGTGTTTGCAGTGCTTATTAACAATGCCTAAAAAAAATGATGAGCTATGCAACAAATAGACGCTTCTCAAATTATTTGCATTTTTAAATAGGCTTTGTATGTATATATACTTATGTCAGTTTGAATTTTGTAAAAAAAAAATTTTTATACCTTTTACTTAGTTCTGCATGTTGGTGAGTTTTTGAAAGGTTACAATTGGGTTTTTGAAATTTTAGACTTTGTTGAAGATAAAGTTGTCATTGCTCAAAACTGAGATTGTCCAAGAACCTTCATTGTATTCATTGTTCAACAGTTTTTGTGACATTCCTTCATTTTGTCTAGTTTGTTTTGTCAGGAAAATTTGAAATTGAAATCAAGGAAGTTTGTTTCATTCATTTTGGCTTGATTTTTGCTTTTTGTTCACTTTTTCATATTCAAATTTAAATTTAAAATTCACTGTTTTATCTCTCTTTCTCTCTCCTATACATTCTTTCCCTCTTTTTTAAAGAATGTTGGCCATTTAGGTTTTAGGTCTTTGATTTAGTGTAAATAGAGTCATGCAGTTTAAGTAGTCTCCTGTGTTATTGATCGATCGACAATTAGTGATGAATAACCTTAACAACGCCATGCTCACATCTCCTATTCGTCTTTAGTGTTTCATTCATCGTGCTTTGTTGATAAATGAAATCTGAATCATCAACATTGTCTGTTCAGTTTATTGCATTGAAGCTTCCATTCAAATTCCTATTTTGCTATTTAGTTCTAAGAATAGAAAACATCTATTCAAGAAAATTTTGATTACAATTTTGCTGAAGCAAAAGTAATTAGTGCTTGTTTAGACAAAATTCCAGCTTCATATGTTGCATTTACTTGAAATAATTATGGATCATCTCAGAGTTGTTCCGACCTCCCATAGTGGGCAGGGAGGTACTTGCTGTGTCTTCTATCCCTATGTACCTGTTTTTCAATTGCTTTCTGTCTTTGTCTTGGAATGAGATTACTTGGTTTTGTCCTGACCCTGGCCGGAGTCCTTAGCTGGGAGGGAAACAGTCGAATGTATAGTTATAGTTTTGGGAGATGATATTATTTTCCTTGTAAATCATATTGTATTGTTATTTTTTATTTTTAACATATGATTTGTAACCATTTGAGTGTATTCTCCTTAGTGGGGTACTGTGCTGGCGTCTGGATGAGACTTTTAGGTGATCTCAAACTAAGTACTTTGATAGTGTGCTCTTGGAATCTACATCTGTTGCCTATTTGAACTAATTCCCCTTTGTCTTACCTTTTCTTGTGTGCTTTAATTGTAATTCTAGAACTTTTTACTATCCCATTTTCTTCCTTTTTTACTGGCGCTGATATGACCTTAATGTGTTGCAAGCGCTGTAAAACCCTTAAAAACAAACAAAACAAAACAACTTAAGGAGGGTTTTTTTTCTTCTCTCTCCTGACTAAGCCATCGATATAAATCAGCTATGTGGTCTAGTTGTATGACACTTGCCTGAGGAATGGAAGGTCCAAGGTTCGAGTTCCGCACTGTAACTCTGATAATATCACACTCTAAGCATTCTTTATGATAAATTGATGACTGAGTTTGGTGATGTGTTTTTGATTGTTTAAGTTTGATTTTTGGAAAATAGCTGTGCATATATGCAATATGAAATATGCATTTTATTGTTTTTTAAAATTTGGTTTATTAGTTATAGTATTTTAATTCAGTGGTCTTTAGCTTCCAGTAATTGTGTCTAAATCTCACATTGTCCATCCCACTTGTCCGCTGTCATTATTTTTTGAGTTCATTTAGCTTTGCTTGTCTGATTTTTAAAATTTCTTTCTTCACTTGCTTGTTTCTGTTCCATTCTCCTTGTATTTATTTCTTAAGTTCATATTGTTTCAGGTTCAAATCCTGTCTGAGACGCATATTATCTAGAAGATAGATTATTTAAGTTCCATATAAATATTTGTATTTATTACTCGAATTGATAAAATGTTAAGGAATAAAAATGGGTGGATTAATGTGGGTAGTGCTTAACGTCAAACAGTTAAAGTGCTTGTCATATTCACGCTTGCATAGATTACACATTTCTATCCCCCTTCCATCTCTCTCTCTCTCTCTCTCTCTCTCTCTCTCTCTCTCTCTCTCTCTCTCTCTCTCTGTGTGTCTCTCCCTCCCTCCTTCCCTCTCTCCCCCCCAATCCAATCACAAACTCATGCAAATATACATTTGACATTTGACTTTAACATCTCTCATACCACCTACCTACATAGATTGAAAAAGATAACATTTTACCCCCTTAAAATTCTGATCAGAAAAAAAGAAAAGAAAAGAAATTTCAACGTTGAATTAAAATGCTGTGTAAAATTATATATTATATGCTAGTGATCCGACATTGTTTTTTTTTTTTTTCTTGAATGTAATGAATCCAGACATTTTTACTGTTTGTGGTCTTGTGTCCTTATGTCACCCACCATCTGATGTCTAGACCCTGGGTATGACTCCATGCTCTGGGTGATGCAAAGTGGAGTTCTTGTAAAAGGCTCTTTACCGCCATTCTCTCACAATACTCAGGTGTTAAATGAGTACCTGGTCAGTAACAGCACTGTCTCTGTCGAAAAAAATAAAATTATAATTTTGCCTTTCGGGTGGTCTTGCCTCATCAAAGACCTGTAAAATGTCTGATAGGTGTTGAATTTCTGATAATAAATATTGCCACAATCTCTTTACTCTTTCAATCATCATTTAGCACTTACGGTACGGTCTGTGAAAAAAAGTTTCAGACAATTTTTGTCAGCTGTTAATTACAGGTCTGAAGTTGACCAGTTAACTGCCAGTACTCTGGAAAAGCATGTATTTAAGAATTTGGCCAGAAAATTCATCCTTCAAATATTTAATGGTTTAAATAACCCTTATCTTGACAAAAACTTTCAAACCTGGGGGGACTTTCATGAAAGACTTTGTGAAGTCTTTTGAAAAGAGCGTTGTCTCTGTCTGGAGAAGAAAAAAGAAATTATAAAATCGCTAAACAGGTGTCATGCTTTATCTTACTTGTTAAGTGTTGCTGTTAAACTGTTATTAGGGATTCTTTGTAAAGTGCCTTGAGCACAATTAGTGGATATTACCGTATATAAATGCTCAAAGATTTTGATTTTTTTTACAAACCGTGCCATTTGTATCAATTTGTTTTCAACAATGTCTATTATTTCCATCCGTAGTTTAAAATTTATTTTGTATATTCATCGTCCTCTAATTGAAGTGAATCTTTGTAATGTAATTAATGTGCCATATTCTACTCCCTGTGTCTCTCCAGTCCCTTCCTTGAAACAGATGAAAAGTGCTGCTGCTGAGTATAGTCAGCTCTCGATGGAAAACAGATTGACTCATCAGATGGCTTGCTAAAAAAGAATGACGGGTAAAAAGATATAAGACCATTTCATCACAAAATAGTATTATTTAGGTGCGATGATGATGCTTGGAATTTTATTTTAAGCATAAACTATGAAATTTGAGTTGAAATAAAACTCGATGGAGAAGAGTGGGTTTTGTTACATGACCTTCAAAATCACCTTCATTATTATTAATGTTGTTATTATTATTATTATTATTATTATTATTATTATTATTATTATTATTATTATTATTATTATTATTATTATTATCAGGGGACAGCGTGGCTCGGCAGTACAGTCTTTGCTTCGTACCTGAAAGGTACCGAGTTCGATCATCTGCCGCTGCGCTGTGTGGCCTTGAGCAAGTCACCTCGTCTTAGCTCATTTTGCAGCTCTGCACTGTGGCTGACGCTGGGTTATTTCAAGTCTTCCCTTGGAATAGACCCTAGAGACAAATTTCCCCTATGGAATTAATAAAGGGAATTTTAATTTTATTATTATTATTATTATTATTATTATTATTATTATTATTATTATTATTATTATTATTATTAATTATTATTATTATTATTATTATTATTATTATTATTATTATTATTATTATTGTTGTTGTTATTATTATTGAGTTTATTGTATTTTTCATATATTACATCTGCAGAAGAGCGACCGTTTCTTGGAGTGTCTCGACCTCATATACAAGTGGGAGCACGGAACCACTCAACTTTTTTTTTGGGTCTGTCCTTACTGACAGTGACATAAGATACACAGTGACATTCATCCACATCTTCATCTACCCGTCCCTCACACACACATGCACACACACACACACACACTCACACATACACACAAACTTTGTCATATTCATGCACGCACATGATGCTAGACAACAGTGACAAACAGACGACACTTTTAACGATAAATCCATCCACATACAATCCTATACACACTGACAGACATATACTTACATAGATAACTCACGTCACAAACTTTATCATATTTATGTGCTCATATATGTAACGTGTAATTGGGACAACAGTGATGGCAATAGTATCTGTGATACAATAAAAATTAAAGCAATTCATTTCTTTTTACATGACTTATTCATATCCAAGGTTTATACTCATCTCTCAATTGGAAAACAAAAATTTTAATCAACTTAAATTTGTGTTATTAAAATGATTTGATGATGAAGAGGAAGTGAGCAAGTCAAACTTACAAAATTTATCGCTATTACATTTTTTTGTGAAGTCAAACGAAAGTTTGATGACTTTGCACAAAATATGGAAGGTGGGAGGAAATATAACGGTTTTTACATAATCTTTCTGTTATAGCATTTTAGCCATTGCTAACTAGTAAATTTAATGGCACGTTTAAGCTGTTACTTTTATTTTCCTTAGTATGATAGAGAATCATGAATGTATTTTGATTTTGATTTTGAATCTGAGCCGTCGATTTTGATTTGATATGAAATTTTACAAAGGCCCGTGCCAATTTTGGATTGCTGGTCCATCACAATATTTACAAATTAATACGTTATGTTAAATTTATCTTCTTTTTTTTTTCTTTCATTATGACTATTTGTAAGGGCAATTTATCTATTAGACTTGAATGTTTTAAAGTATATTAGAAATTTAGATCAGGAGTTCAATGGGCTTTTTGAAATTAAAAATATATGTTAGATATTGAGTATTCTGTACACTGTCAATTAAAATGAAAACTGCCGCTTATTTTTATTTTGCTGGATGTGAGAAGTAGAACCAAGTAATTAATTAATCTTAAAATAAATATTTTTTGTTTGTACTCACTGACAGTCACAGCAAATTTTGACGATATATTGAGAGTAGAAACATTCCATGTGCTCATTTCCTGGTGCGTTTTTTTGTTGTAAATAATATATCACACATGTATTATGTTTCATTTAATGGTTATATTTTATTATTTGGTTTTAAGGACAGACGGGATAATCTAGCATAATGATTAAAAGGTTTTGACAAAGTTACTCGGATGTTACTCAGACATTGTGTGCTAATCAAAACTTTGCATAGACATTTTTAAAAAGTGAGAGAAAGTGAACATATCATGCAGTGCGGATGGTTTTCCTCGGATCTGTGGCAATTGTTCAAAATTTAGCTCCTTTTTCACTTTTTTTTCCCCCATCATCAGCACTGATTATAAGTTTTGAAATGAAAAATGTTGGATAGCCCTCTTGTCTTTAATACCTTGTAAAAAAAAAAAAATTCATGTTGTACTTATGGTACTTTCGCAGTTGATTCATGATTTTTTTCGCAGATATGCTCATTTTAATGTAAAGCTTTAATGATTCTATAGAGAAGTAGATTTTACTTTTATTCTATATTGCAATTAATTAGAAAATTGGATCGAATTAAGGCTATCATTATATTGAATCCTATAACTGAACAGATTGACAAAGTGACAGAGTAGGGAATTTGCACTGGACTGGTATTAAATTAAAATCTGAAAAGTTGTGTATGAAACAGTGCCAGACAAATATGAAAGAAAAATACAAGGGAAAAAACAAAACAAACAACCATCCCCAAAAAATTAGCCTGCCTCGAGGTAAGCAGATTTTTTTTGGTGATGTTTTAATTTTTTTTTTTTTTTTCACACACCTTTTTAAAAGCTTTTTTTAATTTACTGAACACTTAAAGAGTTTGGTCAGTTAGGTACATTTTCTTTCCTCTTTGGTGCTGTAATGAATTATCATACGACTCGCCCATCTCAAAGCAGTTCAGTATCAAATCGGAGTGTACTTCAAGGAGAACAATTAATTATATTGTCGAAATGATCAAATTAGAATTTTTTTTTTTTATTATTATGAAGTTTAAAAAGCAAAATTTACATTCCCCCATGAATGAAGGCTTTTATTTTTAATCATGATCACATGGTCTAAGGGTAAAGTTGAATTTTAAGCATGAAGGTCATTCCGACATGATATGATATTAACAGACCTGCCTGCTGTGAGGACAATTCGTAGAATTTCCAAATTTTGACTCAAAATTTCAGAACTTCATGAGCGTCTCTAAGTCATAAAAGTTTTATTGAAAATGAAAGTTAATGTCAGGCCACATAAGATCCAAGGATATTGAAATGTTATTTTATTTAATCCTTGTGACGGTAAATTGTTGATTTTTAAAGTTAGCTAAAGCGACTGCAATCTTGTGCGGCTATGTGGTCTTGTGGTATGACACTTGATTTCGGATCGGAAGGTCCTGGGTTTGAGCCTCGCTCAGCGAATAATTGAGTCCTTGGAAAAGGCTCTTAACTCACTATACTCAGGTGTAAAATGAGTACCTGGTCGTTAACAGCATTGTCTCTGTCGGAAAAAATATATTGTAATATCACCTAACAAGCGTCATGCCTCGATCTAAATGCTACGTGTTGCTGTTGGTCAGGGACCCTTTGTAAATGCTTTTAGTATGTTTAGTGGATATTGCGCTATATAAAAGCTCAATTGTTTTTTTTTTTTTGTTTTTTTTTATTTCCTAAAAATTACAAATACTTAAATGATCAAGTAGGCAAGTCTGTGGTTGGTCACAATTTTGCATTAATCGATACAGAGAGTTTTTCCTATTGATTCCTGGTATTTCAATGATGGTGACTGCCTGGTTCATTCCATGTCATATACATATACTTAAGGGTGTACTTAAGACGCTTTTTGTTTTCGGGGTTATCTCCAATTGCCTTGTCGGTTATCATATTTATTCCAAAATCCTGCAGTTTGAAAAGTCATGTTATGACAGTAAAAAGAATACTGAGCATTATCATTGTAATTATTATTATTATTATTATTATTATTATTATTATTATTATTATTATTGTTATTATTATTATTATTATTATTATTATTATTATTATTATTATTATTATTATTATTATTATTATTATTATTATTATTATTATTATTATTATTATTATCCTTTGATCAAGAGGTTCAAGAAGTTGAAATTACTCTGTGTCTGTTTGAGAAGAACTGTGTTATAATATGTATCACTTACCACCTATGCATTTCAGATACCAAATGTTTCTTTTGGTTTTAAAGGCTTAGAAACCTCTGGGTTTTCTTTTGTGTTTTTTTTTTCTCTCTCTTTTTTTTTTTTTCAGAATATTAAAGTGCATCGCAAGGCTGCATATTGTTATTTTCTTTCTCATGATATAAATTACATTTTCACAGAGATCTCATATCACCATGTGTTTTATTGAAATTTTCTAATTGTGTTTTATGCATCAATATGTTTTTTATGTGTGATGAAAGGTTTTTTTTTTTTCACCTCTTTTTTTAAATATATACTTTTTGGCATCTGAAATAGTAATTCACTTTTTTTTCTTTTTCTGTTTTTGTATTATTATTTTTTTTAGACGACTATTATATTATTAATAGTTTCTTTGTGTGGCTAATATTGAGGCGTATGTGATTTCTAATTACCATATTTATATTATATTATTCCTATTTTTCAAAAAGTATATTTATCTTATTTGATGACCTGCATTATGTTGTAAATAGCAATGGAAAAAAATATCTGATAAAATATTTGTTTTTTGCCAACCACATTTCCACTAATCTGCCGTCATATGATAAAATGACATTAGCATCAATGTAAACAAAAATAAGCTTATTTATAATATTGGAATCCCGATTACCCGGCGCCCAATCGTATCTGGGTCATTTAGTAATGTACAATATAACACTATCAGAAATACAAAGTTTTGAAATTGATTCATTAAAATAAATCCCTCACATTTTCGAACACATTTCAGACCATAGTTCAAAACTAACGACGGAGCTTACGACCTTTTATTGTAAGGCGGCAGTAATGGTCTGATTACACGACGAAATTTAAAACCATTATCAGAGGTGAAAGGTCTAAGATGACTCTTTCTAAATCCGAGAAGAAAAAAAAAATGAAATCACAATATCCAATGATTGTTTTTGTATTATAACCAAACCATGTCAATTGTGTGTGTTTACTCAAGATGATATTGCTTTTTTGAAATAATAACAAGCACTTATGTAGCCCTTAATCCATACATAAGCTCTACTAAGTGCTTTGTTGATGATGATGATTTTTTATTTTTTTAATTTTTAAAAAGTTTAGGATTGTTTTCCCCTCCCTCCTTTAGTTAAAAGGTGTTTGATATTTCAAAGAAAGAGTGTTTAAAACACGACGAAGTTTATTGCATAGCGGCCAACTGTCCTGTTAAAACTGGGGCTGTCCCCGATTTGGAAATCTGGAGACACATTTAAACAAAAAAAAAACATTTGTTACTAGAATTTACTCATTCTACTATGATTTCTCACAACATAATATTTGATTTCATGTTAGTATTTTAAAGATAGATAAGATTTCGGTTTTCGTCTTTCTTGACTTATTGAACTTTTTTTTTTTTTCAGTCATGTTAAGATTGTATTTTGTCTGTTTACCTTATTTTGGTTGTAGTTTTTTAAGATTTATGACAATCAACTTCCATATTAATTAGGTTAGAATTGTACTGATAGCGCTTTTGGAGGGAGATGGTGAAGTTGGGACCAAAAAAAATAACCTTGCAATTTTGTAACGTTATAGGTCGTTTCCTTTAAAAAATCCTACTATTTTATTCATTGAAAATTAATGGTAATGGGAGTATGATGATATTAGCATGTTGCTTATATCATGTTATTTCTACTATTACTATATGAAAAAGAGGGGGGGGGGGGGGGGGGGGGGCGGTAGCAGGTATGTGCGATTATAGAAAATTGTCTTATGATATTTCAGGTTTTTTTTTTTTTTCACATAAATATTTGCTTTATATTCCTCATCACAATTAGATATGTTCACCACTGTAGTAAAAGGCATTGCTTTTGTCATCGTAGTGACGTCGACATTTTGTAGGAAAGTCGAGTAGGTAAAATACTGGTTCGTCCATTTCATGAAACTTGCTTTACTATTTAATGCTTAGCCCCCGTAGAGTAGATGGCTGCAGATTTCAATTTTAAAAAACAAAACGCCCTGCATCATCTATTTTATTTTTTTTATGTTCAATGCCTGCGTTAAATATCATTGCGCAGCACCCTACATTGTCTATTTTTGTGTGTGTGTGAACATTTTGGGACGTTGATTTTGAAGTAAATTGTTTTCCCATTGCTCACTTCCGCATGCTCTACATCTGTTCCCTATTTGAACCAACTCCCCTTTGTTTTATCTTTGGTGCTTTAATTGTAGTTCTATAATTTTTTGACTATCACCTTTTCATCCTTTTTACTGGTGATGATATGACCTAAATGCGTAAACACTTAAAAACATAAAGACAAAACAAAAAATACATAGTGTCCATAAAGTATCTCCCTGATTTCAAAGACTTATTATTCTAAAATCGCTATAGATATATACTTGCATTTGGTTTTTGCCATCCTCTAAGGAAAAGTCAGACATTTATGCCCATTAGTCATAAACCCATATTACACGACCAAATTTAGCAAAGTCAACCTGAACTTAAAAGGCATCATTTTCCTGTCCTGTTTTGGAATGGCAAACGTTCGACACAAATCTCTTTGAGTAATGTGATTGCATGAAACAAAATTGTCAAAGATAACTCAACACGTTTTCATAGTTCAGTTTTGCGAAACATTAAAAGAAAACGACTTTTAAAAAGTGGATAATTTAAATTTGCTGAGATACATAGAGAGAGAAATTGATCACACTCCCCATCGACCAAGGAATTTTTAACGCATCTTTACTTTTACTGGTGCTGAAATGACCTAAAAAATTCTCAATCAATGTAAAAGCTCTAAAAATAAACAATCTCGTCAGTGTTGTCAGCACTTCAATTTTTGAAAACTCAAAAGTCAAACCAGAAAAAAAAAACATCCGAAAAACCCACCATTTGACTCTACTTAGCTCAAGCATTACGTTCTACACAAGTATTTTGAAATGAATTTAATAAATTTGTCAGAGGAAGGAGACAAATCATCAAATTCAAATGGACGAACCAGAATCAACGACTTTTAGAATCATTCACTCGTCTGCATAGAACTATCACTAGCGTTCTGGGTAGACGTTTTGATATCATCATCATCATTGTCATTATTATGTATTATTACGCCATTATTCACCATGGAGATTCATGTGCCACGACCAACGTTGTTCCGTCTTTGGAAATTAAAGAAAGTTGGTTAAATTCTGTGTTTGTTTTGATCTTTTATTTCTTAGCATTAATTTAGCAATGATGGTGATGTTGCTGATGGAAGTAGTTGTTTTTGTTGTGGTGATCGTGATGATGATAGTTAACAATTCAATACGGTATTTTTTGCAGACCTGCCAAGTACATACTACGAAAAATTATTCGTAGAACTACGAATTTTGGCTCCTGCTACAGGACTGCATTCGCTTCTTTGACTCAATAAATCTTGTTGCAAAGGAACGTTTAGTTCCTTGGATTCTTTTAATAGGTCTTTGGAGCATTTTTGGATCATGCTGAGGGCAAATAAGTTTTTTAAAAAGTTATTTAAGGTGACTTTTTCTTTTCCCTTGGAAACTACGAATTTTTGAAATTTCAGGTAGGCAGCTCTGGTTTTTGTGATGACAAAAACAATGATGATGGGGTTTCTGACCTCCCATAGTGGACAGGGAAGCGCTGTGTCTTCTATCCCTCTATAGCTGTTTTCCAATTTGCCTTCTGTTTAAGTCTTGGAATGAGATTACTTGGTTTTGTCCTGGCCCTGGTTGGAGTCCTTGGCCAGGAGGAAACGGTCAAATGTGTAGTTATTGTCTGGAGTTGATTTTTTTTCCTTTGGAAATCATCTCTCTGTTATGTATTATTATTATGTTTGTTGTTTTGAAAAGTATCATAGAGAGCCACACATGGATTTTAGGTAATATACAACATCCGCCAGCCGTACATAACGTACCAACACACAAAATTGTGTAACCTTAAACGTCACATTAATAGAATTTAGTGAGAACTAATACTTCTAATACTTAAAATGGCTGTCTAAACTCAATAACAAAGACCTAAGTGACGTCAATTTCATTCCATCAATCGGGGGGGGGGGGGGGGGGGGGGAGGCCATGAGAGGTGGCCTCCACGGCCCACATGGGCCAGCTTGGCATAGCGTTATAGTCTTTGCTTCATTTCGTACCTAGAAGTTACCGAATTCACTTCCCCGCTGCACTGTATGCCCTTTACACTGGGTGGGGTTCCCGACCTCCCATAGTGGGCAGGGAGTTACTTGCTGTGTCTTCTATTCCCCTGTATCTCTTTTCCAATTGCTTCCTATCTTTGTCTTGGAATGAGATTACTTGGTTTTGTCCTGTCCCTGGCCAGGATCCTTTGCTGGAAGAGAAGCAGTCGATTCTATATAGTTTTGGGAGATGATATTTTTTCCCTTGTAAATCATCTCTCTGTTATGTACGGTTAATTTTTTTTTTAATTTTAAACATATGAGTGTATTCCTCTTTGTGGGATCTTGTGCTCGTGTCTGGGTAAGACTTTAACGTGATCTCAAACTACACTGATAGTGTGCTCTTGGGATCTACATCTGTTTACTATTTGAACTAATTCCCCTTTGTCTTTACTTTATCTTGGATGCTTTAATTGTAATTCTAGAATTTTTTACTACCTAATTTTCTTCCTTTTTACTGGCGCTGATACTGATATGACCTAAATGTGTTGCAAGCGCCGTAAAACCCTTAAAAACAAACAAAAACAACCTGGCCTTTAGCAAGTCACCTAGCCCTAGCTCATTTGTGGCGCTGCAATGCGGCGGATGCCGGGTTTTTCTAGGCCTCCCTTAGAATAAACCCAAAAGAAAAATTTCTCCTTTGTGTTGAATAAAGGGAATGTTTAACTTGCATCCTCCTTCAAAAGCCACTTCCTTAATTTCTAAATCTAAAGCAGAGAAGATCTCAAGAGTAGGGAGAAAGAAGAAACAGTGTTGATCTCCAAGACCCGAGGGGATCCACCTTCCAGGGGCAGCCCTCTTGTTTCCAAAGCCTTGAAGGAGACAACAGTCATAGTATAGAAAGATAATACAACACGAGTTTAGCTCAACGGCCCATATAAGGAGACCACCGTTATTGTATACAACACAATTTGACCTCCATTGCCCTTATCAGTATTTAGATCCTCCTTCAAGGGGTAGCCTCTTAATTTTCAAAATATGGAAGGAGAAAACGGATAATATAGTATAAAAAGTAGAAAAGACTACGAGAATCGACGGCCCAGAGATGGAGATCCCCCTTCAAGTTCAAGGGGCAACCCCTTTGTTTCCAAAGAATGGAAGAAGACAATTGCTATAGATAGTATAGAAATAGAAAGGAAGATAATAATATAACAAGAATCTTCTATGGTCCAGAGGTGGAGATCCCCCTTCAAGGGGCACCCCCTTTGTTCCCAAAGCAGTGGAGGAGACAACAGTCATAGTATAGAAAGATGATTCAACAAGAGTTAAGTTCAAATGCCCATAGGGGTAGATCCTCCTTCAAGGAGCATCCCCATTGTCTTCAAAGCATTGGGGGAGACAACAGTTATAGTATAGAAAGAACGATGATACAACAGGAAATGAAATGATCTCCACGGCCCTTATCGATGGATCCTCCTCCAAGGGGCATGCCCGTTGTGTCCAAAACACGGAAGAGGACAGCAATTGTATAGAAAGAAGGACCTCTACAACCCACAGAGGTAGACCCCCCAAAGGAAATCCACTTTATCTCCAGACGAAGCGTTTGTGGCACGATGTTCAAGACTTGTAAAAAAGGGCACCAAATGGCACTAAAGGATTTGGATGTTTGGTTTGAATATGCTTTATTAAAAAAAATAAAAAATTGAGCATTTATATAGCGCAATATCCACTTAACGTGCTCAATGCGCTTTACAAGGGGTCCCTGGTCAACAGCAACATTTAACATGTAGGACGAGACATGACGCCTGTTAGGCAATATTACAATTTTTCGGACAAAGACAACGCTGTTAACGGCCAGGTACTCATTTTACACCTGAGTACGGTGAGAGAATGTGAATAAAGTCTTTTCCAAGGACTCAACTATGTGCCGAGCGAGGCTCGAACCCAGGACCTTCCGATCCGAAAGCGAGTGCCATACCACTAGATCACATAGCCAGTAAATAAAACAATGCATAATTAAATGTTCATGACTAGAATGACCAATTCGCAAAAATTTAAGGTCTATCTTACCAGGCCCGATCCCCCGTCGAGGAAGACTGATGTTTTGGGATGTTTTTGTTTTTTCTCTCGTATTTTTCTATCCTGCTTTTTCTGGCAATGTTTCCCATTAAAGAAGACTGATTATTTTGGATACTCTTTTTCTTGTATTTATCTTTCTAGCTTTGTCTGGCACTGTTTCGTTCACAATTTTTAAATTAAATTAAATTAAAATAAATTCCCTTTGTTCATCCCATAGGGGAAATTTGTCTCTGGGGTCTATTCCAAGGGAAGACTGGAATAACCCAGGCGTCAGCCGCAGCGCAGCGCCGCAAATTGAGCTAGGGCGAGGTGACTTGCTCAAGGCCACACAACGCAGCAGCCTGTGATCGAACTCGGTACCTTTCGTGTACGAAGCAAAGACCGTACCGCAGAGCCACGGCACCCCTAAGATATTTAGCATAATATTTTGCTGGACTTACAGTCAATTTTTTTTATATATCTTGATAATACGTGCTTGAATGATCTAAATCCAGTTTGGCTTCATCAATGACACCGCTGAGGTGATGTCCACTAACCTAGTTGGGTTACTTACATTATTCCCTTTGGGTCTGTCTCTGACCATCATCTTCACTCTTCCTCCCCCCACTCACTAATCCAAAATATAATATTATTATGAAACGTTACAATCAATCCTTTTACCAGTTAACTGCTGTACCCCGGAAGTAACTCCTATTTAAACTGGCTAGAAAACAAACTCGTCCTTTAAATATCGATCGATTTAAATGAACCTCACCTTGGCAAAAAAAAAAACCCCAAAAACAACCAAAAAAAAAAACCAAAAAAAAAAAAAAAACAAAAACAAAAAAAACAAACAAACAAAAAACAAAAACAAAACAACAATAAACAAAAACAAATCAAAACTCTCAAACCTGGGACATCGCGAGTTTTTCCAGAGTACAGCAGTTAATTAGTTAATAATTTAATTGGCTCGGCTCCATCATGGACGCTGATGATTTCCACTTGGGGTCAGTCTTCACAGTAGTCCATCAGAGAGTCGGAGTTTATCCCGGTTTCTATAGCGTGAAATGTACAACAGCAATTTCTTGCTACCGTTTTAATAGGACGGTAGTCTATCGCAAAGTACTTGCCGCCAGATCTAACAGACCCAGCTACCCAATCACTGCAGACTTTCTTTTTAATTCAGATAAATATGTACGTTTGAAATATATAGAAAACAGTATTATTAAATTAAATGAAAATGTTGCTGCTTGAAGCTCGTAGGAAAAAATAACGATAAGTATTGAATTGTAATCTTATTAGACGAAGACAGATGCTGTTGACGTTTCGGTTTCCCCTATATCAACAAAACACGATGAATAAAACACTAAGGATTATAATATATCTCGTTCGTCCTTAGTGTTTCGTCCATCGTGTTTTGATAAAGAGGAAACCCGAAACGTCCAGAGTATCTGTCTTCGTCTAATCATTTTAAGCTTACAATTCAATATTTATCGTTATTTAAAAAAACAAACAAAAAACTAAATGAAGAATCTGCCATTGCAGCAGAGATCGAAATCTGGAAATAGTGCCAGAAAGTAGAAAGGAAAATACAAGAACAAATCATGACTAAAATACAAAACATAATTTCAGCGAGACAAAATGCATAATTAAGAACATTCATACAACACCAATGTGTTACAGATGATTACCATATGCTGCCCAGACATGAACAAGTAATCCTGTTCCGCTCCAGGACAGGTCACAATCACTTAAAAAGCAAAATATGTACAGACGGATGAAAGTGCCGGTCTGCTCACAATGTGGAGAGGAGGAGGAAGATGCAGAAAATACACAACCCATAGAGAAGAGATATGACCCTCTGCAACTTCTCTACATAAAAATAAAAACAACAAACTTTTCGGCCGCTAGAATAACTCAGAAAGACGAGTACTACCTTCATCTTCGAAACGGGACTCCAGATATAAAGGCATACGAGTATTTTTCTTTATGTTTTGTCTGGCACTGTTTCATACACAACTTTTTTCATAATTTTATCCTGCTCTCTAATTGGATTCAATAGTCTGATGTCACGTCCGCCCAGCAAATAGCAGCTTGGTTCTAAACAAAAAAAAAAAATCGGTACTTTTTATTAGTCATGCGAGCAAGAACTTTTTCACATGTTCAGATTTATAATGTTTTTATCCCCTGGATACACTTTATGCTCGTCGGAGAAGTATTTCATAAGGACGTCCGTCTGTGTTCCGATTGCTTAGAACCAGTTACTAAGTTACAATGCGTCATTACGAAGGAAGTGACATCACGACTGTTGAATCCTATTGTCTCTTTGGAGCAGAGTTGTGGGGTTTCATTTTCGTAGGTCGGCCGGGACAGACTGAAGGTACTGTCCGGAAGCAACAGCTGGGGCGGTTGTTTGGTGGTCTTCCCCTCTTGTTTTCCCACTGGCTGAGGGCAGGGATTGCTGGTCGTCGACATGGGAACCGGCGTTTGACACAACGGAGGCGGATAAACACCGGTAGAACTGGCTGTAGTCGGCGTCACACGGAGTCAGTTTACGCTGTTTTTCGAACCACAGCAGAGTCTTCTCTGTTTCTATTGCTGAAAAAAAAAGACGGGGGGAGGGGGGGGGGGGGGGTGTTGGCAGATCATTATATTTACTTCGTGCTATTTGTTAGTGATTTTTAAATTCTATTTATGTGTCTCTTGTTTATTTCTTTATTTCATTCTATAGGTTATTATAAGATTCTTTCACCTTTGCATTTTTGGAATTCCGGACGTGTTCCCAACTGCTGCACGAGTTTGCGAGTGCGCGTTGGGAACAGAGTTCGAATTCCAAAACGCAAGAGTGTAAGAAATCTTTTATATTCTACCCCTCGATCAATTCCTATTTCGTTATCATCGAATAAAAGACATGTTCAAAAGTACTTAAATGATGTTTCTTTTTAAAGAATCAGATTTTTAGTGAAATTTAACGATTGATAATCTGACGTCACTAATTGTTATAATAAACATGATATCATTACGCGT
>NC_088366.1:52952192-52964692 GCF_034508935.2 Berghia stephanieae | reverse complement strand
TAGTAGTAGTAGTAGGATTTGTAGTAGTAGTAGTAGTAGTAGTAGTAGTAGTAGTAGTAGTAGTAGTAGTAGTAGAAGGAGGAGGAGGAGGAGGAGGAGGAGAAGGAGGAGGAGGAGTAAAAAATAAGCTTTTATATTCCGCAATATCCACTAATGTGGCCAAAGCGCTTTACAAAGGGTCCCTAGTCAACAGCAATACTTAGGCCTTTTAGCCTATATTACAATTTTTTTCGGACATAGACAACGATGTTAACGGTCAGGTACTTATTTTACACCTAAGTACGGTAAGAGAAAAATGTGAGTAAAGAGTCTTTTCAAATGGCCACTCTGGACTCGAACTCGGGACCTTCCGATCCGAAGGCGAGTGTCATACCACTAGACTACATAGATAGCAACACTTTATCTTGAACTCTAAATATACCACTGAAATAAATGAGACTGACGCCTTTTAACTTCTTTGATACGACTGCAATGCAATGCAATGCTATTCCTTATCCAAGTCATATAATAAAAAATAATCATTACCAGCAAAACGCACTCAGCAACCTAAATCCGTGGATTATCCATACGCCTTTGTTTTGCTTTGATTCCTAGGCCTATACAAAAACAATGGCGCCAAAAATAGTTACATCGCTTCATTAGGCCAGGTTTTTTCTTCTTCACGGCTTGGAGAGAAAACACACGCGATTTACCTGCTATGGCCATGCACCATTAATGGTTCTTCAAGGCGGCTAAGTGAATTAAGTCATTAATGTGTCAATGAACAAAAAACTGAATATAACAGCTTCAAAACAGAATAAAATACTAAACATGAAACGTTGGTTTTGGGCTCAAAACCCTTCTTCAACCAATAACAAAAAATAATAAAAACAATGCAAACCACTTAAAATTCAAACACACGAAGAAATATTTAATACTTTCTGGTAAGCCAGGTCCCAGGTTGAGTTTTTTTTTATCATGATGAGGATCATCTAAACAGATTCATATTTGAAGGACGAGTTTTCAGGCCAGTTGAAAAAAAACAACATAAAAAAAAGGACCAACAAAAAAAAAAAAAAAAAAAAAAAAAAAAAAAAAAAAAAAACAACAACAAAAATAAAACCCAACGAAACCCCCCCCCCCCCAAAAAAAAAAAAAAAAAAAAACAAAACAAAAAAACAAAAAAAAAAAAACAAAAAAAACAAACAAAAACAACAACAAATAAAAAAACAACAACTAGATACGGGTCCTTCCAAAGTACGGCACTTAACTGGTTCATAGGTGAAGCTTTGCATCCAATGTTAAATGTGAAAAATACACATCAATTGTAAATGTTCATTTTGGGTAAGTCACTTGGTTCATATGATAGAGAGAAGAGAAGAATGAAATAAATGAGGTATATATGGAGGAGGATGAAAAGGAGAAGTAATTAGAAAGCAGTAGTAGTAGTAATAGTAGTAGTAGTAGTAGTAGTAGTAGTAGTAGTAGTAGTAGTAGTAGTAGTAGTAGTAGTAGTAGTAGTAGTAGTGGTAGTGGTAGTAGTAGTCGAAGAAGAAGAAGAAGAAGAAGAAGAAGAAGAAGAAGAAGAAGAAGAAGAAGAAGAAGAAGAAGAAGAAGAGAAGAAGAAGAAGAGAAGAAGAAGAAGAAGAAGAAGAAGAAAGAAGAAGAAGAAGAAGGAGAGAGAGGAGAAGAAGGAGGAGGAGGAGGAGGAGGAGAGAAGAAGAGGAGGAGAGAGGAAGAAGAGAGAAGAAGAAGAAGAAGAAGAAGAAGAAGAAGAAGAAGAAGAAGAAGAAGAAGAGAAGAAGAAGAAGAGAAGAAGAAGAAGAAGAAGGAAGAAGAAGAAAGAAGAAGAAGAAGAAAGAAGAAGAAAGAAGAAGAAGAAGAAGAAGAAGAAGAAGAAGAAGAAGAGAAGAAGAAGAAGAAGAAGAGAAGAAGAAGGAAGAAGAAGAAGAAGAAGAGAAGAAGAAGAGAAGAAGAAGAAGAAAGAAGAAAGAAGAAGAAGAAAGAAGAAGAAGAAGAAGAAGAAGAAAAGAAGAAGAAGAAGAAAGGGAAGAAGAAGAAGAAGAGAAGAGAAGAAGAAGAAGAAGAAGAAGAAGAAGAAGAGAGAGAGGAAGAAGAAGAAGAAGAGAGAAGAGAGAAGAAGAAGAGAAGAAGAGAGAAGAGAAGAAGAAGAAGAAGAGAGAGAAGAGAAGAGAGAGAGAGAAGAGAAGGGAAGAAGGAAGAGAGAGAAGAGAGAAGAAGAAGAAGAAGAAAGAAGAAGAAGAAGAAGAAGAAAGAAGAAGAGAAGAAGAAAGAAGAAGAAGAAGAAGAAGAAGAAGAAGAAGAAAAGAAGAAGAAGAGAAGAAGAAGAAGAAGTGTAAGAAAATCCAGCAAAATAGCAAATTTCGTTTTTTTTTTATTGATTAAATTAGGCAGGTTGATGGGTGTCGTGTATTTGCGAATAACAGTACGAGCGTGGATTAGCGAAGTTTGAATGACCTTTTGTTTTGATAGATCGTTGCTGTAGATGTTCAGGTAGAGTCCATTCTTGCATTGATTAGTCAAATTCAAAAAGGTAGGATATAATGTGTCGTTTAGTATATAATGTTGAACAACCGTGTTGCTGGAAAGTGAGTTGACGTTAAGCATTGCTCAAGGTAACAACATCATGATCTCATTGGTTGTGCTTATGAATGTAATCAATTATTCATCATTTGAAATAAATTCAACCTCGCTGACAAATGGTTAAAAAGGAACAAAGCATGTCGGATCATTAAAAAAAAAAGGGTCATTGAAAATATGTCGAAGTTTGTCGAAGAGCCACGTTGACTGACCTAACATTAATCTCCGATATCCAATTAACTGTCGTACTCCAGAAAAACACGAATTAAAAAAAATTGGCCAGAAAACTAGTCCTTCAAATATTCATCGATTTAAATTAACCTCATCTTGGCAAAAACTTCTTAAACCTGGGACCTCGCGAGGTCTTCCTTAGTCCCAGGTTTGGGGCTTTTTGCCAAGACGTGGGTCATTTAAATCGATTGATATTTGAAGGACGAGTTTTCTGGCCAAATTTTCAAAGACGTGTTTTTCCATAGCACGTGAGTTAACCGGTAAATCAAAATGATAGTGAAATTGAAATAGTAACATGTGTGCATGAGAATAAAGACCTAAAGGGCTAACTGTATGTATGTATGTGTTATTGTATTGGGCACGTTCGCAGTTGGGGTGGTGAGCTATAAAATAAAAATAATAAGATAAAGTTTGGCCAGTTTATCTGGACAGACGTCTGCAATCAAGGCAGACATTTCGGAGTCCTGGGGAGAAGGATTAAATGATTCTTTTGAGTCTAGAGAAAAAAAAAGTAAAAGAGAGCCAAAAATTTTAGAAAGATCAAATGTGATTCTTATAATACGACATAATCGGGTGAGTAAAATCTGCAACACGTGAAACGTAATGAACAAAAAATGAATAATATAAAGAACTTTTAAAAAAACAACTAAATACCAAACACCGAACGTTTTGGTCTAAAAAAACCGACAATTAAAAATAAAAAACAAAATAATAGAATAACAGTATAACCCCCCCCCCCCCAAAAAAAAAAAACAAAAAAACAAAAAAAAAAACAAAACAAAAACAACAAAACAAACAAAACAAAACAAAACAAAAACAAACAAACAAAAAAAAAACCCAACCAATAAACAGACAAACAAACAAACAACAACAACAACAACAACAACAATAACAAAACCCCAACACAACAAACAAAAAAGAAAAAACAAAAACCAAAATATAACAAAAATAACTCCATAAAAGTAAATAAAATAAATTTAAAAAAAACAACAGGAAAAAAAAAACACGAACAAAATCAAAATTTGATCTCCTTATTTTTTATATTGGGACATTAAACTCATCTGATTGAAGAAAATGTCTGAAGGAAATGTCTGAAGACTGAGTTGTTTCGTTAAGGCTTATTTAAAAAAAAAATGAAATAGATGTTGCTTATGTTTTGTTCCTGTACTCATGATTATGATGTAGTGTCGTGATTTTTTGATGTAAAAAAAAATGTAAAGCGCCACAGAGCACGATAAACGTGGATGTTTAGGAGCGATATAAATTCATTATTTATTACTTATTATTAATATCATTTCATTAAATTCATTCCGACCTTTTATCAACCTGACGCCTTTTAATCGTTCAAACAACGATCGAAATCTACCTGAGATATTTAACTACAAAAGTATGTAAATTTAAAAAAAATGATGCTTCATTTAGAAATCGATAAAAAAATCAATAGACCAATCGATCGATCGATAATCAATAAACCGATCAATCCATTTCTCAACTAATAAAAAAACAACAACCGTTCTTTCAATCAACAGAACAATGACTACAACATCAAAACGATCCAAGATCTTACTCCTGGTTGCCCTGTGCTTCACGTACATTTTGCTGCTCTCAAATCACGTGACGGATGCCCACCACCATTACCATCGTAGATACCACCATAGCTACAAGCACCACAAGTACAAGATCCATAAGCACCACCACTACCATCACAAAGTCAAAGATTACCCGAAACATGGAGGTTATTATCACCACGGAGGAGGTGGTGAAGGCGGACTGACCAAACTATTGCTTCTTCTTCCTCTCTTGAGAGGCTAGCGGACTCAGGTTCAACAAGAGATGAAGTGAGTAGAAAAGTGCCAGGGAAGAGAATAGAGAATAAAAATGGTGATGGGGTTTGAACCTGCGACTTTATTGGTACGACAACTCCGCCTGGCCGGTGACAGCGTGACTCTACCGTATGAGCTATCCGACGGTAGAGTCACGCTCTCAACGGCCACTTCATCTCTTGTTGTTACCAACATAAGTGCCTGCTCCACCCATTTTTCTGAATTAAAAATACGGACACAGGTTCCCGCTTTTGCTTCTATTCCAATGCTTTTCAACCAGGTGCAATCGTACACCCGAGGGAGTACCCACTATAAAAAAAGGGCGTACCACTGTGATAGGGTGTATTGGGGGTGTGCAACACACCGGCATAAAACAATATCTAGTCACTCAACAAAAAGAAATTTCAAATAGATCGTATGCGCTTGGCTAAGGAGCTCACAACATTGCCATATAACGGACCAACATACAAAAACTTGTGTAACCATGATCGTTTAAAGTCAGGTTACTACAGTTTAGTGAGAATTACTCATAAACGCGATGGCGAAAAACAATAACAAAGACCTGAGTGACGTCGTTCGAACTATCTATATTGGATACACCAAGAGTTGATTTTGACATCATATTTACCATCCCACAATGCATTTTTTCCTCATTAAGATCGTTATAATGTTAGCGTATTGGATTCAGTAGTCTGATGTCACGCCGCCCGGCAACGGCGGCCATCTTGGTTCTAAACAAAGAAAATCATTACTTTTTATTCTTCATGCTGGCTAGAACTTTTCATATGACTTGTGATCAGAATGTGTAAAAGTAAAAAAATGATCACATTTATGTTTTTTTTTCCCCTCTGGATACGCTTTTATACTCGCCGGAGAAATTTTTCATACGGGGGTCCGCCACTGTTCCGATACTTTAGAGCCAGTGTTACTAAGTTACCATGCGTCATTAGGAAGGAAGTGACGATACGACTGTTGAAGAGTATTGTGACGACTGGGGTGTACAAGCTTTTAAGTAAAAGTTGAACGTGTGAACGAATTCAAAAAGACTGAAAAGTACTGTTCTAGTCCAAGGTCAGAAGTGATAACAATACGTGTTTTGGACAAGACACAAGTGCATATGAAAACGAAGGGGAATCTACTAGTGGTTATCAAATTTTTGAGCAAGAATGGGACGTTTATGTTATAACATGCGCTGCAGGTTGTCACTGAAGTATACTATTATTTTTATTTTCGTTTTAGATGACAGATGTACTGAGTCAGCCGGTCTATATGTAGAAGGAGATGGAGAGACGGAGAAAGAATAAGAAAAAAAAACAGAAGAAGAAGAAAAAATAGTAGTAGTGGTAGTATTAGTAGTAGTATTAGTATTAGTATTAGTATTAGTATTAGTGTAATAGAATGACCATTTTATCTAATGTTATTTGATTTTGTACTCTATTACTCTTTACTACTTGTCGCTACCATCACTATTTAATTGTATGCAAGTAAAGCAAGACTGTGTGCCTCTGTGGTTGATATCAACATTCCTTTACTCGTGTGTGTTACTATGACCAATAGTACATTGTGTGTTGTGTGTTAAGCCCTTACACAGGTAGTCTCTCGATGTAGTACTATTTTTATCTTCAGCTGGGTGTGACTTCTGGCCTGATACTATATTTTTGTGTGCTTTCATCACTTCACATCGTTATAACTTCATTTTAACAACTATGATCATTTACAAATTTATATTTCTGGCAAATCATAGCTTTCTAGCCACCTACCTTGAGTCATCTAAATCTTCTGTATACTTAATAATTGCTACTTAAATATTTCATACAGCCATAACGTTAACGCCTAATTACGAGCTAAACATTTACTCTTTAACTCTGCAATTCACTATGATTGATTTTGTAGCATAACTCTTTAGTTTAGACTTATTCGTTCCTTCATACATGTCCCATGTTATTTGCATTAATTTGTTTAAATCATGAAGATGCACACAACTCGATCGAGTTTACTCACTTCAGTCTACGCATCACTTTACCTGGACCAGTGACGTAGGTGCTTTCCCTGACGTCCGCGCTAAATCTATTTTTAACTGCTATACTATAGCTAATATGAGATTATTCTGCCATTGATTCTTTTCATTCATTCATTCAAACCTAAACCTAAACTCATTTCCACAATAACCCCATATTACAGAAGTTCGAATATTCCGATCAGCTGATAGGTGCAGCCTTTCAACTCCCACCAATCAAAACCCTCAGAATCCAACACCCCCCCCCCCCCCTACTAAACCTCTGTCAGTCCCAGACAATTTATCTAAACAACATTACAAACAGCCCTTAATCATCAATAAACCGATTGGTACAGGATCTCTGTCTTCCACCAATCACAACACATTTTATCTACTATCCACATCCAACCATGAACAGCTATTTAATTTTTAATTTAAATCATCTAAAAAAAAGTAACAAAATTTATTACAACCCACCAACCCAATATAACCTCTAACTGACCAACTGCCCAATTAACCCCCCACCCTCCATGAACGCTTTAGGCAACATTAATATTTCAACCATTATTTCATTTAAAAAAAAAAAAAAAAAAAAAATTATTATCATAACGTACGATACAGAAGCAGTTAATGCCAAAGCCTTCCTACTGCTACTACTACTAAACACATAATAATTAACCTAACAAATACAATTTTTACTAATTAAGAGGGTCATTAGATAGGATGGCCTGGGTCTAAAAAAAAAAAAAAAAAAATTCATTCATTGATCCATTCAAAAGAATGATCTGTTCCATTGTTCCTGAATAAAGACTTCATCATTTTACATCCTGGCCTTTGTTGTTTGATCGCCTCCACTACCCTGGAGTGGATGGGCTAGGACTCGGGTAGACTATGGTGTCTCGGACTTGACTGTGGTGTGTGCTCTTCGCTCATGAAATCAACTCCCTACTTCTACTTCTGACACATGAAGTCATGCTACTATCACTAACAGTAGTACTAAACTGTCACTTCATTGTCTCGATCTATCTTCCTCACTTGAGCACCACCGCCGCAGTTACAGTCTGGAACTCTTAAGTCGACCCCGGGACCGAATCCATCCACTCCCACGGCCTCTACACTCTGCCAATACTACTACTACCCAGTGGCGGTTCTAGCCTATTTATAGTGGTCGGGCAAAGATGAGTCGGTCATATATATATATATTATTATATATATATATATATATATATATATATATATATATATATATATATATATATATATATATATATATATATATATATATATTTTTTTTTTTTTTTTTTTTTTTTTTTTTTTTTTTTTTTTTTTTTTTTTTTGTTTTTTTTTTTGTTTTGTCTTGTTTGTTTGTTTGTTTTGTTCGCCTTAAAAAAAAATTATTTCAACCACAAATAATCACATTCACAATGCAATGACAATACCAGTAGATTTTAATTATTCCAAACGTAATCAAAAATGAATCACGAAAGAGAATACAACAAAAAATTAAAGCGAAGAGACATAATGCGACAACACCTTCACAATACAAGTCCATCTCGTTCACTCGAAAAATTAAAGAGATGCTTTAATCCCTCAACTGCGAGATTAATATTTCTGTTACATTACTGGTTTTCAGAGTAGTACGTAGTAACTGTAAAGTTTTTATCGAGAAGCAACAACAGCGATATGACTCGAGTTTCATTCAGAGCTCAAATTGCATAATTTTACTGCTCTCTTGGTGGTTAGAATGATTGTTCCGGTGGTGGTAGTGGTTGGAATAGTGGTAGCGGTGGTGGTGGTGGAGGAGGAGGAGGAGGAGGAGGAAGAGGAGACGGTGAGGGAGGATGTAATTATGGTAGTGGTTTTGATGGTGCTGTTGGTTAGAATGATAGTTGTGGAGACGATGACGGAAATTATATGATGATGTTGATATTGTTTTTATTTCTATTGTAGTACTTGATGTTAATGTTGTTGTTGTTAATGATGATGGTGATTATGATGACAACGACGATGTCGTCGACAATGATGATTACAATACGATATTACAAAGTTTATTCAATCTTAGGCTTTCGTCAATAAATCATAAAATTTGATGACAACATACATGAAAGTGGAAAAAAAATGATAAATGGAACCAAACAATAAACTGATACCATTAATAACCACACAAAAAAAAAAAAAAAAATCGTAATACCACCAATACGTACAATATAATAATAATAATAATAATAATAATAATAATAATAATAATAATAATAATAATAATAATAATAATAATAATATTAATAATAATAATAATAATAATATTAATAATATTATTATTATTATTATTATTATTATTATTATTATTATTATTATTATTATTATTATTATTATTATTATTATTATTATAAATAATAATAATAATAACAACAAATGATAATAATAACAATAATAATACGAGTATTACCATCATCATTACTACCACCACCAACATAATTACGTTTCCAATCAGTTTTTCTCGTTTTTAAAAATTTGATACCTATAATAGACGAAAATTCCGGTGATTTTGTTAAAGGGTAGTTTAAAATATCTACGATTTTATTAACCCTGAAAACTACGATTTTTATTTTCCTATTTCAAGTAGGCAGGTCTGCTATGACAAGTATCAGTTCCATAGTCAAAATAAGACAAACAAAAACAAAGTTTATTTAATCTTAGGCTTTCGCCAATAATTCATACAATACAATTAAGACAAAATATTGCTACTACTCTCTCCTCATGCATTCGTTAGACGATAACAATAACGACCGTGTTATCTTTACTCCTTACCCAACCAACCCCTAGCTTCCCGCCTCTTCATCACGAACTATCTTATGTATGTATTAGCTTTAGGACGGGCAAGTACGGAATCTGCCCACCCTACCTTTAAACGTATCTATTTCCTCTTAGAATTCAACTATCTCCTTACTCAGAAGAGTATTTCTCGTATACTAATTCAATTGTTGAGAAAACCAAAATGGTGGTTGTATTTTATATATTTATTTAGTCGTGACCTTTGAATAAAAGTGTTTTGTTTTATTAGAGGAAATGCAATAGAAAATTACATTGTTTTACAAAATTATTTAGTATGGCAATAAAAATACAGCGGTAATTACTTTAAGAATTTGAAGAAAAAAAAAAGAACAAATTAATTTGTTAAAAAAAAAAAAAAAAAAATCAAATAAGAAAACAATTTAAATAAATGAGTTTTGAGAAGCACTAAGGAAAACGAGAAAAAAATAAATTTAAATGGTTAAACAAATATATAAAAACAACACAAGTTAATACTAAATTGATATATTAGTAAATTAATAAATTAAATTCAATACTGGAATCTTCCCAATGTCATTACATCAATGGTACCAGCACAAGTAAGGCAATAAATTAGAAAAAGTACGTTTGCCAAAATCTGCATTTAGTTTATAAGGTGGGCTCATTTGAATTAGCCCGACCTAGTACTAGAGAGGCCAGACAGCAAACTCGGAGTTCAGCGTCAGGCGACGTGACGATGGGATGACGATGTGGGCGGAGTGGAGTGGTTGGGGAGAGGGGGGGGGGGGGGTTGATAAAAAAAAGAACAGGAGCGTATCCTGGTTTATGTATTACGGGGTGCATGGTGATTCTCAATCTATCAAAAATACACACAAATTGATTTCAGTACGTAGTATCAAGTTTAAGTACTAACTTTTGAAATTATCTAATTTAAATTAGATTATTTCGGACCTGGTAATACAGCATATAACTTGAAAAAATAGGCTGGTATTTGCCCACCCTGCCCATTATTACCAGCCGTCCCTGCTACTACCACTCGCCGGCATCAACTACCCGGTTGTCTCCATCAGTATCACACTCGCCGGCATCAACTACCCGGTTGTCTCCATCAGTATCACACTCGCCGGCATCAGCTACCCGGTTGTCTGACTCTATTACATTAGTATTAGTAGTAGTAGTAGTAGTAGTAGTAGTAGTAGTAGTAGTAGTAGTAGTAGTAGTAGTAGTAGTAGTAGTAGTAGTAGTAGTAGTAGTAGTAGTAGTAGTAATAGTAGAAGAAGAAGAAGAAGAAGAAGAAGAATATATGCTTTTATCTTCACCATGGCTATTTCTGAGTAGAATTTCTTTTTTTTTTTTATTAATCTGAAATACAATCTTGTCCATTATTTATGTATACTAGATACGTAATAAAAACCCACATATCTGGGGGAAAGAATACGTGTACATTGGTTATTAATTCCACTTCATGTTGTAGAAGAAGAAGAAGAAGAAGAAGAAGAATATATGCTTTTATCTTCGCCATGGCTATTTCTGAGTAGAATTTCCTTTTTTATTAATCTGAAATACAATCTTGTACATTATTTATGTATACTAGATACGTAATAAAAACCCACATATCTGGGAGAAAGAATACGTGTACATTGGTTATTAATTCCACTTCATGTTGTAATATTATTTTGTCCTCAAGAGTCATAAGGCCCACGAATCCCGAGTTCATCCCATTTTATGTAAATGACAATGTGAAATGGAATGTAAGCCTCAATTCAATATACGAAAACAGATGAAATGGACGTTTTGGTTTCCCCTTTATCAACAAAACAGGATGAATGAAACACTACAGACGAATGAGATAATGATCTCATTCGTCTGTTGTGCCTCATTCATCCTGCTTTGTTGATAGAGGGGAAACCCGAAACGTCCACTTTATCTGTATTCGTCTATTACATTGAAGCATACAATCATTTTCCCATTGTTATTTATTTCTTCGAGCTTCGAGCAGCATCATTTACAGATCCCAGTTTCTGTAGCGTTATCTCTTTTATCCTCCAATCTTTACTGAGACTCTAATTTTCAAAAACCCACGTCTGCTCTTGGACAAGACACACGTTTTCCTTCTGAGCCACGAAGCAAATTGAGCAGGAGTTTATCCCGGTTTCTATAGCGGACCATAACAATTTCCTTCACATATTTTGGGTAGACGCTAGTCTATCACAAAGTACTTTCCGCCAGATCTCACATACCCAGCTACCCTATATCAGTATGCTTACAGATAGCTTTGTGTTTTATAGAAGAGAGACTGCTGATGTGCAAGTAGTCTAACAAATGTAGTTAGAATACGAGAGTCAGATACCAGGGGATAGGTTAACGACGGCTGCTTCAAGATAGGATGGAGGAATTTTGTTCATAGTCCGTAGCCCTACCCATCTGATGAAGAAGCGGGACATAGAAAAATTAAAACATCATGTTCGACTAATAATTCTGTTATTCTACTCGATGCAGACATTATATGTATAGCCCACAGTTGCAGCTCCTCTTCATATAACTGCTTGCTATATCAACTCCATGACGGAATTATCCAATTTACCAGAATTTTACAATTCAAGGGAAATAACTAATTAATTTTTCTATGTGCAATAAGTCATTGCACAATTATGTCCCTTCTTTCCAACGCTCTTGTTTGAGAAGCTTTCTCTTTAAAATACATATAGATGCTATGCGCTTGGCTAAGAAACTCACAATGTTGCCATCCAGGAAATATAACGGACCAACACACAAAACTATGTGTAACCTTGAGCTTTTATAGTCTGGTTAATACAGTTTAGTGTGAATTAATCATAACAATCGATGGCAAAAATGTAACAAAAAAAAAAAAACAAACAAAAAAAACAAAAAAAACAAAAAAAAAAAAACAAAAACAAAAACAAAAACAAAAACAAAAAACAAACAAACAAAAAAAAAAAACAACAAAAAAAAAACAAAAACAAAAAAAACAACAACAAAAAAAAACAATAACGAGTAACGTCAACTTCGTTCTATCTATATGAGTGAGCATTCATTGTATCATGCCAATGATAAGAATG
>NC_088366.1:52869692-52944692 GCF_034508935.2 Berghia stephanieae | reverse complement strand
ACGGCTGTTGCAAATACGTCGGCCATAAATATTCGTCTTGTTTTATAGCAGCGTTTATCATTGCATGCGTGTACAAAAACAATAATAGCATTTAAGTTTGTTAAAACTTATTACTCCAAATAATTCAATACGTGCGGAAAATAATCGTTAGAGTTGTAGTCGACAGGTAAATGTGTGGTACAAAACAGTAGTATTAGTTATAAATAATACGAGGAAGTGACTGTAAATTGGTTACTTCTGTGTACTGTGTAATCAAATTCATTGACGAAAAAATGCGGAAGTTGCTTTCTCCCAGCAAATTATTTTTTTTCATCAAATCTTTTAACTACTTTACATTAAAATATTTACATTTAAAAAATCGAGCTTTTATATAGCGCAATATTCACAAAACGTGCTCAAATCGTTTTACAAGGAGTCCCTGGCCAACAGCAACACTTAACATGTAGGACGTTACATGAAGCCTGTTAAGCGAAATTACATTTTTTTTCGGACAGAGACAACGCTGTTAACAACCATGTACTCATTTTACACCTGAGTACGGTGAGAGAATGTGAGTGAAGAGCCTTTTCCAAGGACTCAACTATGCGCCGAACCCAGGACCTTCCGATCCGAAAGCGAGTGTCATACCACAAGACCACATAGCCGCACTTGGGGGGTCCGGATAGCTCAGTTGTTAGAGCATTCACTTCACATGCCAAGGGGACCGAGATCGATCCCGGCTGAAGTCGAGATTTATTTCAGACCCGTCTGAACTCCCGACAGTGATTGAGTAGCTGGTTCTGATAGATCTAGCCGAAAGTACTTTACTATAGACTAGCGTCCTACTTAAAGGGTAGCTGTTGCTGTTGGCTAGGGATCCTTTGTAAAGCGCATTGAACACGTTTAATGGATATTGTCCTAAAAAACGTCTTAAGTTTTTTTCGTTGTTTTTATTTTTGTTTGTAACAGGTACATATTTTTCTCAATACAACACAAACACTTTACTAAAGTTTCAAATGTTGGCATAAATAAAAATAAAGATAAATAAAATAAAATTCCCTGTATTCATCCCTAGGGGAAAATTTGTCTTTAGGGTCTATTCCGAGGGAAGACTGTAATAACCCGGGCGTAAGCCGCAGTACAGCGGCGCAAAGTGAGCTAGGGCGAGAGGTGACTTGCTCAAGGCCACACAGCGAGGCGGGTAGTCGAACTCGGTACCTTTTGGGTACGAAGCAAAGGCCGTACCGCTGAGCCACGCTCCCCCCTAAATGTTTGTTCATAACTTCAGTTTCCAACCGCTAAACCATCTCCACATATTACCCTTTTGAGGAAGAGGGTAACACATAAAAACAAAAATAAAAACAACGACAAAAACTTAAGAAGTTATTTAGGACAATATCCATACAATTGATGTATTGATTGCATTGTTTAAATTCAATGACATATTCAACCTGTAAACGTTTTAACCCTTAAACTGGCAAAATAAAACCCCCAACCCAACCGCGCCCCCCCCCAAAAAAAAAAAAAAAAAAAAAAACAACCAAAAAATCAAAAAACAAAAAAAAACAAACAAAAAACAAGAAACAGTGATGTGAATTTAAAAAAATTCAAAACATTAAGTCATGAAGATTAATGTCCTCACTTTTATGTGCATTTTAGCAGAAAAAATGAGGACTGTAAAAGTTTGGCATTACAAAAAAAAAAACTGTTTGGTCATTTATTTCTAAAACATGTTTTGCATTCTTTTCAAGATAAATCTGGCAACCTTGGTTGTCGAGCGTTCCTTCACTTTACAGTCTCAAATACGCTTCAGCAGTCGTAACGTCACTTCCCTCAAAATGACGCATGGTAACTTAGTACCTGACTCTAAACTATCGGAACAATGCTGTCGTTATATTAAAGAACACAGTATGTGCTATTTGGTTAATATTGCATATACTGTGTTTTTAAAAACAACGGCAGAATGGCGGACGCCCTTATGAAATATTTCTCCGACGAGCATAAAAGCGTATCCAGACGAAAAAAAAAACCAACCGTTATAAATCTGATCATGTTTTGACTCTTACAAATTCTGATCACAAGACATATGAAAAGTTCTAGCCAGCATGAAGAATAAAAAGTTACGATTTTCTTTGTTCAGAACCGTTGCTGGGCGACGTGATATCAGACTATTGAATCCAATTGTTATTGACTGAAATCACAGTAATGTTAGAAGGTTTGCAATACAAATGAAAAAGTATTGTTCACTGTCGATTAAATTCAAATAGTAAACAAATGGAATGCCATTGACAACTTCATAAAGCATTTTTTCAAAACAATATGATTCAGGTAATACATAGTATTATATGACAATCATATTGAATACAGATTCCATTGATTTAACCCTTATTCGGCTAGCTTGAATTCGTTTCAAATCAGCTCCTGTTAAATAGGAATCGCGACATGACTGGGGTTTTAATGACTTAAATGAAAAAAAAAAACAAAAAAAAAAACAACACGTACCTATTCAAAAATATTGGCCAGAAAACTCGTCCTTCAAATATCGATCGATTTAAGTGACCCCCATCTTGGCAAAAACTCTTAAACCTGGGATTAAGGAAGACCTCGCGAAGTCCCAGGTTTGAGCGTTTTTGCCAGAGTTTGGTAGTTAATTGGTTAACGACACGGTTATTATTCTTTCTGTTTGAAGAGGGTAAGATAAGAATGGTTTAAAAGAGTAAAAAAAAACCCCAAATCCTGAGCTTTTATATAGCGCAATATACACTAGAAGTGCTCAAAGCGCTTTACAAAGGGTCCCTGACCAACAGAAGCGCAACATATAGAACGAGACATGACACCTGTTAGGCGATATTACATTTTTTTCCCGACAGAGACAACTCTGTTAACGTCCAGTTACTCATTTTAATCATGAGTGCGGTGAGAGGATGTAATTAAATTGTCTTCTCCAAGGACTCAACTATGCGCCGAGCGAGGCTCGGACCCAGGACGTTCCGATCCGAAGGCGAGTGTCATACCAAAAGACCACATAGCCGCACGTAGTCCTTCAGAGCCATTAGGTCCATAGACCCGGAGTTTATCCCGGTTTCTATTGCGTGAAACGCACAGTAACAATTGCTTACTACCCCTTAGATTGGATGCTTATCTATCGCAAAGTACCTTTTCGCCAGATCTAACAGACCCATCCACCCACTCACTCCCTGCTAGATGGACAGGAGGGTCAGAAAAAATAAATAAAACTCGACTACACCCGAGATCGATCTTGGTCCCTTTGCGTGTGAAGCAAGTGCTCTACCAACTGAGCTATGGATATCCCCATATGAATTTAAATTGGAGGTACACATATCGAAGGCCATTTGTAATAGATTCACTGGTTCAAAGTGTTTGTGGATACATGTACAGGTAGGTGCGGCTATGTGGTCTTGTGGTATGACACTCGCTTTCGGATCGGAAGGTCCTGGGTTCAAGCCTCACTCGGCGCATAATTGAGTCCTTGGAAAAGGCTAATTTACTCACATTCTCTCACCATACTCAGGTGTAAAATGAGTACCTGGCCGTTAACAGCGTTGTCTCTGTCGGCAAAAAAAATGTAATATCGCCTAACAGACGTCATGTCTCGTTCTAAATGTTACCTCAGGAACTTTTTGTAAAGCGCTTTGAGCACGTTTAGTGGATATCGCGCTATATAAAAGCTCACGTTTTTAAAATTTTCAATATATCATATAAATTATTTACTATTGTTTCATCAACGAGTTGCGTGGATGGATTGATCTCAAAAGAAATATTGGGGAAATGCAAAACAAAACAACAAGAACAAAAATGAATAAAAGATAAACCAACCCAAAAACAAAAAAAAACAGAAACAAATAAAAAACAAAACAAAAAAAAAATCAAAATCAAAAAACAAAACAAACGAAACAAAACAACAAAAAACCCCTAAAGAAATAAGGAGAAAAAATCCCGAAAAAAACCCCCCAAACAAAACAGAGAAAAGCAAACCAGAACAATAAAAAAAGGAAGAACAAACCAAAGCAAAAATGACAAAAAAAAAAAAAAAACCCCAACAAAACTAAACAAAACAAAAACAAAAAACAAAACAAACAAACCAAAATAAACAACAACAAAACAATCCCAAAAAACAATAAAAAACTTTAACACAAAAAACAAAACAAAACAAAACAACTAAACAAGCACAACCCCCCCCCCCCCCCAAAAAAAAAAATAAAAAAAATCCCCAACAAAATTGAAAACAGGACTCTATGGATTAAATAATCCCATTAACTATCTGGGTCCTTTCTTTAAAAAAACAAAATTAATACGCATTGTGTCAAAATGGGGAAAGAAAATTTACCTACACACGAAAATCTGGACTGATTTTGTTATTGTGTTGTCCGTAACATTATTGTTTTACACACGTACGTATTGAGATATTTTGATATATAATAACTTGTCGAAGTCTTGCCTGTCCATTAACACATCCAGTGAGCACATCTAGATAGTGGGAAAGCTCTTATTTAACTTTAGTTTGTAGACTGTCTTGAGAGCTTACTTCACCAAGACAAGAAAAAAAAAACCCCAACAAATTCTATTTTGAAAATAACTGCCCGGTGGAGTGAATATTTTGGACAATTTGTTTGTGCTATATTTTCATAAAATTTTAAGTAAGTATCTATATTATTTTAAAGATTAAACTTGCACCATGATATATAAACTGTTTTTATATCAGTCAAAGTGGTATCGAATTGGAACAAGTTTGTAAAGCAGTCTGTTTGAAATCAAAACGTCCTAGGTTCAAATCGTAATGAAAGAAATAATGTTTTTCTGCCGTCCGTCTGAATTTTAAGTGATGTATTATTCTTTTTTTAATTGTTTCTTTTTGCTGAAGAAGGGTTTCGAGCCCGAAACGTTCAGTGTTTGGTATTTTCTTCTTCTTTTTTTTCTTCGAAGCTGTTATATTTATTTTTAGTCTTTACTTTTTACAGTCCAGGGCTGCTAGCAGCTTAGTGTCACTTTGACTTTGGTAAAATTCTGATGGAGTGACTCACTTTGACCCCCCCCCCCCCACTACACCCCCAACAAATTTTAAAGGCTTCAATTGCATCTTTGTGGTCTTATGGTAAAACAATCGTCCTTTGATCTAAGGGTTCGAATCCCGTTTGGTGGATGGTGCAAACTTGAGTTGGTACTCGGGAAATGCTCTTTATTCAAATTCTCTCAAGGTACTCAGATATAAAATAAGTACCTAGCTGGTAACAGCGTTTTCCTTGTCAAGAACAACATGTTAAGTGTTCCTGTTGGTTTTAAACCTCATGTAAGGCACTTTGAACACGGCGATTTAATTGAATTCTTTGAATTAAATTTTAATTGGATTCCCACTGAATTCAATTGGTACATAATTTAACAACCCGTATAATATATTTAAAAAAAAAAGAAAAATTGACCAAATTAGCCCACTTTTGGAAAATTTGCACTGGTTTCCTGTCCGCTAGAGAATAGACTACAAAAATTGCTTTATTAGTCTTCTAGTGTCTTAACAATTTAGCCACTCTTTATCTTTCTGAACTAATAAACCTTAAGACTCGAACCAGAAGCCTTAGGTGATCACACAACACCACTCAATTATCTGTAGCAAAAAGCAAGTCAAACTCTTTTTGGTGATCGCTCCTTTCAATAACATTATGACCACAAACTCCGGAATACCCTACCCCAACCCATTAGAGAAATCGAGAATATCTGAAACTTTAAATCTGTTTTAAAAACCCATTTTTTCACAATTCATTTTACACCGTGCCGACTGTAATGTTTGAATACTATTATTTTCTCAATATATGTTTTGTTTCCATGTTTAATTTATTGTTCTATATGTTTGGTTGTTGCAGTTGGTCAGATACCCTTTGTAAAGCGCTTTGAGCACATTTAGTGGATATTGGGCTGTATAAAAGCTCACCTTTTTCTTAAAATTTTGACTACCTACCTATGCTTGTAACGTAGTTCATTATCTGTAAACCGCTTTGAGATGTTTGGTTCATGGGAAGAGCTCAACAAGTTCATTTATTAATCTTAATTATCATTATTATTAATTGATTTTGCGCTTAATTTTAGCTTGGGTTAGAACTCGACGTGCATTTATTTGCAGGTCTGATAACCCAATTGCTTATGGGCTCATTGTTGTTATGGAATTCTCAAAAATAAAATTGACGCAAAATTGTGTCCATTGCAACAATGTTTACTAGGCCCATAAGTTGGTTCGGATGGCAGACCTGCATATATGTACACGTCGACTCAGATTAATTTCTTTAATATCATCAAATGAAATGCTCACGTAGATCTTTGAATTCTAAGTCATTATATTAGACTCGGTGCGTCAATAACTTTATTCTTAATGGTCTTTGCTCCACATTTGACCCTAAGTTGTATGCAAGTATTATTCTATTGACCGAACTGCACATTTTTTCAGGTCTGGTGACATTCGCTTTCGGATCGGAATGTCCTGGGTTCGAGCCTCGCTCGGCGCATAGTTGGGTCCCTGGAAAAGACTATTTACTAACATTCTCTCACTTTACTCAGGTGTATAATGAGTACCTGGCGGTTAACAGCGTTGTCTCTGTCCGAAAAAAAAATGTATTGTCGCCCAACAGGGGTCATGTCTCGTCCATCATATTAAGTGTTGCTGTTGGCAAGGGTCCCCTTGTAAAAACGCTTTGAGCACGATGAGTTTTTAAATTAATATATTTTGATTTATTTTAAATATTTTTTTTTTACAGAAAAAAATGTTCGGGACATCCCCAAGATCCAAGAGCGGGTTTCTTTTGCTTACTCTGTGTCTCACCCACGTGTTACTGCAATCGTATCACATGACGAATGCCTTCCCCAAAACAAAGCACATTGTTCACAGGAGCGTATCTCACGACCACAAGCACCACCATCTTCACAAACACCTCCACCGCTTCGAGGAGAAGAAGAATTCAGGCGGTAGGGGAGGTAATGATAATCCCTTATCCACCCTTATGATGCTTCTTCCGTTACTGAGGGCCCGACAACAGCAGCAAGCGCCAATTATTATTCGACAAGCCCCTACAAACCCAGCCCCTGTCCCTCCACCACCAGGCAAATAGAAACAGAGACGATCACCCTCTTCATTTGCTATTTCCTTATTTAAAAAAATTAGAGATGTTGTAGGAATTATTCACTATATCATGTATATATATATATATATATATATATATATATATATATATATATATATATATATACATCACCTAGATAACCACGCCTCTCGGACAGTCGTCATAATGTATATTGGTTGGTAAACATAGCGAACTACACAGGTTTCACTATCGCTGGCATTTGTCTAAGTAAAATACCCACTGTTCTACTGCTTGATCAATAGAACCCACATAGAAAACTATGTGTAAATTTAAACGTCTATAATATTATGATCATGAAAAGCATGTGATAACTAGTCACCGATATGGCTGAATAAAAAAGAAAATAACAACGGCCAGAGCGGGGTCGATTTCATTCAAGTTATTGTATACAAAACAACCAACCATGTTTGTCCGAGCACGCGTGAGGGTGTGTCACAAATTCCATGTTTTGATTGGTCAGAAATCTACTGGTTAAGTATCACATGCACCACGACACACGAGAAGATGCACTTCATCTACAGTCTCCGAGATATTCGAATTACCCGCGTCAATATCATTTTTTCCCTTTGACTATATTATTTAACAACACCCCCGCTCCCATACCCCTTTATTCATTGCCATTGAATAAATTACAATATTCACAACTTAGTAACGATCCTTGTTCAATTTGTATGATCTCATAATATTGATACTATGCGTTTAGTTTTTAAAAACCCAAACAAACTCACAACATCCGCCAGCCGGATATAACGTACCAACACACATAAACTTTGTGGAATTCAACGTTGATATTCTGCTGATTAAAACAATTTAGTGAGAACTGCTCATGAAAAAGGCTGGCTAAAAAACAATAACAAAGAGCTGGGTGACGTCAATTTTGTTACTTCTATAGATAGTATGAAGTTGACGTCACTCAGGTTAAGCTTTTTGCCATCCGCGTTTAGGAGTAATTCTCACGAACTGCGTTAACCAGACTATAAACGTTCAAGGTTACACATCGTTTTGTGTGCTGGTCCGTTTTACTTCCGGATGGTAATGTTGTGAGCTTCTTAGCCAAGCGCTAACAAGTTGTTAGCTTTGCTTTGTTTTCAAAATATGTGACCAATCCTGTAAAAACGGTATTATGTCGGGGTGAGCCAGATGGCCAAATGTGATATTACGTAGAAATGAACACAAATGTGATATTACGTAGAAATGAACACAAATGTGATATTACGTAGAAATGAACACAAAGATGACATTACGTAAGAATGAACACAAATATGACATTACGTAGAAATGAACACAGATATGACATAACTTAGAAATGAACACAAATATGACATCATGTAGAAATGAACACAATTATGACATTAAGTAGAAATGAACACAAATATGACATTACGTAGACATGAACACAAATATGACATTACGTAGAAATGAACACAAATATGACATTACGTAGACATGAACACAATATAACATTACGTAGAAAGGAACACAAATATGACATTACGTAGAAATGAACACAAATATGACATTACGTAGAAATGAACACAAATATGACATTACGTAGAAATGAACACAAATATGACATTACGTAGACATGAACACACATATGACATTACGTAGAAATGAACACAAATATGACATTACGTAGAAATGATCACAAATATGACATTGCGTAGACATGAACACAAATATAATATTACGTAGACATGAACACAAATATGACATTACGTAGACACGAACACAAATGTGACATAACGTAGACATGAACACAAAAATTAAATTTTAGTTTTTGTCACTTTAACCAATTAACTGTCGCACTATGGAAAAACACGTATCAAAAGATTTGGCCAGAAAGCTCGTCCTTCAATTATCGATCGATTTAAATGACACACACCTTGGAAAAAATTCTCAAACCTGGGACTTAGGGAAACTTTGAGGAGTCCCAGGTTTGATAGTTTTTGCCAAGATGAGGGTAATTTAAATCGATAAATATTTGAAGGACGAGTCTTATGGCAAAAATTTTAAACACGTGTTTTTTTTTTCAGAGTACGCACTTAACTGGTTAAAAGAAAAGAAAAACAAATCCTTTATTCATCCCATAAAGGGGAATTTGTCTTTAGGGTCTATTTCAAGGGAAGCCGCAGTACAGCGCCGCCAGTTGAGCTAGTACGAGGTGACTTGCCCAAGGCCACACAGCGCAGCAAGTATTCGAACTCCGTACCTTTCTGGTACGAAGGAAATACCATACCGCTGAGATTATCACGTTGCCCCATCAAGAATAATACAAGTTATTCCACCCCTCTCATTGGAAAACCCTATCATTTCTTAGTAAATACGTAATCGTTGAATAGTGCTTTGAACGCGTTGAATAAAAAAACCCATTCAAGATTTCAGAATATTTTCGCACATTTTATTGGTGTGAAATAAGGTGTAAACGACAGCTGATTGGCAATTGGATTCTATAGTCTGATGTCACGTCGCCCAGCAACGGCGGCCATCGTGATTCTAAACAAAGAAAATCGGTACTTTTTATTCCTCATGATGGCTATAACTTTTCATATGCCTTGTGATCAGAATGTATAAAAGTCAAAACAGGATCATATTTATAATGTTTTTCTCCTCTGGATATACTTTTATGCTCTTCGGAGAAATATTTCATAAGGGCGTCCGCCATTGTTCCGATGGTTTAGAGCCAGTTACTAAGTTACCATGCGTCATTACGAGGGAAGTGACGTCATGACTGTTGAAGGCTAATGCAACACTTAACATGTAGGACGAGATATGACGCATTTTTTTTCTATGGAGATAACGCTGTTCAAGGCCAGGCACTCAGTTTAAAGTACGGTGATCGAATGTGAGTTAAGAGCCTTTTCCATGGACTCAACTATGCGCCGCTCAGAGCAGGACTCGGAACCCAGGACTTTCCGATCCCAAGGCGAGTGTCATACCACTAGACCACATAGCGCAACAAAATAATAATAATAATAATAATAATAATAATAATAACAACAACAACAACAACAACAACAACAACAACAACAACAACAACAACAATAATAATAATAATAATAATAATAATAATAATAATAATAATAATAATAATAATAATAATAATAGATCTTTATTGTTCATAAATATGGCAATTTGTCATTTA
This sequence comes from Berghia stephanieae, assembly GCF_034508935.2. Classification (NCBI taxonomy): domain Eukaryota; kingdom Metazoa; phylum Mollusca; class Gastropoda; order Nudibranchia; family Aeolidiidae; genus Berghia; species Berghia stephanieae. Next base: position 52,934,423 of record NC_088366.1, on the reverse strand, counting down.
GTTACACTTGTAATAACGTTATATGATAACTATAACATTGAACAGATATTTCACACCTAATTATTCTCTCTCTCTCTCTCTCCCTCTCTCTCTCTCTCTCTCTCTCTCTCTCTCCCTCTCTCTCTCCCTCTCTCTCCCTCCCTCCCTCCCTCTCTCTCTCTCCCCCCCCTCTCTCTCTCTCTCTCTCTCTCTCTCTCTCTCTCTCTCTTCCTCATCACTTGGACAGGATACCTTGTTGTAGTGTTTAGGGACGATAATATTAAGTTATATTCTAAGCCCACATTATTTAATGTGAGATCAGGTTTCAAGGTTTCAAAGTTTATTTAATCTTAGGATTCCGCCAATAATTCATACAATTTGATGTCAACATACATGAAAGTGAGAAGAAAAAAAATGGTAAATCGAACAAAAAGAATGATACCATTAATAACCACAAAAATACAACAACGGTAATACCAGCAAAATAATAATAATAATAATAATAATATAATAATAATAATAATAATAATAATAATAATAATAATAAATAATAATAATAATAAAATAATAATAATAATAATAATAAAAATAATAATAATAATAATAATAATAATAATATAATAATAATAATAATAATAATAATAATAATAATAATAATAATAATAATAATAATATAATAATAATAATAATAATAATAATAATATAATAATAATAATAATAAATAATAATAATAATAATATAATAAATAATATAATAATATTATTCTTAATAATAATAATAATAATAATAATAATAATAATAATAATAATAATAATAATAATAATAATAATAATAATAATAATAATAATAATAATAATATAGTTCTATTGGACAAAGTGTTTTAAAGCTGGTTTGAAGATTGGATTTGTCTTCCAACACTAACACAATGTATTCTAAACAAATTGTTTGTACAAAGCATTTTTCTTTGTTTATGCGATAAGTATATAATGTCACCTTGTCTTTCCTTGTGCAAAGATAGTCAAGAAGATTCAGGCTAAAGTCGAGTCCTTGGAAACTGGCAATAGCAATTGCTTGCTACCCTTTTGGGTAGTTTGCTGGCCTATCGCAAAGTACTTTCTGTCTGATCTGCAGGATACAGCTACTCAATCACTGCTAGGTGGACATGGAAGGAGAGAGAGAGAGAGAGAGAGAGAGAGAGAGAGAGAGAGAGAGAGAGAGAGAGAGAGAGAGAGAGGGGGGGGGTGTCATTTAAGAATCTCGATAGTACCCGAGATCGCTTTTGGTCCCTTTATTTGTGAAGCAAATGCTCTGCCAACTGAGTATTCGTGACCACTATAAAATCACGTATAAAATGATAATGTGTAATATATCTATCTATCTATCTATCTATCTATCTATCTATCTATCTATCTATCTATCTATCTATCTATCTATCTATCTATCTATCTATCTATCTATCTATCTATCTATCAATCTATCTATCAATCAATCAATCAATCAATCAGTCTATTTATCTATCTATCTATCTATCTATCTATCTATCTATCTATCTATCTATCTATCTACTTATCTATCTATCTATCTATCTCTCTATCTATCTATCTCTCTATCTATCTATCTCTCTCTATATATATATATATATATATATATATATATATATATATATATATATATATATATGTAGAGTGTTGGTGGGTACTTGTAGGTACGAGAGTGCTCGATAAAGTTAGTTAGAGCTAATATAAAATATAAATGGATTCACTCACTTATATGGCCGAAACAAATGTTTCTGTGGCTTCCACCCACGTCTTCAGTCGGCATATATGTTCGTTCATTACAACATCACAACGGAAGTAAAGATACAAGAATAACAACAATGATCCTAAATGGAATAATCATTCTACGGACATATTATGACATATATATATATATATATATATATATATATATATATATATATATATGTATATATCAAATAGAGCTTTTATATAGCGCAATATCCACTAAACGTTCCCAAATCGCCTTACAAGGGGTGCCTGGCCAACAGCAACACGTAACTTGTAGAACTAGACATGACGCCTGTTAGACGATATTGCAATTTTTCCCACAAAGACAACGCTGTTAATGGCCAGGTACTCATTTTATACTTGAGAACGGTGAGAAAATGTGAGTAAAGAGCCTTTTCCAAGGACTCAACTATGCGCCGAGCGAGGCTCGAACCCAAGATCTTCAGATCCGAACCGAAAGCGAGTGTCATACCACTAGACCACATAGCAACATAGACCATAGGAAAATCGTCACATTCGTTACGATGCAACAGACAATTTTCTCATTCTGATTTCTCTTGTACATCAGAAAAGAAATGCTTTGATTACAGCTATAAAATACTATACACTGTGTTGTAGAGCTCACTTGTTACTTTTTTTTTTGTTTGAGTAAAAAAAGTCTATTTTTGTGCCTGGTGGATGTGAATTTTCGGGGAAAATTCTAAAAATAGCTGGTAAGGAGAGAGTCAACTCACGTAATCCTAAAGACTTTTGCTACTTTTCAAAATTTGAAAAAATGTATTAAAAATGAGCACGTACATAGATCGTATTATTAACTATCATTAACATATAACAATTCAAAACATAAATTTTGATACAACGCCTATAAACTGCCTCAGAAAAATGTAATAAATTGGGGTAAAAGTAACCCGGGTAAACTACGGATATAGTCGGTGTTAGGGTTGAGTGAGTTAAACGAAACGTACAAAATAAACACCGAAATGAAAGAAACTGAATCCCATTGACAACTAACTTACATGTACACCGTGTTTTCAATGCATGGCAGAATTCACATGAGGATTCAAAGTTTGGGTCCAACAATAGTTAATTGTAGGCCATTTTTATTTGAACCATAAGGAGTTTATTGGGGGCCAGTTTTATCCGAACAAAAAAAAAAAGAAAGAAGAAGAAGAGTTAATTGAGGTCGAGTTTTATTTAAACAAATAAAAGTTAATTGAGGGCAAGTTTTATTCGAATGAAAAAGAGTTAATTGAACGTCAGTTTTATTCAAACCAAAAAGAGTTAATACAGCGCCAGTTTTATTCATACGAAAAAGAATTCATTAAGGGCCAGTTTTATCAAACCATACAGAGTTAATTAAGGGACCTTTTTCATATAGATATAAAAGACATGATGCACATTTAGTGTTATTTTCTATAAACGCCTTTTGACGTAATAAGATAAGATAAAGATAAGATAAGATAGATAAGCTTAGATGGACTTTATTTGTCCACATCTGAAAATTTACAGTGGGTACGTATTGCCATCGGTGTAAATTGCTAAAAAATAAAATTGTGCAAATAATAATAATAAAAAAGGAAATATAATGACGTAGTAGAAGTAAAGCAACAAAAAGCTTAAAACAAATCAAAACATATAAAAAAATCTCTCGTATTTCCCGAATTCTCTCTCTCTCTCTCTCTCTCTCTCTCTCTCTCTCTCTCTCTCTCTCTCTCTCTCTCTCTCTTCTTTCTTCCTTTCTCTGTCTCCCTCTCTCTCTCTCTCTCTCTCTCTCTCTCTCTCTGTCACACACACACACACACACTCTCTCTCTCTTCTCTTTCCCTCACTCACAAACAAACACACACACACACACACACACACATACACATAAAAGCAAACGTTCTTCTTCTCTCGTACCACCTTTAGTTCATACCTTTTCATCATGCTTTCAAGAGCGCAGTATAAGGAAGTAAAGAAACAACTTACCGCACTGACACAACTTTAGCATCACAACTATCTTAATTTAATTTATATGAAATTATGATCTCAAGTTTTGTACGCACAAACACGTTCACAGAACATCTTAGTGTTGGGTGAATGAAAAACGGTTAATGGAGGGCCAGTGTTATTAGAACTAAAAAGAGCTAATGGAGGGCAAGTTTTATTCAAACCAAAAAGAGTTCATGGAGGGCCAGTTTTATTCGAACAAATAAGAGTTAATTGAGGGCCAGTTTTATTCAAACCAAAAAGAGTTAATTGAGGGCCAGTTTTATTCCAACCAAAAACAGTTGACCAGGAAAAGAATTAATTAAAAGCCAGTTTTATTCGAACAAAAATTGAATGCCAGTCTTATTCAAAGGAAAACGAGTAAATTCAGGGCCAGTTTTTTTCCGACTGAGAATGAGTTAATTAAGGGCCAGATTTGATCAAACCAAACAGAGTTAAATGAGGGCCATTTTTCATTCGAACGAAAAAGGGTTAATTTAGGGCTAGTTTTATTCGAACAAAAAAGAGTTGAATGAGGGACAATTTTATTCGGATGAAAAATGTTTTGTTTTTTTTTTTAATTGTGGGCCATTTTTATTTGAACCATAAGGAGTTTATTGGGGGACCAGTTTTATCCGAACAAAAAGAAAAGAGTCAATTGAGGTCCAGTTTTATTTAAACAAATAAAAAGCTAATTGGAGTCAACAGTCGCGTCAAAGATTGCAGGAAAAAAAAACAAAAAAAAAAAAAAACAACAACAAAAAAACAAAACAAAAAACACAACAAAAACTAAAAAAGAAAAAAAAAAACAAACTGGCATAGGTATCACTCATTAACTACAATGAAAATTTCGGTGCAAAGGTATAAATCACATAGAAGCACTTAAACATGCTAGTCAAAATCCAGGGTCTATTTGTAAAGGTAGAGCATTTTATTTGTTTCACTCACGCACCGATTTACCGGCTTGGGTATAAAGCTAGGCGAATTAACCTGGATTAAAAAATAAAAAGAAAGAATTCAAAACAGGTGATTGATACAACTCGACCTTACTAATGGTCACTCACATCTTCATCGAGTCATAAAGCGGAAAACCAGCATCTCCTGTAAAACTAAAACCCCGTGCATAGTTGGATCGGATAGAAATTTCATTTGCGTTGCTTCAATACAGTGGTAAGTAAGTTACATCGATATATTCTTGTGTGTTAAAATTTAATTTTTATAATAAAAATTTAAAAAAAGATCGAGCATTTATATGTGGCAATATCTACTAAATGTGCACAAATCGCTTTTCAAGGTGCCCTTAGCCAACAGCAACACAACATACACGTGAAGCCTGCTACATTTCTTTTCAGACAGAGGCAACGCTGTAAACGACCAAGTACTCGTTTTACACCCGAGTACGATGAGGGAATGTGAGTGAAGAGCCTTTTCCAAGGACTTAGCTATGCGCCGCTCAGAGCGGGTCTCGAACCCTGGACCTTCCAATCTGAAGGCGAAGAGTCATATCACTAGACCACACATAGTCTTTACAGTGGTACCTATGTTATGATATAGTGTTATGGTGAGGAGATGATAGATTGTGATATTGGATATTTGTAGATTTTAAAATTAAAGAAGATTAATAAACAAAGACGCCATTTTCGATTGACCTGCAAGGGTGGAACAGGAACTACAGAATCCCCTGTTTATTACAAACGTAGATCGTACATTCGGCACTTCATAATATTATTACTATCATTATTAATATAAACAAGGTATAGATGAGTTTATACTCAACAACCTAAAAACTCCTTGTTCAAGAATAGTCATTGATAACATGTACCCGAGAGATATCAATCTTATGATTATAAACCGTAAAAAGTGCGCCTATTTGGTTTAGTGGTATGACACTCGTTTTCGAATTGGAAGGTCCTGGGTTCGAGCATTGCTTGGCGCATAAGAGTCCTTGAAAAAGGCTCTTTACTCAAATTCTCTCATTTAAAATGAGTACCTGGCTGTTAATAGTGTTGCCTCTGTCGGAAAAAAGGTAATGTCTCCTTACAGGCGTCATGTCTCGTTCTCCGTGTTACGTGTTGCTATTACTCAGGGACCCTTTGTAAAGCGTTTTGAGCTCGTTTAGTGGATATTGCGCTCATAAAAGCTCAGGATTTTTGTTTTTGTTTTTGTTTAACATTAATCATTTTATGGACTAAAAAACTTATGAAGAAGAACTAAACTGTGAAGTCAACACATTCCTACACTATCAGAAGTGGGTGAGAGAGAGCTCTAGAATTGACCTGAGTCTGATACGAATATTTTTGTATTCGTGGATAGCTCTCACACGGTAGAGCCACGCTCTCACCTGCCAGGCGGAGTTGTCGTAGGTTCAAACCCCACCACCGCCGCGAAAATTTTTATTCTCTATTGTCTTCTGGCACTTTTCTACTCACTTCATCTCTTGTTGTTACCAACATAAGTGCCCGCTCCACTCACTCTTCTAAGCAAGGCATTTTATCTGTTCTATTCGTACACCTGTTTAGGGACACGAGTATAAACTGGACGAAGCTGGATTTAACTCTCTCCTTACCGATCATTTTCAATATTTCCAAAAAAAAAATAAAAAAAATGACAGCCTTACCCAGCAAAAAAATTTATTTTTTAAACTCAAACAATCTCTCTACAAAACAACTGTTATGTTCTTATTGATTAAACAAAGATCATTGTGATGTACAAAATAAATCTGAATAAGAAAAACATGCCTATTGTGTCGTAACAAATGTGACGATTTTGCTGTACGTGGTAAGGAGAGGGTTAAACAGAGGATTTGTGCTACTCGACATTATAAATAAATAGCCATAGCATATAAGATGACATGACTCATACGAATCAGTTTTTTTCCTACAAAGGCAACGCTGTTTTCGACCAGATACTCATTTAACGCCTGAGTACGGTGAGATGATGTTGTTAAAGGACTCATTTTTTTCTGCAACCCATAACGGGACTCAAACCAGAGACCTACAAACAAGCCAGGAGGCGAATGTCCTATCACAAGACCACAAAGCGCACTACACTATTTACCAAGAAGACGTTTCCCTTAATTACTCAAATAATCTCCAATCATAATATCTAAGGGTGAAATAGATCATTTACCTTTTAGTACCCCGACTCAACTTGTGATAAAGATGAACATTCATTAAAAGTACGGTAGTCACATTTTTAAATGTTCAGAACTTTATTTGATGTATGATCCAAGAAAATCAACAATTTTAAGAATTAATGATCAAACCATGCATAACCAGTCAATCAGTCAATCAATCAACCAATCAATCAATCAATCAATCAATCAATCAATCAATCAATCAATCAATCAATCAATCAATCAATCAATCAATCAATCAATCAATCAATCAATCAATCAATCAGTCGTCCGAATAATCAATCAACCAGTCAATCAATCAAGTGATTAATCAATTAACCAATTAATTAGTTAATCAATCAATCAATCAGACAATCAACCGATCAATCACTCAATCAATCAATCAATCAATCAATCGTCCGAATAATCAATCAACCAGTCAATCAATCAAGTGATTAATCAATTAACCAATTAATTAGTTAATCAATCAATCAATCAGACAATCAACCGATCAATTGATCAGCAATTAATCGACCAACCAACAAATAGATGATTAAATCGGTCAATCACTGAATCTATCAATCAACCAATTATTAACTAATCATCACATTGTGAATCACCAGGAAGATGATTGCCACAACATCAAGAAGTTCCAAGAGTATGCTTCTCCTGCTAGCCCTGTGTATCCTCAACGTAGTGCTGCATCTACATCACGTGACAAATGGCTTTTCACATCACAGAGGTTTCTTTCACGGCCACATGACCAGGCACCACAATTACATTCACCACCACAAACGTCACAACCACCATTACAATCATTACCATCCCCACCACCACCATCACCATCCACACCACCACCACCACCACCACCATCCCGACCACCACCTTCACCATTCCCACCACCACGGGATGCATCACTATCGCCACATCAAACATCATTACCATGGCAAACACCACTTCCACAAACATCAGCATTACCATCACCACCAAAAACACTACCATCACTTCTAAAAAAAGATGGGGTGATCATAACGGAAACCGAGTGCCTATTCGTCCTTACGTACATGTTTTAGTAAAGTGTCTAGACGTAACTTCTTTCATGACAGATCAACTTTAACTAACTTCCCTCTCTTGATTTTGCCTCAATAAACTTGAAATTTTCGCTGCTCTATCAGTGAAATACATCTTTAAAAGTCTAGCTTTTTTACAATATAGATACAAGCTTTTATACAATCTTTTCACCGTTTTATTTCATTCTGCATGTTATTTAGATAAATTGTAATATATTTTCAATTGTTAAAAAATACATTTCTATAATCGATATCAGAATAAATACAAGCATTTTTCAAATATGTGTATAACATAATAGGCAACAATGATTAATATAATGATGGTTGTGGTGGTGAAATTGATGCTGTTATTGTTGTTGTTATTGATGTTGTTGATGATGATGATGATGATGATGGTGAAGATGAGGATGACATATATATATAAATACGAAACGAAGTGGCCGAGTGGTTAAGGCATTGCACTGTGATTCGAATGACCCGGGTTCGAGCCCCGCTTCAGGCACTTTCGTTTCTTTTCCTTGAGTAAGATTATTAACCCCCAATTTGCTCACTCGGACAACATGGGTGATTCCTGTTGACATCAAACATCTTGTTTGATGGATTATCTTTATTCCTTCGTGGAATGTCTAGGAGACGATATCTTATGATATCGTGCCGCAAAAGGCATAATTAAAATTATTAAATATATATATATATATATATATATATATATATATATATATATATATATATATATATATATATATATATATATATATTTATATATATATATATATATATATATATATATATATATATATATATATATATATATATATATATATATATATATATATATATATATATATATATATATATATATATATACATAAATACGATATGATTATGACTTGATCACTAAATTTCCACATGTGACTCATCGCCTCAAGCGGTATTAAGCTGGGTTGGACCGACGTGTACTTATTCTTATTTGCACGTCTGATAGCTCAATTTGTTATGGGCTCATTGTTGGAATGGAAATACTCTTAAACCAACGCATAATATTGTCCATCTAAACAATATTAAATCAAGTCCATAACCATGTTCGGCTAACAGACATGCAAATAAGTTCACATTAGGTTGAACCGATGCAAACATTCAAAGTTAATAGGATTGTAAATGTAAAATACTGACTTTTCATAATGCAAAAAAGTCTACTTATTCTCCTTAAAAAAGCCGATATATTAATGATAATAATGATAATAATAATAATAATAATAATAATAATAATAATAATAATAATAATAATAATAATAATAATAATAATAATAATAATAATAATAATAATAATAATAATAATAATAATAATAATAATACTATTAATAATATTATTATTAGATCAGCTTACTGACAGCTTTGAAATTAAGACTGGTGTCAAGCAGGGATGCTTGCTCTCTCCATTCCTGTTCATCCTTGCCATTGATTGGCTAATGAAGGAAACCTCCAAAGGGAGAAGAAATGGGATACAGTGGACCCCCTGGACACAGTTGGATGATCTGGATTTTGCAGATGATCTGGCTCTTTTGTCCCACACTCAGGACCAGATGCAAGCAAAAACCACAATTATAAACAGCCTCTCGGAATCAATTGGTCTAAGAATTCACCCTGCAAAGCCAAAGGTCTTGAGGATAGGTACGCGTCGAAGGGAGCAGATCAAAGTAAAAGATCAGGAACTCGAAGATATAGACACTTTCTGCTATCTCGGAAGTATAATTGACAAGGAAGGAGGCACAGAAGCAGAGGTGAAAGCACGAATAGGAAAGGCACAGGCTGCATTCACATCTTTGAACAGAGTTTGGAGAACTAAAGATATCTCCCTTCAACTAAAGCTAAGACTTTTCAACTCAAACGTGAAGTCTGTCCTACTGTATGGATGTGAAACTTGGAACGCATCACAGGCATGTATAAGGAGGGTACAGATTTTCGTAAACAGGTGCATGCGTAAGCTACTCAGAATAAAATGGATGGATAGAATAAAAAATGAAGAAGTATGGAAAAGAACACAGCAGAAACCAGTGGGAGAGGATATAGGAAGAAGACGATGGAGGTGGATTGGACACACGCTTAGAAAGAATGACTCAACTATAACAAAGAAAGTATTGGACTGGAACCCTCAGGGCAGAAGATCAAGGGGAAGGCCACGAGGAACATGGAGAAGAATTAAAGAAGCGGATATACAGAGAAGTGGTAAGACCTGGAATGAGATAAAAAAGTTGGCTCAGGATAGAGAAGGATGGAAACTGTTTGTCTGTGGCCTATACCCTGACCCAGGGTGAAAAAGGCATTGATGATGATGAATAATATTATAATAATATTAATAATAATATTATAATAATATTAATAATAATAATAATAATGATGATGATGATGATGATGATGATGATGATGATGATGATGATGATGATGATGATGATAATGATAATAATAATAATAATAATAGTAGTAGTAGTAGTAGTAGTAGTAGTAGTAGTAGTAGTAGTAGTAGTAGTAGTAGTAGTAGTAGTAGTAGTAGTAGTAGTAGTGCTAGTAGTAGTAGTAGTAGTAGTAGTAGTAGTAGTAGTAGTAGTAGTAGTAGTAGTAGTAGTAGTAGTAGTAGTAGTAGTAGTAGTAGTAATAGTAGTAGTAATAGTAGCAGTAGCTATATACACCCAGCCAAAATCTGTTATTATTGTTAATAAATTCAATTATCAACTTCTAAAAGACCTAAACATGATACCGTTTTGAAGTAGTATATCACACATAACTTGATCTACAAAAATATAAAGTAGCTGTAATAACAAAGCGACTTGGAATTGTTCAAAGAACCAAAATATAGCATTATATAGACATTGATGAATTTGACTCCGTATTGGTTTTTTTTTCTTCTTCACTGTTTATTTCTGGGAATAAATTTTACCCACAGTCCGTCCTCTGCATTCATTCTGTATTTGGATAGTCTTGGTGGGTAGACAGACTTGGAACATGACACGGGCGTCATTTCCTGTAAAATGGCGGCCATGGCTATCTTCATTTCCATCAAAGCTAGACGCATTCCAATACAATTACGTGGTCCCTGGGATAAAAAAAGGAGAGAATATAACATTTAAAAATTAGGTTTTTAAAAATTAATTTATCAGTTAAAAAAAATGAAATTATAATATTATTTCCCCTTACCTACCCCCATGCCTAGACACACTAAACCCCAAATAAATAAGACTTCTCCGACTGTCCAGACAGGCTGATTTGTATTTTGTCATAGTTTCATACACACTTCCAGACGTTTATGTTAGGTTATGATGTGTTGAATCTTATAATTTAGACGCAAAATGCATTTCAGCGTCACGCTCACCCCGACATACACACTTTTCCAGATGTTTATGTTAGGTTATGATGTGTTGAATCTTATAATTTAGACGCTAAATGCAATTTTCAGCGTCACGCTCACCCCGACATACAAACTTTTCCAGATGTTTATGTTAGGTTATGCAGCTGCGTAGGTTGTGCGGCTATGTGGTCTTGTGGTATGACACTCGCTTTTGGATCGGAAGGTCCTGGGTCTAGCTCGGTGCATAGTTGAGTCCTTGGAAAAGGCTCTTTACTCACATTCTCTCACCGTACTCGGGTGTAAAATGAGTTTCTGTCCGTTAACGGCGTTGTTTTTGTCCAAAAAAGAATGTAATATCACCTAACAGGCGGCATGTCCCTTCTATATGTTACGTGTTGCTGTCGGTCATGGACGCCTTGTAAAGCGCTTTGGGCACGTTTAGTGGATATTGCGCTATATAAAGGCTCTAGTTATGTTAGATGTGTTAAATCTTATAATTTAGACGCTAAATACAAGTATCCGTGTCAAGATCACTAGATATGATACTGGTGTGAGATGGTTGGTCACGTATGGCTTGCTGAGAAGGGAAGGATGGGGGGGGGGGGGGGGGGGAATAATGAAGCATTTGAAAGTGCATTGAACACAATGTAAACTGCATCTCGTGTACATTGAAATACCGAGAACGTTGGCGCCACTTGCTGTTGCCCAAGCACCCCGCAGAGAGGATTGAATGGATAACGAAATTGACGTCATTCAGCTCTTGTTATTATTTTTAGTCATCCTTTTTATGACTAGTTCTCACTAAATTCTATCAACCAGACTATAAACGCTCAAGATTGCACATAGTTTTGTGTGTTGGTACACGTTATATCCGCCCAGCGGATGATGTGGGTATTTTGGCGAAACTGACAGAATCAATATGGTAACCCTCTCCTTACCAGCCATTTTCAGAATTTTCCCCAAAACTTCACAACCAACTAACACAAAAATATATGTTTTATCATTAAACACAATAGCAATAAGTTCTTGCGATAGATAATTTCTTTATCAAAACATGCTCTACAACACACTGTTCATTTTCTTTAAATTTTATGATGTACAAAAGAAATTTGAATAAGAAAAACGTTGGTTGTATCGTAACGAATGTGACGATTTTCCTATAGTTGGTAAAAAGAGGGTTAAACCATGAAAATGCTCCACATAGATGAGCATGTCTATTCAGATATTTTATTGACTCGTTAACCCTTACCTGTCCAAAAGGTAGGAAAGCATATGGATGACGACTAGCTTTTTTTTCTGATGTGAATCTTTCTGGGTCAAATTTTTCTGGGTCTGGGAAAATATTTGGGTCCTTGAAGATGGCTATAAAAGGAATCACTATCTGTGAAAGAAAGTGGGTAGGATTTAAATAGTCAGATTATAGCTAATTATGATGCAGATCTCTCTTCGAAAACAAATGGTGGTTTTGCATGTCCTGTGATACACGATTTTGAAGATAAAATTCTGAAAAAATATGATCTATTTCTCGGGAAAAACCACTTCAGAATTATTATAATCATGATCATTATCATCAAAACTACCTTCAGCTCAGCCATTGTAACTGAAGGTCCACTATCATTGTCATAAACACCACTATCAGGGGTTTTTACGGTGCTTGCGACACTTTTGGATAATTTCAGCGCATGAAGTAGTAGTAGTAGTACTAGTAGTAGTAGTAGTAGTAGTAGTAGTAGTAGTAGTAGTAGTAGTAGTAGTAGTAGGAGTAGCAGCAGCAGCAGCAGTAGCAGCAGCAGCAGCAGTAGTAGTAGTAGTAGTAGTAGTAGTAGTAGTAGTAGTAGCAGCAGCAGCAGTAGTAGTAGTAGTAGTAGTAGTAGTAGTAGTAGTAGTGGTAGTAGTGGTAGTAGTAGTAGTGGTAGTAGTAGTAGTAGTAGTAGTAGTAGTAGTAGTAGTAGTAGTAGTAGTAGTAGTGATAGTAGTAGTAGTAATATTAGTAATAGTAGTAGTGTAGTAGTAGTAGTAGTAGTAGTAGTAGTAGTAAAGATGAAGGGAGAAAGATCAAAATTTGAAATCAATATAAAGCACGAAAGACAAAGTAGGACAAAGGGAATGGTTCAAATAGGGAACATAAAATTCCACGATCAATTTATAAATGTGCCTATTTGGACAATACTTAAAAGTCCCATCCAGGCACAAGCAAAGGATCCCGCTAAGAAGGCTTCATTCCAAATAATAACATAGCATATTCAAAACTAAATACGAAAATACATAACAGAGACGGTTTACAAGTGAAAAATATCATATTTCAACAACAAAAAGAAGGAACTATACATTTTACTGTCTCCCTCCCAGATAATGATCACTGCCAGAGCCAGGAAAAAAACGAGCAATACATTTTTAAAAAAAATCCTTTTATTCATCCCCAAGGGGAAAATTTTCTTTAGGGTCTATTCCAATGGAAGACTGGAATAACCCAGGCGTCAGCCGCAGTGCAGCGCCGCAGTGAGCTGGGGCGAGGTGACTTGCTCAAGGCGACACAACGAGTCGGGTCATCGAACTTGGTACCTTTTGAGTACGAAGCAAAGACCTTACCGCTTAGCCACGCTGCCCCCTTAATGCCAAACCAGAACAAAGAGCATCGTGGTAAGGGAAAACAGACAAAGACATGGCACTAGTGGTCTCAAGGCCTATCATGGTAGGTCAGAATACCTCATCCAGAAACACCACTATAACTGCAATGATAAAATAAACAAAACAACCACAGTGACATTCACAACAGCTATAAGCATTGACTATGATAGCACTCTCCACTACACACATCGCCGCCAATACCACAAAATCATTACAAGAAAACCTATAACTATGGCAATTAATATACGTAATCACCACGTCCACCAACACCTCACATTCATAAACGCCAAACAAACATCACACAAACGCACACAAGCACCATACAAATACTTTGCAAAGACCACTCAAATACCACACAAACATTCTTTAAAAACCAAACGCAAACACCGTGTAGGATAAACATAAAAAACTTCACACAACACAAACAACCAACAAATACGTCACAAAAACACCACCAAAAAAAAAAAAAAAAAACAAAAACAAAAACAAAAACAAAACAAAACAACATATATAGACACCACACAAACACTACACAAACGAGACACAAACACAAGACACACAAACACCATATAAACACCACACAAACACCACACAAACACTACACAAACGAGACACAAACACAACACACACAAACACCATATAAACACCACACAAACACCAAACAAGCACCAAACAAGCACCACACAAACACCAAACACAAACACCACACAAGCACCACACAAACACCAAACACAAAAACACACACAAGCACCACACAAACACCAAACACAATCTCCACACAAACACCACACAAACACTACGGAAACATCACACAAATACAGCACAAACAACACACAAACACCAACACCAACGATCTTACCGCCATTCCCTTGGGTATTTTCACCCCTTCCACCTCACAGTCCTGTGTACACATTCTGTTGATGATAAACCCAGGGGGATACAGCCTCATTGTCTCGTTGAGACACCTATCCAGGTATAACAGGTCCTGGACATTGTCATAGTTTGGAGGCTGCCCGGCCAGAATTTCATCCAACTCTTCTTGCAACTAATGTTTAGGGTGTAAAATAAATTTGTATGACTTTGAGCATTTATATAGCGCAATATCCACTAAACCTGCTCAAAAAGCTTTACAAGGGGTCCCTACAGCTAACAGCAACACTTAACATGTAAGACGAAACATGACGCCTGTTAGGCGATATTAAAAAAACAAAAACAAAAAAACTTGAGCTGTTGTATAGCGCAATATCCACTAAACGTGCTCAAAGCGCTTCATAAGGGGGTCCCTAGCCAACAGCAACACTTGATATGTAGAACGACGCATGACGCCAGTTCGGAGATATTACAATTTTTTTTTTGGACAGAGACAACACTGTTAACGCCTAGGTACTTATTTTACTCTTGAGACAGAATGTGTGTAAAGATCCTTTTCAAGATTCGATATGCGCCCCTCCAAACTCGGACTTGAGCCTATGACCTTCCGATCCAAAATATATATTAATGAAATATAATGCGAGTGTCATTATATATATATATATATATATATATATATATATATATATATATATATATATATATATATATAAGAGAGAGAGAGAGCATATATATAATATATATATATATATATATATATATATATAAATATTTGTGTGTGTGTGTGTGTGTGTGTGTGTGTGTGTTGTTCTTTTTTAGGGTTAGTGAAAGGAATACTTGGGTTGTTTCCCTTAGTTCTAGGAGCTTACGGAAGGCATCCCCAATATTTTCAGCTCCTAGTTAATCCCGACATAATTCCGCTTTTAGGCGAAGGGCCACATATTACATAATATGTCACATGTTCCCAACTGCTGCACGAGCTTGAGAGTGCCGTTTGGAACAAAGTTCGAATTCCAAAACGCAAGATATCATTTATTCTACTCCTCAATCGATTCTTATTTCGTCATCTTTAAATAAAAGACATGTTTCAAAACATTTAAACGATGCTTATTTTTAAAGAATCTGATTTTGAGTGAATTTTATCGATTTATAATCTGGCGCCACAAATTATTATTGTAAACATGATAATATTACTCGTTACTATTTAGGGAGAAAGGTGGAATAATATTTAATGCTATATATAATATGAGCTCAGCTTACCTTGTTCATACAGTCCAGATTGTGTGCGAGAATAAAAAATGCAAACGACAGGGCACTGGACACTGTGTCGTAGCCTGCCAGGATGAAAATGATTGCTTGACCCTTGGGATAATAGAATAATAATTTTTAAAATTCCCTTTTTAAAATAAAATAAATAAATGACATTCCTTTTATTCATCACAAAGGGGAAATGTGTCTCTAGGCTCTGTTCCAATGGAAGACTGGAATAACCCAGGCGTCAGCCGCAGTACAACGCCGCAAATTGAGCTAGGGCGAGGTGACTAACTATAGGCCACACAGCGTAGTGGCGAGCGATCGAACTAGGTATCTTTCGGGTACGAAGCAAAGACCGTATTGCTGAGCTACGCTGCCCCCCAGTGCTGTTGGTGACAAAAAGTGAACAAGGACGGAAATTTTGAAAGATTGCCCTTAAGCCCCAATTTTTCTGCACTAACCCCCCCCCCCCCCCCATTTTTAGAGCAGTTGAGACGATAAAATATCATTAATACTCTAGAAAACTTTTAGAGATTGGGGAAACTGTATCTATTTGTTCAAACACTCATCAAGTCTCTCACTGCCAGTAAATTCGATTAGGTGCCATGTAGAATTATTTAAAAAGAGGACACCAAAATTACGGATTTCCGCGGATACAAGGAAAACCATCACCATTGCTTACTTTTCCCCAAGGGGAAATTTGTCTTGAGGGTCAATCCCAAGGAAAACGGGAATAACCTAAGCAGCAGCAGCTTCTATTAATCTTGTCTCACATTACTTTAAAAGGCTCAGCTCTTTCTTGTTGCTTTTTTCAGAGGAAAATAGATATGGTTTCTTGAAGTGATAAAACAAATACCTCACATTTTCTGGCCATTTTACCGTTGATATCACTATTAAGCATCTAGCTTACATCGACACATAATATACGTTCTGAGGCGATGTGTCGCATTTTTTTTATCGACAAATCTCACTGACCTGTATGTCTAGACGAGTCAGCCCTTTCCTTGCTTGCTGCTTGCCTTCTGCTGATGTAGATCTAGACCCATCATTCTCTGTTGTCGCAGACTCGTTCCTTTTACTCTCCTCGATCATCAGCTGGACAAAGTCATACCTTTTCTGGCTCTTAGTAGTAGTCGTAGTCTTAGCCTCATTATCTCCACTGCGATTCTCCATCGCAGCGTCCAAAAATGAGTTGAAGAAATCAATGGATTCTTTTGAAAAAATTCCTATTCCAAACTTTGCCAAAATTTTTAAAAGAAAGGGAAACAAAATCAGCAAGGATACGAAGCCCTTGCCAAAATTCATCATATTCTTAGCTTCGGTCACGAATCGGGATCTGAGGAAACAGGACAAAAACAAAGAATACATAATAAAATATAAATAGATAAATGGAATAATTTGCCCCAGTGTGACAAAACAATTCTTTTAATAATAATAATAATAATAATAATAATATAATAATAATAATAATAATAATAATAAAATAATAATATAATAATAATAATAATAATATAATAATAATAATAATAATAATAATAATAATAATAATAATAATAATAATAATAAAATAATAATAATAATAATAATATAATAATAAGAAGAAGAAGAAGAAGAAGAAGAAGAAGAAG
The DNA here is from genome assembly GCF_034508935.2 of Berghia stephanieae. Classification (NCBI taxonomy): domain Eukaryota; kingdom Metazoa; phylum Mollusca; class Gastropoda; order Nudibranchia; family Aeolidiidae; genus Berghia; species Berghia stephanieae. The sequence continues at coordinate 52,916,781 of NC_088366.1, read as the reverse complement.
AAGAAGAAGAAGAAGAAGAAGAAGAAGAGAAGAAGAAGAAGAAGAAATAATGATGATGATGAAGATGATGATGATGATGATGATGACAATAGTAATATAATAAATAATAATAATAATAATAATAATAATAATAATAATAATAATAATAATAATAATAATAATAATAATAATAATAATAATAATAATAATAAATAAGAATCATAATCATAACGATAATGATAATATAAATAAATAATAATAATAATAATAATAATAATAATAATAATAATAATAATAATAATAATGATGATGATGATGAGGTGATGATGATGATAATGACAATGATAATATCAATAATAATAATAATAATAATAATAATAATAATAATAATAATAATAATAATCATAATCATAATAATAATAATAATCATAATCATAATAGTAAAGATTCTAAAGCGTGAACCGGACAAAAGCATTTTTTATTTGATACCCCTTGGATGGGACGCCAGTCAATCGCAAAGTAGTTTCCACCAAATCTAACAGAACAAGATACCCAATTACTTCTGGATGGACAGAGATCCGATTAAAAAAATAATGATAATATTGGTCAAAAAAATTTTTTACTTCAAATTTTGATCGATTTCTTTGTAAAAAAGTCTCGAATATGACTATGGGGAGGTTACATATCAGACCTCTGTTTGTGTGCTGATGTGTGCGTGTGTCTGTGATTGTGTGTAATTATAATCTATTTACATTTCAGCCGATTACCAATAATAACTCATCGTTGAGAGAGTACGACACCAAACCCTTTGTTGGCAATGACGTCCATTGTGTTACATTGAATCACATGTGCTGATGTATGTGTGTGTCTGTGCGGCTATGTGGCCAAGTGGTCACTCGCTTTCGGATCGCAAGATCCTGAGTTCGAGCCTCGCTCTGCGCATAATTGAGTTCTTAGAAAAGGCTCTTTACTCATATTCTCTCACCGTACTCAGGTGTAAAATGATTACCTGACCCTTAACAGCGTTGTCTCTGTCCGGAAATAATTGTAATATCGCCTGACAGGCGTCATGTCTCGTTCTACATGTTACCTGTTGCTATTGGTGTGGGACCCCTTGTAAAGCGCTTTGAGCACATTTAATGGATATTGCGCCATATAATAGCTCATTTTTTTTTCTGTCATTGTGTGTAACTATTATATATTTATATTATTTGTCTATTTCCAAGACTTACTTATCAATTAGAGAGTCAATGCTGACACCAAACCCTGTGTTGGCAATAACGTCCATTGTGTAACACTGAATCACGTGTGCTGATATGTGCGTGTTTCTGTCATTATGTGTAACTACTATCAGTTTACATATCCGTCTATTTCCAAGACTTACTCATCAATTAGAGAGTCAATGCTGACCCCAAACCCTGTGCAATAACGTCCATTGTGTAGCAGCCAATCACGTGCTTCAACTCAATCTCCTTGTCTTCCCGGCATGCCTCACGGAGGTTTGACGTCAACGATTTCGCCGTCTGTTCTACGAGAAGACACATCTTTTTCAATTTCCCAGAACTGAAAGTTGGACTTACTGTATTTCTCACGTGGCGCCAGTGGTCATCTAAAATTGAAAAAAGGGCGATTTAGTATTCGCATAGCAGAAAAAACAATTAGAAGCAGAATTAAAAATCCCCATGATGTGAAAATCTCTTATCATAATTTACTGAAGTCAAGAATAAATTCGTTAGACTGCCATTTGGTCAATCATCATGAAATCCGTGATTCAAATACACTTCGGAGATACTAGGCAACTTGTTTGCCATATCTTAATTTTACCATTTGACAATCTAACGTCAGAAATGATTTTTGAAAACTTGATATCACTATGTGCCAACTTGTTTGCCTTATTTTAGTTAATTTAGCACTTGACAATATAACGTCAGAAATTAATTTTGAAAACTTGATATCACTATGTGCCAACTTGTTTGCCATATCTTAATTTTACCATTTGACAATCTAACGTCAGAAATGATTTTTGAAAACTTGATATCACTATGTGCCAACTTGTTTGCCATATCTTAGTTAATTTAGCACTTTGGCAATCTAACGTCAGAAATGATTTTTGAAAACTTGATATCACTATGTGCCAACTTGTTTGCCATATCTTAGTTAATTTAGCACGTTGGCAATCTAACGTCAGACATGGATTTTGAAAACTTGATATTATTATGTTACTATTTATCAATGCTATTAAAAAATAGGGCTAGGGATTTAACTATTTCCGTAAAGCCCGTGTCAATTTGTTTTGCCAACGAGCACAGAATTACTAGCAAATCAAAAAATTATAAAACGATTTTTCACACAATGATATACGATTTACTTGCAAACGTTTCTTACATTAATTGTAACATCGCCTAACAGGAGTTATGTCTCGTCCTCCATGTTACGTGTTGCTGTTGGTCAGGGATCACCTGTAAAGCGCTTTGAGCGCATTAAGTGGATATTGCTCTATATAAAAGCTCTGAAAAAGCTCTAACATGAAGAGTTATCCTATCACCCGTTGACTCAAATAATAATTTATTATAATAATCAGCTAGAGCATATGATCGGCCATTTGTTGTTGTAAATCGCCATCTGGCCACTCTGTTGCCAGATTCATTTGCGCTCATATAAAGACTTTATTACCGGGCCGATTATTACTTTTTAAAATCATTGATGGCTCAAAAGTAAAGTCTCGATCTATGTTAAATTTCATAATACAATAGTATGATAATTAAAATAGATGAGTGCATGTTCATAATCGACGTTATTTCTCCGTAAATATTGCTGGTTCTCCTTTAGTGGGATAATAAAATACAATAAAAAGCACACACTTCGTAAACTTTGTACACACTTTATTTCCCGGCAAATATTGCCGATTCTTCTTTAGTGGGATAATAAAATAGAATAAAGAGTACACACCTTGTAGATGTGTCAAGGCATGATTGAAAATGTTCATAATAGCCTTTTATTTCCCGGCAAATATTGCCGATTCTTCTACAGTGGGATAATAAAATAGAATAAAAAGTACACACCTTGTAGCCGTGTCAAGGCATGATTGAAAGGTTCCTGGGTGGGAAAACCTCGTCTGTTGACAAAACAGTTAAAGCTCTTCACCGTGATTTCCCTCAACATATCCAAATCTTTGACCACTAGGACCGGTGTGCTGCCTTCGAAATACCCGTAAGCCTGTGGAAAACGACAATATTTGAGGAAGCGACAAAAAAAGTTAGACCTTTTATATAGATAGTTTGCCCTTGGATAAGAAGCTCACAACATTGCCATCCGGAAGCATAACGGACCAACACACAAAACTATGTGTAACCTTGAACGTTTATAGTCTGGTTAATCAGTTGAGTGAGGATTACTCATAAACGCGGATAGTAAAAAAAAACCCAAACAATAACAAAGATCGGAGTGACGTCAACTTCATTCGATCTATCGCTTACTATCCACTAAATATACTCAAGACGCTTTACAAAGGGTCCCAAGTAAACAGAAACTATTAACATGTAGGACCTGACAAAACGCTCGTGAAGGTTGTTTTTTTTTTTGCAAGATGTATATTCGGGGGGGGGGGGGGGGGGGGGGGGGGGGGGGGGCAGGTCAACCATGTTACCAGCTGGGTCATTAATTCTTTTAAGTTCAGCTTTTCCCTGGTTAGTCTAGCCCAGTGCTTTTCAACCGGGTGCATCATTAAGTAAAAATGAGTCTATAAATGGAAGGAACAACGTATTCGACCTCTGGTCTCTTTCAGGAAACGAACTAATAAACAAACAATACACAAAAATTAAAAATTGTTTGTTTGCTCCCTGATGAAGGGCAATGACTGTTTGCTTTTTTGTTGTTGTCTTTTTCATTTATCTGAATCTTTCTTACTTATTTTTATTTGTATTTTAGATGACCTATTTAGAAACTTTCATATTTCATAGATGACCATAGCAGTTCACTCACCTTCTCTGATTGTTTTTATTTTCAATGTAGAATCCGAATTTTGACAACAATCTTAAAGTGAACTTCTTAATCTTAAAGCCAGCACATCTTATTGGTTCCAATGGTTTGTTCTTTACCTTGGTGTGTTCCATTGATCATGGATAAAATCAACTTTGATTAAAATCAACTATTCTATATTATGGTCCGGCGGGGTTGACTTTAACAGGATTTTACTGTAAGAATACAGTGATGACGTCACAACAGAATCAAGAAAACCTACAGTTTTAGATTGGTCAGTTAGTTTCCAGCACACGCAGAGACGCCCCAGAGAAACTAAACGTACTACACAAGAACGCCTCGAAAAGTGGACTGAAAATAAATTTCGATAAGACTGTGTACATTAGGGTGAATCCAAAACATGACAGTGAAATTAGGATAGATGAACATATAATCGAAGAGGTAACAGAGTTCTCCTACCTTGGATCCAAAATAACAGACGACGGAAATGCAGAACACGATATCAAGCACAGAATTCAAAAGGCAAACCAGGCTTTCGGCATGCTGAAAAACTTATGAGATTATGAGAAAGACAAATCTGAAAATATACAAAAGCAATGTGTTAAGTGTACTGCTTTATGGAAGTGAAAGCTAGAAAATGACATCCTCCTTAACACAGAAACTAGAAACCTTTCAGAACAAGTGTCTAAAAAGAATTTTAAATTTATTTTGGCCTACAAAACTTAAAACAGTGGATTTATTAAAGAAAGCTGACTGCACTTGTATAGAAAGCCAAATAAAAAGAAGAAGATGGCGTTGGCTGGGTCATGTGGCCAGAATGGAAAAAGGGTCACTTCCCAAGATAGCCCTGTACTGGACAGCAGATGGGAAGAGAAAGCAGGGAAGACCCAAAGAAACCTGGCGAAGGACCATGGAGAAAGAATTAAAGGAAGCAGGCCTATCTGGAATACAGCCACCGCAAAAGCAGCCGATCGCAAAAAAAAAAAAAAAAAAAAAAAAAAAAAATGGAGATGTCTGGTGGATGCCCTATTTGCCTCAAGGCCCGAAGAGGATTAAGTAAGTAAGTAGTATGTATTCAAGGAAGCTCTGGTTCAAGAACGGTCACAAAGAACAACAAATGAAGACATAGGAGTATTGAGACACCAGAAGAAGAAAACGTGTTACTTCCTGCCGCGCGGTATCGTTAGATGATGTCGTCTAGGTATTCCGTGGGTGAAAATAAATAATTCATAAACCAAACTAATGTCTGATGTCAATAGAAATCACCTATGCTGTCCAAAGTGAGCAATTGGGGGCTAATATTCTTGCCAAATGGGGGAAAAAAAACGAAAGTGCCTTTAACCCCCTCCTTACCACCCATAGGAAAATCGTCACATTCGTTACGATGCAGCCAACAATTTTTTTATTCTGATTTCATGTAGTTATAGTTATAGCCATAAAAACTAGACATTGTATTGCAGAGCTCATTTTTCTGAACAAAATATAGAATAAACTCGTTGCTAATCTGTTTGAAAAATCTATTTTTGTGTTGGGTGAGTATAAAGTTTTGGGTAAAATTCCGAAAATAGCTGGTAAGGAGAGAGTTAAGCGGGGCTCGATCCCAGGACCTTCAGGGTCACAGTGCAATGATGCCTTAAACACTCGGCTACTTCAACTCCCCCCCCCCCCGCCCGACTCCAGAAACCAACGCAAAAAGACAGAGATGACCATAATATAAATAGAAAATAATGTGAGCAAGAGTGACTCATATAAGTGGAGACAACATAAAAACAAGCAACGTTTCTGCCCTTGGGATTCGTGAGGAGACAAACAAACAAACAAACATGGCAGGAGAAATTAATGTTTGATTATCACCTGTCAAATTCCTTGGGCCAAAATGTTGTCTGTTTGGATAATTCTTACTCAATTTTTAAAAAATTTATCTTAACTGCCTCATTTTTAAAAAGTTGAGAAATTATATAGAGAAATATCTACTTAACGTGCTTTACAAAGGGTCACTTATCAACAGAAACAGTTAAAATGTAGGACGAGCCAGTTAGGTGATATTGCTTTTTCCGACATAAACAAAGATGACGGCCAAGTACTCATTTTTCTCTTCAGTATGGTGAGAAGTTAATTGTGAGTAAAGAGCCTTTTCCAAGGACTCAACTTTGCTTCGCTCAGATCTGGATTCGAACCCTGGACCTTTCAGTTCGAAGGAGAGAGAGAGAGAGAGTCATACAACAAAATCACAATTTGAGCTTTTTTGAACTTTTATATAGCGCAATATCCACTAAATGTGCTCAAAGCGCATTACAAGGGGTCCTGACAAACAGCAACACGTAACATGCAGAATGAGACATGACGCCCTGTCAAGCGATATTACATTGTTTTCCGGACAGAAACAACGCTGTTCACGGCCAGGTTCTCATTTTACACCTGAGTAGGGTGAGAGAATGTGAGTAAAGAGCATTTTCCAAGGATTCAACTATGCACCGAGTGAGGCTCGAACTCAGGACCTTCCGATCCGAAAGCGAGTGCCATACCACTTGACCACATAGCCGCACGTAGCTATCGGAGATGCCCACACCAGTTCGCCGACTTACCTTCTCTGATTCGAACTGCTTGTACATTGCGTTGTAGAAGCCTGTGAGACCAAGTTTGATCACATAGATATCAGAGATGAACATACCAGTTCACTGACTTACCTTCTCTGATTCGAACTGCTTGTACATTGCGTTGTAGAAGCCCGTCAGACCAAGTTTACCAAATTCAGGGTAACTTCCAACAGCTGGCCACGGAGTTAACATTTTGATCCCCAATCTTTTGAATATCATGTAGTGTCTTGATGCAAAGACCACATAGAGGACCACCAAGGTTAGGAGACCCACGAATCCTGATACTAGTATAGATATTATGTCCATTGTGATAACTTGATTAATGCTGTGCGCTTAGTTAAATTACTCACAATATCCACCAGTCGGTTTTAACTTACCAACACACAAAACTATAATAATATGTGTAAACTGACACGTTTATAGTTTGATTTATATGATATAGTGAGAACTACTCATAAAAACGCCTGGCTAAAAACAATAACAAGGATCTGAGTGACGTCAATTTCGTTCCTTCTATAAATAGTTGATGGTAATGATGTGGGGACTTGATGACGTTTGTTATTGGTGTTTGTTTGCGTCAGACGCTTATGCACTATTTTTAGAATTAGACCTATTTATTCGTTGTTGTGGTAATGATTTGAAACAAAACTAGTAAAATTAAAATCGATTGAAGTTCATTCACTCAGCGCCCAGATTTTATTGCTACTTTTTAGTGATGGAGGTAACAGTGGTAGGGAAGATGGTGCTGTCGTTTCTATTGGTGATGTTATACTATCACACATGGATTCTAAAAATGCATTGAGATTATTGAGAATGATTTGAAATAAAATGTATAACCATAATTGAAGTTCTTTTAACGGCAGATAATATATAAATTTCTATTTTCGGTGGTGAAGGAGACGATGTCTGTATGAATACTGTGCCCGTAATGTTTTTCTTGACGTTATATGATGTTGTATATGATGTTTTGATGTTATATTGTTGTAATTGATTATATCTTCAACATAACTAAGCCTTGATCACTTGTTTGGGTGAACAAAAACTTATCTGAAAAGAAAAAAAAAGACATGTGAAAATGAAGTGGACAATATTCTAACGTGCGAGAGTGTTGGTTTAAAAAAAAATACTATAGGGTTCAACAGTCTTGACGTCACTTCCCTCATAATGACGCATAGTAACTGGTTCTAAACTATCGGAACAACGGCTGACGCCATTATATCCAGCACCGCCATTATGAAATACTTCTCCGACAATCATATAAGTGTATCCATAGGAGAAAAGCATTATAAATCTGATCGTGTTTTGACTTTTATACATTCTCATCACATGACATGTGAAAAAGTTCTAGCCGGCATAAAGAATAAAGGCTACCGATTGGCTTTGTTTAGAACCAACATGCTGGTTGCTGGGCAGACGTGACATCAGACTATTGAATCTTTTTGTTAATGGTCTACCGCATTTGTTATAATAATATTCCCTTTATTCATTCCAAAGCGGATTTTTTTTTCTCTAAGGTCTTGTCAGGAAAAACTCTGACATCAGTGGCAATGCCGCCCCGCAAAGTGAGTTAAAGGAGTAATGGCTTGCGTCAGGCCACACAATATTATAAGCATGTGAGACCAGTTTATCCAATGCAAGGTAACTTTCAACAGCGGGCCACGGAGTTTGCTATGTTGTCAAGTGATATAACACTCGACCGGATTTGAAAGAGCTAGTGTTCGAGTCCCGTTCTGTGCGAAGCATATTTGAGTAATTGGAAAAGGCACACCGTACTGAGGTGAAAAATGAGTACCTGGCAGTTAACAGCGTTGTCTCTGTTGAAAAAAAAAATAATTCTAATATCGCCTAACATGCGTCATGTCCCGTCATACATATTAAGTGTTGCTGTTGGCCAGAGACCCCTTGTTAAGCGCTTTGAGCACGTTTAGTGGATATTGCGCTATATAAAAGCTCAATTTAATAACCCCTGCTTCGGATTGTAGCCTGTCTGACACTATCAGAATATGTTAATTTTAAAATGTCCTGATTTTGTTGGGACATCGCGTAGTTACAAAGCTTTTCCTTTAGACCACTTGACTTTTGTTACTTTCGACGAGTTTTAACTCTTATCTTTATAATTTCTAACCGGACTTCCAATTGATCTATGATTTTGTCTTTCTCATCTAATAAAGCGGGTTTGATAGTTACTATACCATTATTGTTATTTTGATTTCATCAGTCCTATCTATATAATTATCAATATTTAAAGTATTATAATCTATTACTGCCATGGGAGAATATTCAGACCGAGTCCGAATAACTTGTTGATTGCACATGCGCATTAGAATTTGCGTCCGAATAGCCACAGGAGAATATTCATACTCGAGTCCGAATAGTCGCAGTCTATTTATTGCTAAAATTCTACAACAAGGTTTAACCAGTTAACTGCTGTACTCGGGGAAAAAAAAAAAAAGAATTAAAAAATTTGGCCAGAAAAGTTGTCCTTTAAATATTGATTATTGATTTAAATTATCCCAATCTTGGAAAAAAAAGTCACAAATCTGGGAAATTAACTCGATCCTTACCGACCATTTTCAAGATTTTTACTGAAATGTCTTACTGCCCAACACACAAATTGAATAAAAAAAAAACAAACAAAAACGTTGAGCTTTTATATAGCGCAATATCCACTTAATGCGCTCAAAGCGCTTTACAAGAGGTCCCTGACCAACAGCAACACGTAACATGTAGAATGAGACTTGGCGCCTGAATGGCGATAATACATTTATTCTCCGATAGAGACAACGCTGTTAACGACCAGGTACTCATTTTACACTCGAGTACGGTGAAAGAAAGTGAGTAAAGCGCCTTTTCCAAGGATTCAACTATGCGCCGAGCAAGGCTCGAACACAGGAGCGTGCGATCCGAAACCGAGTGTCATAACTCAAATTTAAAAGCAATAAGTACATGTTATACATAATTTTGTTGAGCAAAACAAGTTTCACAAAACAACGTTAAGTTCTTGAAAATATAATAGAGATTTTTCTTAAAATTTTGTGATTTGTGAAACAAATGTGAATAAGATATTATTATATATATATATATATATATATATATATATATTATATATATATATATATATATATATATAATGCTATTATGCATCGTAACGAATTTGACGATTTTATTACCGTTGGTAATGAGAGGGTTAGGGAAGACTTCGCAAAGTCGCAAGTTGGACAGTTTTTGCCAAGATAGGGCTCATTTAAAATGACTAGCTTTCTGGCCAAATTTTTAAATACCGTCAACTGGGGAAACTTTGCCTAAAGGGGAAACTTTGCCTCTTAAATGTCAGACCAATAAGAGATTATTTACTTCTGTGGCCATTATTTTCTTTGATAAAAATGAATGTCCTTTAACGGATACAACAACGACAACAAAGCTTAGATGAGTCAAAATGCTGCAAATTCACAGAAGCAAAGTTAGACCTTCCCCAATTGACGGTAGCGGTACATGTTTTTTTTTCAGGATTATGGCAGTTGATGCTACTCTTTGCAGGTTTCGGTACTCTTGTTTGGATATAAAATTGATATTTTAAATCATTTTCTTCTCTGATAAGCACCTGAGTGACATTTTGTTTGCATCTTTAAATCAATGTAATATCTATAATAGTCTGAATCTGAAACTGAATAGAATAGTTAACTAAATTTGGAAAATTTGGCAATTTTTACGGCAAAATGTGGCAAAATTTTGTTATTTTTTGTGAGGCAAAATTTGGGATTTCAAATGGCCATTTTCCGTGATGCCAGCAATATATATATATATATATATATATATATATATATATATATATATATATATATATATATATACGTATAGACATTTATGTTTTATGTCATGTACGATACCTATATGTATAATATAGAGTCACAAATATTATCAGGTCCTTCCTGTCGGTAACTGGGACTTCGACTTCGAGTGATAACATTATTGGTATCAAGACCACGACGTAACGATAGTACTCTAGTCGGCCATGATCAAGCCGTATGACATAACAGGCAGAGGAGAGCAGTTCGGTTTTATTATTATTAGACTCTATAATAATTATTATTATCACGTATTACTTTGCTTTTTGCTTTTAAGGGTTTTACGACGCTTGCAACACATTTAGGTTATATCAGCGCCAGTAAAAAAGAAGAAAATGGGATAGTAAAAAGTTCTAGAATTACAATTAAAGCACCCAGGAGAAAGTAAGACAAAGGGAAATGGGAACAAATAGGGATCAGATGTAGATTCCAAGAGCATACCATCAATGTACTTAGTTTGAGATCACCTATAAGTCTCATCCCGATACAAGCACAAGATCCAACAAAGAGGAATACACTAAAATGCTTGCATTATACATTAAAAATAACACATTTAATAATACATAACAGACAGATGATTTACAAGGAAAAAAAATATCATCTCCCAAAACAATACCTATGCATTTGACTGTTTCCCTCCCAGCTTGGACTCTAGCCAGGACCCGGACAAAACCAAGTAATCTTATTCCAAGACAAAGACTGAAAGTGAAAGCATGTTGGAAAACAGGTACAGGGGGATAGAAGACACAGCAAGTACCTCCCTGCCCACTATGGGAGGTAGGAACCCCACCCAGTTATCAAGTATTAATATTAGACTCTATAATAATAATTATTATTATTAATATTAGTTTCTATAATTATCATTATTATTAAACTCTATAATAATAATTATTATTACATATTAATATTAGACTATGATTATGATTGTTAATATTACTCTATAATAATTATCATTATTAATATTAGACTCTATAATGGTAATTACCATTATTAATATTATTAGACTTTATAATTATTAATATTATCATTATTGATTTATTATTATTATTATTATTATAGAACAGGTGCAGCACACTGGACACAATGTCATTTCAAAATCCATGTCAACTCACTTGAGACTGAGCTATTTTTAGCAACCAATTCCCCCCGGACTGACGATTTCGGGCAATTTTCAAATGCTCATGACACAAAAAGTATTTAACAGACTGATATCAAATTTGGTATGGATAATAAACAACCCTTGCAGTCTGTTTTCACGCAAACAGAATGTAAATATATGAAATACTTTTTGTGCAGTGAACATTAGAAAATATGCCAATTTTCCTATTTTCGGAAAATTTTGAAAAAACATATATGAACACCAATAAATACAGAAAACCATTGATATGTTGAAGAAACTGTATTAATAGAAATATATAATGTGTATTTATACCTTATGTGTCCTGTGATGCTGCAACATAGTTCACTTTGGTATGAAATAATAAAAAACATGGTTCCATACACAGGGGGATTTCGCAAATTTTACACATAATATAAACCTCCTTGACGCGTGGCGTCTTACCAGGCTTACTGGCAGCAATATCCCTGCACACTTTGCATTCCCGCCGTGGCTTGGACTTAGAGGCTGTGGCAGGAAGGCTCACAAGATGGTGGAGCTGTTGATGATTTAGCCGAATAAGAGGCTGTGGCTTTGTGCGAGTTGGAGTTTGGGGTGGTCTCTCAGCCATGAACTCATCAGTGAGTTGTTTCCCGAGACACTTAATAAAAATGGGAAGTGTAAGGGGTTTGAGACCTCTCTTTAGCTGTACTTTTTTGTGCAGAATATTGGCCTGAACAATGGTAAGAGTCAAAAAATGAAGAAAGACTTTCTTGGACCATTTGAGGGTCCGACGGGCAAGGGGCACGTACGACATCAGCTGGTCGCTTTGGTCGACACCGCACATGTTCTTGGTGTATGAAACGACAGACGTTGGTTTTAATTTTTCCCCTGGCGCATTTCTACTGGTTGTTGTAACGGTGGTGGTGGGGTCATGTGCTGAAGTCAGGATGATGACATCACGTTTGTCACTCCATTTTACAGCACACAGCCGATCCTTTCGGCGAAATGAAATGTCACCAGTTTTAAGTTTCTCAACAGCCAGATCCTTGGGCATGCCCACACGATTTGCTCTGACTGTGCCAGTGCAGGAGGTACTTCTGTTGACAAGGGCTTCATATAAAGCAGGGCATGTGTAGTAGTTGTCGGTGTACACATGATAGCCCTTGTCAAGAAGAGGATGGAGAAGGCGGAGAACGACGTCTGTTGGTTTATTGCTGACATCCTTCTGAGCAGCGTAGATCTCAAAGCGGAAGACGTATCCTGAGCCACTCTCGCACAGCTGGTAGAATTTTATGCCCCATGGATTGGGCTTGTCTTTTAGGTAGACTTTAAAGCGAAGACGCCCTCTCCATGAGCACATAGCCTCGTCGATTGCAATATTTTGCGCTGGGATGTAGACTTCCTCAAATCGACGCTGCAGGTACTCGTACACCGGACGTACTTTATGAAGTGGATCGTGTCCATCAACCCCGATAGGGATATAGGTATCGTTGTCATTCATATGGAACATCGACAGTATAGCCTTGAAACGATCCCGAGCCATTATCATTGCTGCGAATGGTGAGGTGATGAACACTTCCTGCGACCAGTAGTCATTGATGCACGATTTCCGCACTACTCCCATATGTATAAGAATTAGTATGAATCCCTTCATCTCCAGTAGAGTGACTGTCTTCCAATCTTTAAGAATGTTGCGACCTTCCTCGCTCAGGCGTTCACGATTGGCAGCCTTCATGTCTGCAGCATACTTATTCGTTTGCTGTTTCAGGTGCCGCAACAACCATGGTGAAATGAAGAGTTGAAAACATGATACAACCGAAGCATCACTGTAGTCAAATTTTAGGCCAGTTGCACCTGCAATATAAACAAAAACTAGTTAGTCGTCAAAATCAAAAAGACAGAATCATAGATACCCTGAAAAAAAGAGGCAAATATATTCAGCTGTCAAAGCATACATGCAATGACAATAATAAACAAAATCGCATAAAATATAACACTGAAAGCACAACAGACAGTGTATAGGCTATATGCTTGGCCATCTAATTACTGCACATGATTACGTAGTAAATGTTTTTTCTTAAGTCACCAGTCTGATGGCTTATCATGCTCAATGAAGCTTGAGATTTGTCAAAGCATAGAATGCAATCACTAAGTCACAGATCCCACATATAAAAAAATACTTAAGCCTAAAGGTTGTAAACAAATGGTTGTCAGGAAACCCATCCAACGACTGTCTCCAGTCACCCGAACAATGGCTTATCATGATCATTGAAGCTTGAGTTTGTAAAAGAAAAGAAGTGCTTATCATTAAGTCTAAGCTACAGCTCCAACATGTAAAAATATTACTAAATCCTAAAGGTTGTAAACAAATGGTTATCAGGAAATCCATCCAACGACTGTCCAGTCACCCACCTGCTGGCTTATCATGCTCATTGAAGCTGGAGTTTGTAAAAGAAAAGAAGTGCTAGTCACTAAGCCACAGACCCCACATGTAAAAATATACTAAAGCCTAAAGGTTGTAAACAAATGGTTGTCAGAAAATAAATCCAACGACTGTCTCCAGTCACTGAGTCACCCGACTGTTGACTTATTATGCTCACTGAAGCTTGAGTTTGTAAAAGCAAAGAAATACTAATCACTAAGCCACAGACCCCACATATAAAAATATACTAAAGTCTATAGGCTTTTTTATATTATACTTGTACATACCTGTAAACAAAGGGTTGTCAGGGAACCCATCCAACGACTGACTCCAGTCCGCATTGTTGACAACTGGATCTTCAATAGGTGACACCGACTCGTCACCATCTTCGTCGTCACTGCCATCAGCATGGAATTCTTCTAAATAATCCACAGTTGCTCTATTCCTTTTGCTGCTAGGGCTACTTGTTCTGGGTCGCTTTCTCTTTCTACTTGAATTACTTGTTCTCGGTAACTGTTCACAACTTTCGTTCTCAGTCTCAGAACTTTCGTTTCCATCATCGGATGATAAAGGTAGAAATTCTGGATCGCGGTCAGAAATATATCCATCAAACTCATCATCCGATCCATTTCCAACAAAAACTTCAAATATATTTCTTTGATGATGCTCCATAGTGATGACTTCAGCTGGATTGAATGTCGAGTATAGTGCATGGGCCAGTGGGCGAAACCCTCCCCCCCCCCCTGGGGGAGTTTTCGCCACATGGTTTTTCTGAAACAGCAATATATCTTGAGTATTAATGAGGGTGTTACCGTTTTTTCAAGTGTCATTTACGAGAGTTACGGCCCTTGAAAGGTCATTAGGTGCAATTTTTTGTGAAATCGTTTTTGTGCATAAAATGGTTGTTTATCACCTTAAAATTGTTTCACATACAATCAATAATGGAATTTTATTGTAATTTCTCATTTTTTGCCTCATATCATAAAATATTTTACAAAGCCATATAGCGTTTTAAAATCTTTGATAGCCATTTTCTCTATAATTTGAAAAAAAAATCTATTACAGTGTACTTGTTTCCCTTCAGGATGAATAAACAAGAGGGATTTTGCACTAGCACAATTCAGGCATGCTTCAGGGACATATAACACAAATTAATCAGGGTGTTACAGTTTTTTCAAGTATCATTTACAGGAGTTATGGCCCTTGAAAGGTCATCGGGTGCAATTTTTCGTGAACTCATTTTTGTGCATAAAATGATTGTTTATCACCCTAAAATTGCTTCAAATGCAATAAATAGTGGAATTTTATTGTCATTTATTTTTTTTGCCTCATGTCATAAAATATTTTACAAAGCCATATAGCGTTTTTAAATCTTTGATAGCCATTTTCTCTATAATTTGAAAAAAAAAAGTCTATTACAGTGTACTTGTTTCCCTTCAGGATGAATAAACAAGAGGGATTTTGCACTAGCACAATTCAGGCATGCTTCAGGGACATATAACACAAATTAATCAGGGTGTTACAGTTTTTTCAAGTATCATTTACAGGAGTTATGGCCCTTGAAAGGTCATCGGGTGCAATTTTTCGTGAACTCATTTTTGTGAATAAAATGATTGTTTATCACCCTAAAATTTCTTCAAATGCAATAAATAGTGGAATTTTATTGTCATTTCTCATTTTTTGCCTCATATCATAAAATATTTTACAAAGCTATATAGGGTTTTTAAATCTTTGATAGCCATTTTCTCTATAATATGAAAAAAATATATATTACAGTGTATTTGCTTCCTTTCAGTGATAAATAAACAAGAGGAATTTTGTACTAGCACAATTCAGGCATGATTAATGGGCATATAACACATATACATTTGTAACATTTGACCTTGCTGTAGCAAAGAAAGCTTACGATATTGTCTGGCAAAACCCACAGCTTTACAAAACAGTCATTATTCACCTGGGTGTCTTTCACACCATAATTTCATATCTTGGTGCCCTGGGAAAGCTCCAAAGTGGATCTGGTTTTGAAGAAATTGTGACTGAAGCAGGGCTATGTGCACATGGTTCTATGGATAGGGTTATGAGTGGAAAGAACTACAACAGGGCTATATGAGTGCATGTGTCTGTTTTGGAGGCTCTAGAGAGGCTTCTGCTTGCAAAATTTGAGCAGGACACGGATTCAAAACTCAGTAAAGACCTCATGTCTTACATAAAGGAATTCACCGAAGGAATTTCAAGCCATACAGCTAATAAAATTCTCCAGTCAACTGTGTATGCTGAGTTATTTTCCCAGTATGAAGCCTTCAAAGAGAGTGTCCGCTCAGGAAAGTACGGAAAAACTGCACAATACTGGATCCAATACATGGACAGAGTTTGGCTTCTCCTCCAGTTTCTGCGAGCTACAAAGACAAACAAATTTCTTCTTCATATATCTTGTTTAAAAGAACTGTGCCCACTGCTTTTTACCATAAATCACCATAATTATGCCAAGTATATCAGTGTATATTTTGTGTCACTAGCCAACCTGATTCATTCCCACCCAGGGGCAGAAGAAATGTTACAAGATAATGGATTTAGTGTCTCCAGATCAAGGACGCCTGCTGGAAGAATAGCAGTTGATATGACCATTGGACAAACAATAAACAAACATGCAAAGACAAAAGGAGGTATTGTTGGGTTCAGCAAGAGTCTTCCAAGCTATTACCGTTGGAGTGTAACAAGACACAATCGAGCAGAATATGTATCAGCAACCCAAAGAATGATCAGCAACAACAACTGTATAGATATAGACACCCACAAAGAATTGAACCTTGCAGAAAAAAGACAAAGTGAAAAGCGAGTGCAAAAGATCCTCCAGGCATTTTCAGCATTTATCAATCCCTTTGAAGTTGAAGATGGTCTGGTCAGTCTAGCTTCAGGAATGAAAATGCAAGAGGATGTTGCTGATGACCTGCTAGCCGTGGAAAAAACAGGAAAAAGATTGTTTGAAAGTTTTGTTGAAAACAGACTGAAGGAAAAGACTGTAGAATTTCACAAGCCATTAGAAAGGAACAAGACCAAGACATTTGCATCATTGAGGAAAGTGGTAACAGTGAAAAAAGACATGAACGTGGTCAAAATCAAGGTACAAAGAATTTTATTTGGCCAGCTTCTTGTTATGTCCCAAGAGCACAGTGTTGATCTTCAAAAAGTTCTTCAATATCCTCTAACACCTACTCCATGGTCGCTGGCTTCATCAGATGGTTTACCTCTGAAGACCAACAAAGCAACTCTGTTGCACAAGCTCACGCCTGACAATTCATTAATGTTCGAGGATTATGCAAAAAAACAAACAAACACCGTTTACATTGTTGATGGCAATGCACTGTTACAAACTCTGTCAGCAATCCCAAATACATTTGGTGAAGTAGCCAAACTTACATTTTCCTCCTTACCACAAGCAGCTTGTGTGCACTTTGTGACTGATACTTACATAGAAGATTCAATCAAAGGTTGTGAGAGATTGAGGAGAGGATCTTCTGAAGATAATGCATACTTGTTAAGAGGATCTGCAACAACAGTGCCCAGACGTTGGAAATCATTTCTCAGCTGCGTTGATAACAAAAGATCTCTTATCAGGTTTCTCCTCAAGGAATGGGAAAGTAACGAATATGCAAAGAAACTGAGAAACAGGGAAATCTTCTTTGTCTGTGAAGAGAGAGATGCACCTTACTTTACAGTGACACGGATGAATTTACCACAGCTGTACCTTGTCTAGATCTCTACTCATCACAGGAAGAGGCAGACACACGAATTATACTGCACTGTCAATATGCTTCCCGCCAACCAAACTGTGAAACAATTGTTGTCAGATCACCAGACACGGATGTCTTCTTACTTCTCCTTTCATTCTCAGAGACAATTGGAAAGACCCTGATTTTTTATACTGGCTGTGGCAACAACAGGCGACAAATCAATGTCTCTCAGATAGCAAAGACTTTGTCTAAACAGATGTGTGATGCATTACTTGGTGTCCATGCATTCACAGGCTGTGACACAACAAGTTGCTTTGCTGGGCAAGGAAAGCTGAAAGCTCTAAAATTTCTTCAAAAAGAGGAAGATCTTAGAATTCTGTTCTCCAGATTTGGAACATCAGCAGCTGTTTCGAGTAATGACTGTCTCATGTTAGAGTCATTTGTGTGCAAGCTGTATGGCAAAACCTCATGCACAAGTGTCAACAAAGTGAGGTATGACATAGTTCGCCAGCGTTTCAAAGGAAAGAAAGGTACCATCTCATGCAGTGGTGGAATTGATCTGTGTCAGATGCCTCCTTGTAGTCAAGTATTGACACTGCACATATCAAGAGCCAACTTTCAAACTCTCATTTGGAGGAATGCAGTGTGCCAGAATCCTAGCATTCCAAAACCAGAGGATAACGGTTGGCAGAGAAATTCTGCAAATGAATTGGAAGTACAGTGGTTCAAAGATGCTTTCATTCCAGATGAGTTGCAGGAAATTGTGTATGAAGAAAGCTGCACCAGTACTGACGAAGATACATATGCCGAGGATGGTAGTGATAGCTTTGACAGTGATTTCCTTGACGACACTTCAGAGGACGAAGAGGATTTTGCTACTGATGATGAGGATATGTAATAAATTGGTGAGCAGTGCAAACTGTTAAGGAGTAAAGCATGTTTGCAAAACACATAAGGATATTGTTTTTATGTACTTACTGCATCTTGAATCAAGAATCCCTTTTGAGTATCAATTATTCTTCATAATATAACAATGCGATTTCGTTCAAAAGTCTTCGGTAATGATGCTTCACTTGGGTTGTGAACAAATTAGTCTTTTTTCATGATATATCTACTGTTTTTACCACACCTTCAACTTACTTTTAAATGTGACAACTGGACATCAATACCATGTTTAAAAAGAATGAAAATTATGATGAATTTGGCATCCCACAAAGTGGAGAAATATTTAAGGGTTGCGTACACTTTTAGTTTTTCCTATGACGTAGAAATATGAAGGTTGTTGTTGAGGCTTGGGCCATAGCTTTCTTCAGTGCTACTTTTTTAATGAACATGCTGTTTTTGGCCATATTTAAAATAATGTTTGTGTAAAACACTGAAATAGCTTAGTTTAGATATGACACGTCATGAGATTACTGACAAATTGTTTCAACTTTCTGTGAATCTATATAATATTTACAAATTGAAAGCTTGTGCACATAGTTTGATAGTATATTCAATTTCCTTCAGTTTGATACCCAATTTGCATATATTTGAATTAATATTGTAGTCTCCAGAGCCTTTGAAAGAAATGTCTCTTTTTTGCAAGGGGACACAACTCACTTTTTTCAAAGAGCCATAACTCTCTTAAATGACACTTATTTTTACGGTAACAGTGGAATTTGTATGGCCAATAAGTTCTATTATTTGAAAAACATAGTGGCATAAACTCCCAAAGGGGGGGGAGGGGGGGTCCCAGTGGCCTAAGCACTAGTAAAGTTACAGTGTCAAAACAAAGAGACTAAGTTGGCAGGATAAGAATGGCAGTTTCACTTTCACTTTCGCTTCAGCTTTCACTTTCGCTTCCTCTACAATTGTTTTTATAAAATGAAGAGTACCGGTTTATTAAAAAACGAAAATCGGGCACAAGAAACAAAATAAGTTAATCTGTCGTTCAAGACGGTTCCCGCAATTGTCGCGTGATTTACATGATATTTATCGGTCGGTAAAGTCGGTCCCGCACGGGTTGCGTGATCCGTCTGCAGGAAATAAAAGGTAATCCCGCAACAGTTGCGTGACGCGTCGAAAAACTCTGACATCAGTGGCAATGCCGCCCCGCAAAGTGAGTTAAAGGAGTAATGGCTTGCGTCAGGCCACACAATATTATAAGCATGTGAGACCAGTTTATCCAATGCAAGGTAACTTTCAACAGCGGGCCACGGAGTTTGCTATGTTGTCAAGTGATATAACACTCGACCGGATTTGAAAGAGCTAGTGTTCGAGTCCCGTTCTGTGCGAAGCATATTTGAGTAATTGGAAAAGGCACACCGTACTGAGGCGAAAAATGAGTACCTGGCAGTTAACAGCGTTGTCTCTGTTGAAAAAAAAAATAATTCTAATATCGCCTAACATGCGTCATGTCCCGTCATACATATTAAGTGTTGCTGTTGGCCAGAGACCCCTTGTTAAGCGCTTTGAGCACGTTTA
Source organism: Berghia stephanieae (assembly GCF_034508935.2). Classification (NCBI taxonomy): domain Eukaryota; kingdom Metazoa; phylum Mollusca; class Gastropoda; order Nudibranchia; family Aeolidiidae; genus Berghia; species Berghia stephanieae. The sequence goes on along the minus strand of NC_088366.1, from coordinate 52,896,664 downwards.
GTGGATATTGCGCTATATAAAAGCTCAATTTAATAACCCCTGCTTCGGATTGTAGCCTGTCTGACACTATCAGAATATGTTAATTTTAAAATGTCCCGATTTTGTTGGGACATCGCGTAGTTACAAAGCTTTTCCTTTAGACCACTTGACTTTTGTTACTTTCGACGAGTTTTAACTCTTATCTTTATAATTTCTAACCGGACTTCCAATTGATCTATGATTTTGTCTTTCTCATCTAATAAAGCGGGTTTGATAGTTACTATACCATTATTGTTATTTTGATTTGCATCAGTCCTATCTATATAATTATCAATATTTAATGTATTATAATCTATTACTGCCATGGGAGAATATTCAGACCGAGTCCGAATAACTTGTTGATTGCACATGCGCATTAGAATTTGCGTCCGAATAGCCACAGGAGAATATTCATACTCAAGTCCGAATAGCCGCAGTCTATTTATTGCTAAAATTCTACAACAAGGTTTAACCAGTTAACTGCTGTACTCGGGGAAAAAAAAAAGAATTAAAAAATTTGGCCAGAAAAGTTGTCCTTTAAATATTGATTATTGATTTAAATTATCCCAATCTTGGAAAAAAAAAGTCACAAATCTGGGAAATTAACTCGCTCCTTACCGACCATTTTCAAGATTTTTACTGAAATGTCTTACTGCCCAACACACAAATTGAATAAATAAAACAAACAAACAAAAACGTTGAGCTTTTATATAGAGCAATATCCACTTAATGCGCTCAAAGCGCTTTACAAGAGGTCCCTGACCAACAGCAACACGTAACATGTAGAATGAGACTTGGCGCCTGAATGGCGATAATACATTTATTCTCCGATAGAGACAACGCTGTTAACGACCAGGTACTCATTTTACACTCGAGTACGGTGAAAGAAAGTGAGTAAAGCGCCTTTTCCAAGGATTCAACTATGCGCCGAGCGAGGCTCGAACCCAGGAGCGTGCGATCCGAAACCGAGTGTCATAACTCAAATTTAAAAGCAATAAGTACATGTTATACATAATTTTGTTGAGCAAAACAAGTTTCACAAAACAACGTTAAGTTCTTGAAAATATAATAGAGATTTTTCTTAAAATTTTGTGATTTGTGAAACAAATGTGAATAAGATATATATATATATATATATATATATATATATATATATATATATATATATATATATATATATATATATATATATATATATATATATATATATATATATATTATATATATATATATAATATATATATATATATATATATATATATATATATATATATATATATATATATATATATATATATATATATATATATATATAATGCTATTATGCATCGTAACGAATTTGACGATTTTATTACCGTTGGTAATGAGAGGGTTAGGGAAGACTTCGCAAAGTCGCAAGTTGGACAGTTTCTGCCAAGATAGGGCTCATTTAAAATGACTAGCTTTCTGGCCAAATTTTTAAATACCGTCAACTGGGGAAACTTTGCCTAAAGGGGAAACTTTGCCTCTTAAATGTCAGACCAATAAGAGATTATTTACTTCTGTGGCCATTATTTTCTTTGATAAAAATGCATGTCCTTTAACGGATACAACAACGACAACAAAGCTTAGATGAGTCAAAATGCTGCAAATTCACAGAGGCAAAGTTAGACCTTCCCCAATTGACGGTAGCGGTACATGTTTTTTTTTTCAGGATTATGGCAGTTGATGCTTCTCTTTGTAGGTTTCGGTACTCTTGCTTTGAAATAAAATTGATGTTATTAATAATTTTCCTCTCTGATAAGCACCTGAGTGACTTTTTGTTTGCATCTTTAAATCAATGTAATATCTATAATAGTCTGAATCTGAAACTGAATACGAATAGTTAACTAAATTTGGAAAATTTGGCAATTTTTACGGCAAAATGTGGCAAAATTTTGTTATTTTTTGTGTGGCAAAATTTGGGATTTCAAATGGCCATTTTCCGTGATGCCAGCAATATATATATATATATACAGTGGACTCCGGATAAGACGATGCCCAGGGGAACCGAGAAAAAAATCGACTTATCCGAAAATCAACTTAACCGGAGTGTAATCAAATGAGCAAAAACGCATGTGAACAAAGCAAACCAATCTAGAATATGTCCCTTCATACCGCGCGGTCTCTGTAGTGGTCATCAGAGGCTCCTACCCCCAATAGCCCCATAGAGGATCAGAATACATAAAAATCGGAATTTGAGATAAAAAAGCCGAATCAACTTACTGTTATTGACTATGACATGCTTTGCAACAGAAAATGTAATAGACAACCCAAAAGTACTCAAATGATTAAAAATATAAAATGTGTAAAAATGTACAGATTGTGTAAAGACTAAGAAGGGGGTCAAATAATAATAGAGAACACACAGTCCAGGCCGTCTCCCTCCTCCCTCCCCCCCCCCCCCCCCCGACACACCTAATCAAACAAACGCGCGTGCCGGTACACACACACACACACACACACACACACGTACACAGGGCTAAAATTAAATAGGGAAAGAACCTGATCGTACTCATTAATATTACCAATTGAAGCCAACATATAATATTACCAAGGTCATTGACCTCACAAATTGGAGTCACTATAATAATCATAATAATACTTCGGTCAACCCCCCTCCCAAACATAATATAATATTATCCGGCATCAGCAGCACACACTTTGAAGGGACTAATCAGACACACAAAGTGTGTGTTAATTGACCATGGTGGGAGATGCTGACAAAATAAGCCATAGCTCACGTTTTTTTCACTAGAGATTTTTTTTTTTTAATTTTCCTTGATTGGTTAAGTGAAAAGCGGAATTTTTGCCTTGAATGTCGAATGTATACATGTGCCAATTAGGTGAAACTATTCCGCGAAAAGCGGAAGGGTAGGAGCCTCTAGGTCAAGGTCATGCTTCTTGTTAATCGTCGAGACAGAAATAGCTGGTATGCCAATTCCCTATGCGTTGATTTTCTGTCGCATGCCAGACTTTCCAAATGCATCGAATCTTCCTTTTCCGCGACAGGTTTGCCATTGTAGTTGTAGACTTGACTTGAATTCTTGATAAGATTGATACTAATTAAGAGGGCCATTACATAGGATGGCCTGGGATTAGAACCAAAAAAAATCTTGAACTTGAAGTTGCGACAATGTAAAATTTGAGATGGAGAAATTAAAGTTATTCAATATTGCTTATGTACATTGAACACGGACGTCAGGCAAAGCACCTACATCACATCGATGTGCGCCAATCGTTCGCGGATATTCTTAACTACTGAAAATCTTACTGGTAGCTTTTTGAACCAATGGAAATACTTGTTTATTTGTGATTTTATTGTAGTCATGAGTGATAATAACATTGACTTAAGCGACATCGACTTATGTGGATTTTTTTTTATTTTTTACTAATGTTATATAGGAAGAAGGGGGAGGGACCAAGAAAAAAAATCGACTTAGGCAACGTCGACGTATCCAGAGTGCACTGTAGTGTAGTCATTATCCATGTTTTTTGCATTGGGGCAATTCCACACCAATGGGGTGTGGAAATGCCCCGACATATTTTGCTGTTTTTTTTCGCAGAATAGCACATCACCCAACAGTCTTGGAAGTGTGTAGCCTAGTATATATATATGTTTGAGCAATAAGTGAATAAGCTTGATTATGGGTCTGCATGTTAGGCCAATGCTTTAGCTGGATCTAGATCTAGAAGTAATTTCTCTTGTTCATTTTCTTTTTCTTTCAAGAGAGACTGACTAATCATGGTGAGGAATTATAAGAGGAAGACAGTGGCGTACAACCATGCAGACATGGAGAAAGCGGTCAATCTCGTTACACCTGGAGAGATGGGATATAAACGTGCTGCCAATTTGTACAACCTTAATTGGGGGACAGTCCGTGACCGTGTCAAGAAACGCTACAGCAGAATGGGTAAGTCTGTTCCTCATGTGAAAAAGCCGGCAATTTTCTCTTTTTCTCTTTCTTATTCTAGGTTTGTCTGTTTCTTCTTTCACCTCTTCCACTTCTTTTCGTCTTCCTCTTCATTAAAATTATTATTAATAATTAGGTTCTTTTTAAAGGCTTTTTTTTTAACCTTGTAGTTCTCTGACCAAAATATGCACTTTGATGAACCGAAATCCTCCTGACAACATAGAAATACACAACTCATTGTCATGTCAATGTTTGTTGTTGCTGTTGTTATTTTTTGCTACATAGGTGGACTTGGATAGTGCTAACCACCTCACCTTTTTTTCTTTTTCTTTTTCTGTTTTTCTTAGGGGCCGGAAGACCAACCAACCTGACTAAAAGTGAGGAAGACGAGATTGCCACTTCCCTAAAACTCCTTTCCCAGTGGGGATTTGGACTGACGAGGGCAGAAATCCAAGAAGTAGTTGGAGACTACATCAAGACCATAGGTCGGGATACTCAATTTGTGGATGGTGTGCCTGGTGTTGACTGGCTGGACTGCTTTTTTAAGCGCCACCCGGAGCTTACCTTGAGGCTACCTGAACAACTGAAAGCGGCTCGTGCGAAGTCATCAGCCAACAAGACAGTTTATGATGAGTGGTTTAAGTTGTTGGGGGATGTTCTCAGGGAAAATGATCTCATGGGAAAACCGGAGAGAATATACAACGTTGATGAAAGTGGGTTCCCACTAGACCCCAAGCGCATCAAAGTCATCACGGAGAGGGGCATTTCCCATCTCTTCAGGCTTATCAGTGGGTCAGGCAGAGAAAACATCACTGTACAGGGATGTGCGAGGGCTGATGGACTAATGCTTCCCCCTTACATCCTTTACTCTGCCAAAAATCTCAGGTCCAAATGGACAGAAAATGGACCCGAAGGAGCAAAATACAACGCAAATGAAAACGGGTGGATGGACATGGTTTGCTTCCATGACTGGTTTTGTTCCTTCTTCCTGCCAAGCTTGCCCCCAGAGAGACCAGTGGTCGTGATTTTTGATGGACACGCTTCACATATCAACTTTGAAACAATTAAAGAGGCGGTGAAAAACCAGATTGTGTTACTTAAACTACCATCAAACACCACACATGTGCTACAACCCCTCGACGTCGGCGTATACAGCCCGGCAAAAACCAAATGGGAGAAGATGCTTGTGTCTTTCTCGAGACAAAATCTCGGGGTCCCACTCTCAAAAGAGCTCTTCCCCTCTCTCCTGAAAAGCCTGTGGGAGTCAGAGGCAATGCGGCCAGAAAACGTGAAGGCGGGTTTCAAATCATGCGGCGTCATGCCATTTGACCCATCACAGGTTTCACCATCACACTACCAGTCGGCTGAGATCTTTGATCGTCCTTTTCAAGATGTGCCCTCCCCCTCCAAAGCTACTCCATCCCCAACCCCCTCAGTCCCATCCTCTGATGTTGCCTCACTGTTTACTTCCTGCCAGAATGCCGTCTCCCCGCCCAATGCTTCAAGTTCTGCTGCCGTCTCCCCGCCCAATGCTTCAAGTTCTGTTGCCGTTTCCCCGCCCAATGCTTCAAGTTCTGCTGCTGTCTCCCCGCCCAATGCTTCATTTTCACAGCATAACTCCATCAGACACTATTTTCTTGCCAGATTGACTCCCATGATCAAGAAACCAACATCAGAAAATGGGGTCAACAAACAGAGGGCAGTCAAGAGGCAGTTTGGTGAAAGCCTTACATCAGAGGAATGTATCACCAGACTGCTGGCAGAGGAAGAAGAGAAAGCGGCAAAGAAGGCAAAAGGGAAGGGGAAGGGAAAAAGCACAGGAAATAAGTCTACTGCTGCTGCTTTTCCTCCTCCTCCTCCTCCAAATGACAACAGTGACAGTGACAATGACCTTGAAAATGAACAGCCTACTCTACAACAAAGACCAAACAGTGACACAGACAGTGACTACACCGACAGTGACAATGACCCTGACTATGTCCCTCGACAAACATCAAGAGTGAACAGAAATTTGTTTAAATTGATTTGTAGTTGTAGTTTCTTTTCATAACATGGCCTACTGTTCTCATCATAATCATAGTAATGTACAAAGATTGTTGTTGTGCTCATTTCAGGTGTAATTTCTTGTTTCTGTTTGTTTAATTCTGGTTATTCACAGTTTTTACATGTCTACCATGACGGGTGTGGAATTGCCCCGAAAGAGTGGAAATGTTAATAAATAGTAAAAATTGAAATCTGTGAAGTATTGTTACTTTTTTGTCTATTATTTGTACAGAATCTAAGTTTGAATGGCTGTGGGATATTTGTGCCCCGTTTGTGTGATCACCTCATCAATAGAAACGTTCTGACACCCAACTTAAAAAGTTGGGTGTGGAATTCCCCCATCTTACCCTAAATAGTGCACTAGCTCTGAATAAACAGCAATTTGCTTTCCCAAACCCTTGGAATAAAAATCTCTTTCGCCTCAATACAGAAAAAGTCAACACTACTTGTTTGCAACCACTTTTTTTGTAGTTCCACAAAGAGGGTTGATCCTGCTCTGGATGGAAAAATTGAAATAAAATAGAGACACATTTCATTAGCAATTTTTGGAAATGGCATTATTGTCATAAAATGCATTTGTCAAAGACATAGCAATTTTTTTAAAATGATCATTATTCACACCAACACACTTGAAATTTCATTGGTTTTACATCCATAGAACAAAACTCTTGGCAACAAACTATAGTCTGTCGTTAAGTTAATACATTCAGTAGTAATTCAATTCAAATGATGCTTTGCCATTTTCATTTAGAAAAATGAGCATTTATTTTATTGATCACCAATAAAAAATGTAAAGGCGCTATGGAGATTTGAAAACATTACTAACCATTGTCAAAAAGTGCATGCAGACACTCTGGTCTGCTGGCCCAGATGATGGTTTGCTGATTGATGAGTTTTGCCACAGGCAAAGGTTTGCCTCAACACACTTTGCCAGAATAGCCCTTGAGCCAGCATCTTTATAGATTGTCAGGACACCAGTAACGTCAACAGTGTTCTTTCATGTTAGCTGTCGATGAAAACAAAAAATTAAATTAAATTCACTACAGCGAAATAGGCACATACATGCCAATGCTAAAGTTTATGACAGCAACACTTCGCATGTTGAACGGGACATAACGTCTGTTAGGCGATATTACAATTTCTTCGGACAGAGACAACGCAGTTAACGGCCAAGTACACATTTTACAACTGAGTCCGGTGAGAGAAAGTGAGCAAAGTGCCTTTTCCAAGGGCTCAACTATGCGCCGAGCGAGGCTCGAGCCCAGGACCTTCCGGTCCAAAAGCGAGTGTCATACCACTACGACATAGCCGTACGTAATTTTTAAAAATATAATAAAAATAATCACACTAATATAATTATCTCACATTGTCATCATCATAGGCATTTCAAAACTGCTAATAATACTACCACTACAGATATCTTATCATTATAAAATATTACTCTCTCTGGCGTTATTTGCAGTGGTAGTACAAATAAGCGTAGCCTAAAAAAAATAACATGAAAAATTATTAAAAACAAAAATGAAACAAACTTGAGCTCTTATGTGGTCCAATAAGCGTGCACAAAACGCTTTACAAGGGGTACGTTCATAGCCAAAAGCAACAATCAACATGTGGGACGAATGTGACACTTGTTTGGCCATAAAGTATAGGGAATGAGATAAGCGGAAGAGTAGCGTCCCTTGTTTGGACGTCACGGCGGAAAAGTTATTAGAGAGAGAACGCCATGCTGGTTGTGCGCATGCGTCTTTCGTCCTCGCTTCCGATGAAAGCGGCTTGAGACACTTTACCAAAAGCGAGGACGAGATGCGCAAAACCAAATTGACGTTCTCGCTGTAAGGTGACGTCCAATCAAGGGACGCTACTCTTCCGCTAATCTCATTCCCTATTACATTTTTCATCGGACGGAGAAAACGCTGTTTAACGTCCAGATTCTCCTTTTACAGCCGATTTAGGTGAGAGGGTGTGAGTAAAGAGCCTTTTCCAAGGACTCTACAGTGACATTATGCCGCTGACAGCGGGACTCGAACCGTGGACATTCCTATTCCTATCCGAATGCGAGTGTCACAAGACCAAATAGTAATAGCCACACGGACGGATAGATAGGTTTTGGTAGGCCAAAAAGTGTTGAGTGGGTCTTCTGACCCCTCCCCTGGTGTTGTGGAAATGTCCCCTATATCCATTTTCCCTTTCATTGTTGCTCCCTGCTTTCTTTCTGGGTTGAGATTGCTTTTTTCTTTTTTTTTGGCTTTTTTTTCATTGTCCTGGCAGGAGTCATAACTGAAGAGGAAGGCAGAGAAGGATGAAAAGGAGATGGTGGTGGTGGAGAAGAAGAAGAAGAAGAAGAAGAAGAAGAAGAAGAAGAAGAAGAAGAAGAAGAAGAAGCAGTTAAAAGTAATGCCCTTTTTTTTTTGGTTTAAATAGTTATGATCATTTTTAATTGTAAATAATCTCTAATGTTATCAACTCGTATAATATTTGGTTATTGCATGTACTTTGTAAACATTTGAGTGTAACCTTGACAGTGGGATCCTTTTTCTTGTGCACGGATGGGACTTTTAGGAAATGCCAAACTAGGCATATTGGTGGATTGCTCTTGGAATCTTCTGTTCCCTATTTGAACTATAGCCACCTTTGTCTGACTTAAACTATAACTATAATGTAAATGTTGCTGCTCGACGATCGAAGAAATAAATATATGATCTGAAATTGAATGAAAGCTCCAATTTAATAAACGAAAACAGATAAATGTGGACGATTCGGGTTTCCTCTCTATCATTGCTTTTGTTTTTGAGGGTTTTACGGCGCTTGCAACACATTAAGGTCATATCAGCGCCAGTAAAAAGGAAGAAATGGGATAGTAAAAAGTTATAGAATTCAATTAAAACACCCAAGAAAAGGTAAGACAAAGGGGAATTTGTTCAAATAGGAAACAGATGTAGATTCCAAGAGCACACCATCAAAATACTTAGGTTGAGATCACCTAAAAGTCTCATCCAGACACAAGCACAGGTCCCCACTAAGAGGAATACACTCAAATGTTAACAAATCAAATATAACATGTAAATAAAACATAATACAGTACATAACATAGAGATGATTTACAAGGAAAAAAATATCATCTCCCAAAGCAATAACTATACATTCGACTGTTTCCCTCTCAACCAAGGACTCCGACCAAGGTTAGGACAAAACCAAGCAATCTCACTCCAAGGCAAAGACAAGTTGGAAAACAGATATAAGGGGATAGAAGACACAGTATGTACCTCCCTGCCCGCTATGGAAGGTCAGGATCCCCACCCAGCTCTCTATCATTAAAACAGGATGAATGAAACACTGCAGACGAATTAGATAGTAGCGTTGTTAAGGGGAATCAACACGAAACGTCCACATTATCTGTTTTCGTTTATGAAATTGAAGCTTCATTCAATTTCAAATTGTTATTTATGACTTAAATTATAGCGCTGTTAACTCACTCAATCCTAGAAATTTTTTCTACTTTTCACAATTGGAAAAAAAATATATTAAAAATGAGCATGTACATAGATAGTTTTATTCAACTGCCATCAACATGTAAAATTAAGAGTGGTATTAGATTTGATACTACGCCAATAATTTGTCTTAGAAAAATGTAATAAACAGGCATGGGGTAAAAGTAACCCGGGTAAACAACGGATATGGTCGGTTTTAGGGTTGAGTGAGTTAACTTCATACAGTTTCCCCAACCATATTCCTTTTGACGAGCGCTGAAACTAAAACCCCTAAAATACATTTCTTTTTAAAGGCCAAAAAGTGTAGATGGGCATTTGCTTTTTGTGTTTTTTTCATCATGACAGTTGATTTTAAAAAGAAGTCGCTGTGGCAACACAAATACGATTCAATTCCTACAAATGTACATTTTACTAGAAATAACGCGCCTTTGTAAATTAAGCATCTTTTGTTCATTGGTAATGCTCTTTTTGTCTCGTTTGGCATTAATTTCAAAATTAATCTGGCAAAGGTGTTAAATGTGTAGTATTATCATAAGATGGAATAATCATTGGCACACGTGTACATACAGTATTTGATGAAAACTAGTTATGTCTGCCTGTCGATGTGTTTTAAAGTCTGTTTAAATCTGTTTTCAGAATAGAACGCATTGTACTGGGATGGCAGTTTTTTTGCATCACTTGGGGCCGCAAAAAATCGCAAAATATGACTGATTTGCATTGGGGCCGCAAAATCTGCAATTTTTTGCAAAATTTGTAAAATTTTTTTTTCAAATTTTCGAGATTTTGCAAAGAAAAAACAAAACAAAAACAAAAACAAAACTAATACTTTTTTTTTAAAGGCACAACCCCCCCCCCCCACCAAAAAAACAAAATAAAAACCAACAAAAAACAAAACAGACGAATTTTTTTCTTCTTTTAATTTGATAGCTCGTGTAGAACAAAAGAACGTGAAAGAGTAGTTTCTTTTTTACTATCCCATTTGCTTCTTTTTAACTGGCGCTGATATGACCTTACATTTGTTGCAAGCGCTGTGAAACCCATGAAACAAATAGCTTTCCCTTTCATGAAATAAGTATTTTAGGAAAATTAACCGCAATTTTTTCTGATTTTTAGCTTGCAAAATTTGGGATTTTTTTCTCCCAAAAAACCGCCATGTCAGATTGTATCTTTCTCTTCGGACATAATATCGTCTCCTATTTCCCACGATGATTTTATGGACATTTGTCCATTTGATTTGCTTGTTTTTAAGGGTTTTACGGCGCTTGCAACACATTTAGGTCATATCAGCGCCAGTAAATAGGAAGAAAATGGGATAGTAAAAAGTTTTAAAATTACGATTAAAGTTAAAGAACCCACGAAAAGGTAAGACAAAGGGGGATTTGGTTCAAATAGGAAACATGTAGATTCCAAGAGCATACTGTCAAAGTACTTAATTTGAGATCACCTAAAAGTCTCATCCAGACACAAGCACAGGTCCCAACTAAGAGGGATACACTCAAATGTTTACAAATCGTATAAAATATTAAAACAAAACAATCAAGTGCATAACAGAGAGATGATTTACAAGGAAAAAAATATCATCTCCCAAAACTAACTACACATTTGACTGCATCCAGGGTATCAGGCCAGGGCCAGGACAAAACCAAGTAATCTCATTCCAAGACAAAGACAGAAAGCATATTGGAAAACAGATATAGGGGGATAGAAGACAGTATGTACCTCCCTGCCCACTATGGGAGGTTAGGAACCCCACCCAGTTTGTCCATTTGATCCTATAAAGCACCGTTCAGCATTGAATGCGATGTTAGAAACGTTGACACACAGGAGACGGGGGTAATTTTAAATATTGACACCCAGAAAGACAAATTGTGATTTTAGAATCATTGACACCAAGAAAACATAGAATGTGATTCTATATTTATTGACACGCAAAAAGACCAGCGGTACAAAAAAATGTACAGATCTATTAGAAGACAAAATGCGATTTTAAATATTTTTGGAACCCAAAACCCAGAATGAAATTAAAAAAAAAAATTAAAATCCCGGAAGTATGTTTTTTATTGTTTTTAAGGGTTTTACGGCGCTTGCAAAACATTTAGGTTATATCAGCGCCAGTAAAAAGGAAGAAAATGGGATAGTAAAAAGTTCTAGAATTACAATTAAAGTTAAAGCACCAAGAGAAAGTAAGACAAAGGGGAACTGGGAAGAAATAGGGATCAGATGTAGATTCCAAGAGCATACCACCGATGTACTTAGTTTAAGATCACCTATAAGTCTCATCCGGACACAAGCACAAAATCCAACTAAGAGGGATACACTCAAATGTTTACAAATCATATAAAATATTTAAACAAAACAATACAGTGCATAACAGAGAGATGATTTACAAGGAAAAAAATATCATCTCCCAAAACTAACTATACATTTGACTGCATCCCTCCCAGCCAGGGTATCAGGCCAGGGCCAAGACAAAACCAAGTAATCTCATTCCAAGACATATGTTTTTGTTTTATTTTTAAGGGTCTTACTCTTACGGCGCTTGCAACATATTTTCATTTAGCGCCAGTAAAAAGGAAGAATATGGGATATCTAGTAAAAAGGGGAATTGGTTCAAATAGGGAACAGATGTAGATTTCAAGAGCACACTATCAATGTATAGTTTGAGATCACCTTAAAGTCTCATCCAGACACAAGCACACTAAGAGGTATACACTCCAATGTTTACACATCATATATAATATATATGTTAACTGAACACTACAGTGCATAACAGAGAGATGATTAATAAGACAAAAAATATAATTTCCAAAATCTAACTATACATTTGACTGTTTACATCCCAGCAAAGGTATCTGGCCAGGGCCAGGACAAAAACATAGTAATCTCATCCCAAGACATAAAGCATGTTGGAAAACAGATGTAGTGGGATAGAAGACATAGTAAGTGCCTCCCTACCCATTATGGGAGATCAGGAACCCCATCCAGAAATGCCAGAATATATAATAATATGGTATATCCCCGAGGGAATTCACTTAATTCAGAACAATCTGCAAATGTACCCAAGGATTTGTAGAGCTACAAAAATGTGGGAGTTGTTAGGTCTGATTTTACATCACAAGACTTGGGGATGTGGCTGAAAAATAACTTATTTCAAGTGAGGACTATCGTAACAGAACAGTATTAATGCTCTCCAAGAGAGATCATTGAAATATTATCTACTACTCCGACGTGGCTAAACATAGTTTAGAATTGTTCTTGACTTTTGGTCACTTGCTAAACCCATGACTTTGGTTGAGTGAATTTTCAGTTCAGTCCGTTTTGTTGTCTGTGCGAGAGGTCGAGAGGTCGAGTTTGTGGAATGGAGTTGACGGGTTGGTTCTCGAATTGACTCACTCAATCCTAGAGATTTTTGATTCTTTTCAAAATTAATAATAATAATAATAATAATAGATCTTTATTGTCCATAAATATGGCAATTTGTCATTTAGTTACACTTGTCATAACGTTATATGATAACTATAACATTGAACAGACACCTCACTCCTACCCATTCTCTCTCTCTCTCTCACTCTCTCTCTTTCTTTCACGCATGTGACATACACAACATTAACATTTTCATTTCATTTTCAATTCGTTACATTCTTGGCAATTCAACACCAAATATTATCATCATTATCAATTGGTCACTTCATCTAGCCTAACATTAAACAAATTAATCAGTCAATCAGTCAACGCATCAATCCTTGGTTTTGCTGTACCATATGAAATATTCAACATTTTTATTGCTGATGGAACGAACGTTGATTTATACTTGTTAGTTCCACATTTAATCTGACAAAAACTTCTCCCAGATGGCAAAAGATCAAATTCATAGTATAAAATATGTTTTTTTATTGTTGGTAATTGAGAATGCTTTCCTTTCTATTGCTTTTCCATATATTCTTTCTACTTCATCAACAGGATGGTTTATTATTTTTGATGCCTTTGTAATTCTAAATCATCATACAACGCTTTATATAATATTAAGCGAAGGATAGGTCTTCAATCAACAAATCGCGAAATAAGATGAAATTAGTGGTGCACTTTTGTGTCAGAAGTAAACAAGGCCGCCGCCATTTCGATTTCCTTGAGATAAAAACATTGATACGAACGATTTTTCCGAGGATTTGAAGCAGAACTCTAAACGTTAAAGTTTGAAGTACATACCATTCATTAATACGAACAATCATACAACGTTTAATACGTAAATTAGGAAAAAATGTATTAAAAATGAGCATGTGCAAAGATAGTTTTATTCAACTACCATTAACATGTATAAATTTCAAACATTAGCTTTGATAATACGCCTATAATCTGTCTCAGAAAAATGTAATAAATAGGCATGAGACAAGCACAGCTTTAAAAGAGGTAGAAGTAACACGGGCAAAATACGGATATATATGCAATCGGTGTTAGAGTTGAGTGAGTTAAAATCAAAATGTAATGTTGTGTTTGAATGTTGGTAATAAGTATGTTGTCAGGTATTGTAAGTTTTGCTTTGTAATAAATGTTTAATTGTTATTACACTTTTGTATTATTCCTTTAGTTCGGTTTAGTAACAAATCATCTTACCTACTCATGTATTTCTAGATGGATGTACACTTACGGAAGCTGTCCCATCTCGACGATTTACTGTGTCTGCCTATCTCTAATTTCTCTTCTTATCTCCATCTTGGCTCATCATAATGTTATGATGTGAGCCCGGAGACTTCTATCTGTGGGTCCGTCTATATCATGTTACGGGCCGCATTTGTCTGCTGTCATAGGACAAATTGTGGCCCGTAACATAATGTTGATGTTACAGGTTGTTTTATATCGGGTTCAAGGATACCGCTTTGTCCTAAGACAGCAGACACATGGGGCTGTAACATAATATAAATGTTACGGGTGGTTTTATATAGGGTTCAAGGATACCGCTTTGTCCTAAGACAGCAGACACATGGGGCTGTAACATAATATAGATGTTACGGGTTGTTTTATTATATAGGGTTCAAGGATACCGCTTTGTCCTAAGACAGCAGACACATGGGCTGTAACATAATATAGATGTTACGGGTTGTTTTATATAGGGTTCAAGGATACCGCTTTGTCCTAAGACAGCAGACACATGGGGCTGTAACATAATATAGATGTTACGGGTTGTTTTATTATATAGTGTTCAAGGATACCGCTTTGTCCTAAGACAGCAGACACATGGGGCCGTAACATAATATAGATGTTACGGGTTGTTTTATTATAAAGGGTTCAAGGATACCGCTTTGTCCTAAGACAGCAGACACATGGGGCTGTAACATAATATAGATGTTACGGGTTGTTTTATTATATAGGGTTCAAGGATACCGCTTTGTCCTAAGACAGCAGACACATGGGGCCGTAACATAATATAGATGTTACGGGTTGTTTTATTATAAAGGGTTTGTTTTTGTTTTTAAGGGTTTTACGGCGCTTGCAACACATTGAGGTCATATCAGCGCCAGTAAAAAGGGAAAAAATGGGATAGTAAAAAGTTCAAGAATTACAATTAAAGCATCCAAGAATAAGGCAGACAAAGGGGAATTGGTTCGAAAGGGAACAGATGTAGATTCCAAGAGCACACCATCAGTGTACTTAAATAGAGATCACCTAAAAGTCTCATCCAGACCCAAGCACAGGTCCCCACTAAGAGGAATACACTCAAATGTTAACAAATCATATATAATACATAAATAAAACATAATAGAGTACATAACAGAGATTTACAAGGAAAAAAATATCATCTCCCAAAACTAACTATACATTTGACTGTTTCCCTCCCAGCCAAGGTATCTGGCCAGGGCCAGGACAAAACCAAGTAATCTCATTCCAAGACAAAGACAGAAAGCATGCTGGATTGGAAAACAGACATAGGGGGATAGAAGACATAGTATGTACCTCCCTGCCCGCTATGGGAGGTCAGGATCCCCACCCAGTTATAAAGGGTTTAAGGATACCGCTTTGTCCTAAGACAGCAGACACATGGGGCCGTAACATAATATAGATGTTACGGGTTGTTTTATTATATAGGGTTCAAGGATACTGCCAGGGATATTTGTGAGAATATACAATGATAACGACGATGCTGCAACAATATAAAATGAGATCAACTAAATGAATAATAACACTTACTGTTTTTTTCACTTTGGCATGGTACGAATCTAGATATTTTTATGATATAGACATAGGCTGTCAGAATACCCTGGCTAGAAAATACTGAAACGGATATTATAAGCAAGCAATTTATCATTGATTATAAATGGAAGTTCATCCACTTTAATAGTTAACGTGGACTGTATCTTTATATTGTTGATTAAAGCCTTCTGGGCATGAAATCATTAAAAAAAAGCATTTCAAATTGCTTACATTTTCACCAAAAAGTGGATATCGTTCAAAAGTGTATATCGCTATATCACAAATAAAATAAATACTAGATCAATTTCCTTTATTCATTATCACAGGGAAATTTTCCAAGGGAAAACTGGAATAACCCAGGCAACAGCCGCGGTGCAGGGCAAGGTGACTTGTTCAAGGCCACACGGTGAGGCGGATAGTCAAACTCTGTACCTTTTGGACAATAAGCAAAGACCATACCACTGAGCCACGCTGCCCTGAACGAACCAACATAGAGCATTGCAAACGTCATACAGATGGGGTTCAGGAGCATTCGATATAAACGATAACAGACAAGCTACACTGTTATGATCTACTCTCTGAAATCAAATCAAATTAACTGATCAAACCAACAATATATTTATTTTATAAGACTGGTAGTTGAATAGAATTCTGGAATATTACAAAGAGTAATGATTTTCTAACAGACCTAACATCATAATATCTTGGTAGAGAAATGAGACTCATCTAAAAGGGTCTGATATGAAACTACAATCAAAGTGGATCTGTTTTTGTTTTTGTTTTTAAGGGTTTTACGGCGCTTGCAACACATTAAGGTCATATCAGCGCCAGTAAAAAGGAAGAAAATGGGATAGTCAAAAGTTCTAGAATTACAATTAAAGCACCCAAGAACAGGTAAGACAAAGGGGAATTTGTTCAAATAGGAAACAGAAGTAGATTCCAAGAGCACACTATCAAAGTACTTAGTTTGAGATCACCTAAAAGTCTCATCCACACACAAGCCCAGGTCCCAACTAAGAAGAGGGATACACTCAAATGTTTAAAAATCATATATAATATTTAAACCAAACAATACCGTGCATAACAGGGAGATGATTTACAAGGAAAAAAATATCATCTCCCAAAACTCTAACTATACATTTGACTGTTACCCTCCCAGCTAGGGTATCCAGCCAGGGCCAGGACAAAACCAAGTAATCTCATTCCAAGACAAAGACAGAAAGCATGTTGGAAAACAGACATAGGGGAATAGAAGACACAGTATGTACCTCCCTGCCCACTATGGGAGGTCAGGAACCCCACCCAGTCAAAGTGGATCCATTTTCACCGCTATTAGAGGCTCCTTTAACTCAATCCCAGAGAATTTTGCTACTTTGCAAAATTGGAAAATATTGTATTAAAGATGAGCATGTAAAGAGTTGTTTTATTCAACTATCATTAACATGTAAAAACTAAAAACATTAGCTTTGATACTATGTATTCAACTATCATTAACATAAAAAAAACTAAAAACATTAGCTTTGATACTACGCCTATAATTTGTCTCAGAAAAATGTAATAAATAGGCATGGGGTAAAAGTAACCCGGGTTAACAACAGATATAGTTGGTGTTAGGGTTGAGTGAGTTAAACCTCCAATGAGACTAATCTCAGACGTCTCTTTGGTGCAATATGCCTAGCTTGCTCTGCTTTATGTTGTTTTTGAAGCATATGAACATAACATATCATTGAAGACGGTTTATGAAAGGAACTTTTGAATTTCGATCATATCTGCTTATCAAAACAAAAATAAATTTGAGGGACCCATATGTAGAAATCAATTTTTAGAATTCTGATCATCTCATGATAAACTATCTAACTCATTAAAATCCACTATGTTTTAGCGCACACAATTGGTCAAGAATGTTAAATGTTGGACAATTCACTTGCCAGATATCCAGGCCATTCAATGATAAAAGCATCAACAGGCAGGCCCTTACATGGAACTGGAACCCACAAGGATAGAAAGCGGGGAAGGCCCAGAAGCAAATAGAGGAGGTCAAAAACAGAAGAGCTGAAGAAGGTTGGAATGAGCTGGCGTGAAATGGAAAAGATGGCCCAGAGCAGAGCGAGATGGAGATAGACAGTTGACGGCCTATGCTCCATGGGGAGTCCAAAGGTTTGAGTAAATAAGTGAAACTTTAACTTTGACTGTTTCCCTCTCGGTCAAGGAGTCTGACTAGGGAAAGGACAAAACCTAGTAATCTCACTCCAAGACACGAAGAGAAATGAAATTGGAAAACAGATATAAGGGTATAGAGGACACAGTAAGTAACCTCCCTGCCCACTATGGGAGGTCAGGAACCCCATTCATAAGTCCCAGACGAAAATCAAGGCACCTTCGGACTAAGTTTTACCAAGTTTTAGTCCCTTGCTCGGGTCGGGCTTTATCGTTAGTCTCTGATCTAGTTACTAGGATTCATCATAGAGTTGACAATATAGCAGCTGTTGTGAGATCGAGAGAGCTTCGATTCGGAAGGAAAAAACTGTCGTTTACGAATGACAAGGCAAAAAGTTTTCTCTTGTTATTGACACTGACTTTTTAAAAACTGCAAGAAAAGTACAGATCGTTGAAAGTACACATTTTTGTGATTCGACACCTTAACAACGCCATTATCACATATCTGTCTGCAGTGCTTCATTCATCCTGTTTTGTTGATAAAGGGGAAACTCGAAATGTCCACATTATCTGTTTTCATACAATAATCAAATAAATTTTATATTTTTAGAAAGAACAAGAATAGCAACTTTAAACTGAGCTAGATATATGTTCCTAGTTCAATTATGAAACAAATGATGGAAGTTTAAAATACTGTTACATTTTGAGAGAAAAAAACTCCAGCTGAAGGAAAATTTGCGGGGTTTGGAGTAACTAGTTAAATGTAATTTTATACTTCTGGTAAATGCCTTTCAATAGGTCAAACATTTAAATGATTTTTCTCAAGTATGAGTTCTGATGTATCGTCATTAGACTATATTTTGAGTCAATGCCTTTCCACAGGACAGAAATTTAAAGGATTTTTCTGATGCATTGTTTAAAATGTGCATCATGATTTTTCTTCAGTATGAGTTCTGATGTGTCGTTTAAGATGTACATCCTTTGTGGATACCTGTCAACAGGTCAGACATTAAAATGGTAATTCTTCCAGATGAATTCTGCATGCCCTTGTAATTCACTGCATTTTCTATGAAAGCTTTTCCACATGGCACACATTTAAATGATTTTTCTCTCATATGAATTTTGATGTGTTGTTTTAATACTATATTTCTGGTAAATGCCTTTCTACAGGTCAGACATTTAAATGATTTTTCCCAAGTATGAGTTCTGACGTGTCGTTGTAAATAAGCATTTTGTGTAAATTTTAAATGGTTATTCTCCAGTACAAGTTATGATGTGTCGTTTAAGATGTGCATCCTTTGTAATAGCGGTTTCTCATCTCTATGAGTTCTGGTGTGTCATTGCAAAACTGTATTCCGAGTAAATGCCTTTCAACTGGTAAGACATTTAAATACAGTGGAACCTCCCGATAGTGACTTGCCACGGGACCGAGTTTTTATGTCGTTATCCGGAGGTGTCGTTATAAAGAGGTTTCCAAGATGGCGGACAAAGTGGGCGTGGTAAGGCCAGTGGGACCAGTTTTTATTAACATTGACAAAACAAACAAAACATTGTAGTGTATTCCCCTTAGAGGATTCTTGTGCGTGTGTCTGGATGAGACTTTTAGGTGATCTGAACTGAGTACACTGATAGTGTGCTCCTAAAATCTACATCTGTTCCCTATTTAAACCATTCCCCTTTGTCTTACTTTTTCTTATGTCATTTCAATTGTAAATCTAGAATGTTTTTTACTCTCCAATTTTCTTCCTTTTTACCGGCGCTGATATGACATTGATGTGTCACAAGCGCTGTAAAACCCTTTAAAACAAACAAAAACAGGTAATTCGGACGCTGTGAGTTAGATAAAATTCCTCATCCTCTTCCTCCTCCTCCCACAAAAACACTACTACTACTACTGCTGCTACTACTGCTACTACTACTACTACTACTACTACTACTACTTCTATCACCACATAATATCACATTTTCCAAGATTTTGTGTTTACTTGCTTACACTTACATTTATACCTTGGTTTTTATTAATGCATATCAGCCAAGATTCGTCAAAAAAAAGCTGCGTTCTCATTGGTTCAAGCAGGAATCATTTTTACAAACTTTGAGTACTCATACTCGGTATTTTTAGTATCAGATATCTACGAAAACTGCCGAAAATCGCCAAAATGATGTCGTTATTCTGAGGTTTTATCAAAAAGTGCGTCGTTATTTGGAGGTTTTGTTTTACTGATTTTAAATAGAAAAAAAATCGGGACCACGGGTCAATGTCGTTATCAGGAGGTTGTTGCTATTCGGAGGTGTTGTAATCGGGAGGTTCCACTGTAGTTTTTTACCCATATGAGTTTTGCCGTGTCGTTGTAAATCTGAACTCCGAGCAAATGTCTTTTCACAGTTCAGACATTTATATGGCTTTTCTCCAGTATGAGTTCTGGTGTGTCGTTGTAAATCTATGTTCTCAGTAAATGCCTTTCCACAGGTCAGACATTTAAAAGGTTTTTCACCTGTATGAATTTTGATGTGTCGTTGTAGGACTGCATTGTAAGTAAATGCCTTTCCACATGTTAGACATTTAAATGGTCTTTCTCCAGTATGAGTTCTGATGTGTCGTTTTAAAACTATATTCAGAGCAAATGCCTTTCCACAGGTCAGACATTTATACGGTTTTTCTCCAGTATGAGTTCTGATGTGCAGTTTAAGATGTGTACCATTTATGAATGTCTTTCCACATGTCAAACATTGATACGGTTTTTCTCCAGTATGAGTTCTGATGTGCAGTTTAAGATGTGTACCATTTATGAATGTCTTTCCACATGTCAAACATTGATACGGTTTTTCTCCAGTATGAGTTCTGATGTGTTGTTTAAGACTTGCATTTTGTGTAAATCCTTTTCCACAGGTCAGACATTTATATGGTTTTTCCCCTGAATGAGTTGTGATGTGTTGTTTAAGATGTCCATCCCTTGTAAATGCCTTTCCACAGGTCAAACACTTAAATGGCTTTTCACCTGTATGAGTTATAGAATGGCGTCCTAAATCTGTATTCTGAGTAAATGCCTTTCCACAGATCAGACATTTAAATGGTTTTTCACCTGTATGAATTCTAGTGTGTCGTTGTAAATCTGTTTTCTGAGAAAATGTCTTTCCACAAGTCAGACATTTAAATGGATTTTCTTTCGTATGAATTTTGGTCTGTTGTCGTAATTCCCTTTTTCTGGTAAATGCCTTTCCACATGTCGTCAGACATTTAAATGATCTTTCCCCAGTAAGAGTTTCAGTGCGTCCGTCTAAATCTGTATTCCAAGCAAGTGCTTTTCCACCGGTTAGATATCTAAATGGTTTTTCTACCGTATCAGTTCTTGTGTGTTGTTGTAAACTTGTATTATGAGTAAATGCCTTTCCACAGGTCAGACATTTAAATGGTTTTTCACTTGTATGAGTTTTGATGTGTTGTTGTAGTATTGTATTCCTGGAATATGCCTTTCCACAGGTCAGACATTTAAATGGTTTTTCACCTGTATGAGTTCTGGTGTGTCGTTGAAAATCTGTATTGTGAGTAAATACCTTTCCACAAGTCAGACATTTGAATGTTTTTTTCTCCATATGAGTTCTGCTGTGCCCTTCTAAACCTAATTTCTGGGCAAATGCTTTTCCACAGGTCAGACATTTAAATGGTTTTTCACCTGTATGAGTTCTGGTGTGTCGTTGAAAACCTGTATTGTGAGTAAATGCCTTTCCACAAGTTAGACATTTGAATGTTTTTTTCCCCTTATGAGTTTTGGTGTGCCTTTCTAAACCTAATCTCTGGACAAATGCTTTCCCACAGGTCAAACATTTAAATGGTTTTTCTCCACTATGAGTTTTGAGGTGTAGTTGTAAAACTGTGTTCTGAGTAAATGCCTTTCCACAGGTCAGACATTTAAATGGTTCTTCTTCAGTATGAGTTCTGAAATGTTTTTGTAAAATAGATTGTTCACAAGTAAGATTCTCATGTGCCTTATCTTCTACTATGGTTGAACTGAAGACTGAATTTGTAGAAATATTTTCGTAACAAGAATTATGAGATTTCTCATCAATTTTTAGCTCGTCTATTTCAATAGAACCACACCCTTGATCTTGTCCATTGTTATATGTAGAAACTTGTTTAGATGTAGCATTATTGTTTTGGACATCAGCGTCCAAACTGTGCCCTTCCACAAAACTGTCTGTAGTTTCATCTACGTCAATTTCAAGTTGCAAGTCCCCATGAAGGCCTTCGTCCATAGACTGGTTACAGCCATCATCATCGTTATTATCTGTAAAATATATGAGAGAATTCTTACTTCAACAAAACAGTAACTTTAACGTTTATTGAAGTGATACACTATCCTCACTAAAAGAATTATATATTTATGTCTCTTGTAAAATATAACTAACATAGACTGTTTTATTGTTTGATAAAAAGGTGCTAGTTTGATATCTTGGGTAGTTCCCTTACTAGTCATGACAGTATATATACCGTGCAACCCCTAGATAATGACACCACCTGGGACTGGAAAATCATGTCGTTACCCAGGGGTGTCATTATTCCCGGGTTTTCAAGATGGCAAAATAAAAAAAAAGGGGGGTGATGCAATACGTGGACCAGAACCCGTGATAACACATGTCCCAACCACATGAGAATGTGTATTTTCCTTGTTGGCAAAGGGTTCACCAGTTATGCTTTTGCTCTCAGGTGTATAATATTGCCATTGTTGTGATCGTAAGCAATCCTGAGCACCAGTTTCCCTCTGTAGGGGGGGGGGGGGGGGGTGTGTTGCAATGTGTCAATAATTCTGCTCTGAGTCCACACGATGCCCCTTCTTGAAAATAGTCCTCATAACATTATATTTTGTGTGATACTGTAAAATTCTGGAGTGGTAAAAAATAAAAACAATGCAAAACATCAAAGGAATTAGTGATTGCTTGACAACCATAAGAGATACATTATTCATATTAAGGATTCATTAGGTCTGGTAAAATCTAAGACTGTTTGCAACAATTGATGACAATATACAACAAGTTGAGGAGAAACAGAGAAACAGAGATCAAAATGTGTAATGAATTTTAAAACAGACAATAGATGGTATTTTTAAACTATAACAGAATACATAGTCACATAAAAAATGGTTTGGTTTTTGGGATTTTTTTTTCGCGTTTGTTTGGTTTATTTCACATCAATGACTTCTCTTTTCTTGATAATCGGCAGTTGACACACATTACTTATTCCTTTTAACTCCATCTGGAGCATAGGGCGTCCACCATGGATCTCCATCTGGGACAGTATCTGGCTACCACCTTCACCCCCCCCCCCCGCCATGACATTTTGACACTTTTTAATTCCAAATTTAGCGTTCTTTGTCATGTTGTTGGTGGGCATCCTCTTCTCCGTTGACGACACGTTGCTGTCACAGTAAAGGTTGTTCACAATTATCTTATTAAATTTTATTATATTAAGAACTGAATTCATCTCACTCCAGTTATATTTCGGTAGGCTTAGATAAACTTAACCTTCTAATATTAGATCGTCTTTCCTTTTATAACCTTCCCTCGAATTAATTTCTAATTAGTGAATACTTTTTGTTCTACATTCTGTCACGTAGCCACTTATGATAAAAGCTGATAGGTCTAACATTCTACACTCACTTCTCACTACAATCTATGCCGGACGGCCAGCCGCTCTATTCCTCATATTTGAAGATTTTTATCTTTTGGTACTTTGTGGATATTTTTATCTCCACCATCAAGACGCCGGAGCTTTTACCTTTGACGGTGTAATCCTCAACATTTTAAGGATCAAACCTGAGCCCGATGTCGAAGAAATATCTAAATAACCCCTTCCCAACTGCCTGGAAGTGGAACATTACAAGCCCGAGCCAGTTGTCAGAGGAATATATAATCCATGCCTTTCAACTGCCTGGAAACGTAACCTTACGAACCTGACATTATATCATCATAAGTTACGTAATATATTCACGTTTCTATTTGTAACTGCCACAATCACTATTTATCTCTTTTAATTAAATTTCATCTTTCTTTTTATTTCATCTTAAACAAATCGTTAATTGTTTTTCATTTATAGTATCTAGTAAATTCTGGGGCCTCATTCTACATATCTTTATGCATAGTCGAGTAGCTCTCTACTCACTTGAGACCATGACACTTGCGTCTTGATTCGTTCTTGATTTGTCAGCAATCGGCGCTCAGTAGGCGATGACTTCATTGTCGCTAGTGCTGTGGCAACTGTGATAATGGTAGGGGCAATTAGGTCCAAAAAACCCTTGAATCATGCAAATAGGGTCGAAAGCATGTAAGTTATATATTTTGTAGCACATGAAAAATCCCAAAATTTTTACTCAATTGGAAAATTTTTTAATGGGCGACAAAAGTTTTCGTTCATTCTCATGTGTAAAAATTTAAAACAAGGAGATCCAAGGTTGTTTTACGTCATCTTTAGATTTCAATTGGTGAATATTTTTAGCATTGAACTGGCTGTTTCCTTAAACTTTCGATTCATTGACTATCCAAATTGTTTACATTGTATTTTCAATCTTAATCAATTTTGCTAGTTTTGATGAATTTCTACCATACCAAATTCTATAATAGTATGACCTTTTTCTGTATCTGATTTAGAGAGTATAATCAATTGCATTGTTACAGACGGGTAGACGGACAGATGAACAGACTTCGAAAAACACAACTCGATTAATGCCGGCAACCGATGTTGATACAGTAATCCTTCTGCCGTCCCCTTAAATTTTTTTTGCTCTACAAAAATACTACGAGAATTATTTTACTTGTTATATAACTGATTTCTGTTTGTTTTTGTTTTTGTTTTTAAGGGTTTTACGGCGCTTGCAACACATTTAGGTTATATCAGCGCCAGTAAAAAGGAAGAAAATGGTATAGTAAAAAGTTCTAGAATTACAATTAAAGCGCCCAAGAAAAAGTAAGACAAAGGGGAACTGAAAACAAATAGGGATCAGATGTAGATTCCAAGAGCATACCACCAATGTACTTAGTTTGAAAGCACCTACAAGTCTCATCCAGACACAAGCACAAAATCCAACAAAGAGGAACACACTCAAATGCTTACATTACACATTCAAAATAAAAAATAATAATACATAACAGAGAGATGATTTACAAGGAAAAAAATATCATCTCCCAAAACAATAACTATGCATTTGACTGTTTCCCTCCCAGCTAGGATCCCGCCAGTGCCAGGACAAAACCAAGTAATCTCATTCCAAGACAAAGACAGAAAGCATGTTGGAAAACAGATATAACGGGATAGAAGACAGTGTGTACCTCCCTGCCCACTATGGGAGGTCAGGATCCCCACCCAGTATAACTGATTTCGATTTAACTTGATTAAACAATGACTTGATAACAGTAGGAAGTCAGCATACCGATAAAACAGGTATTGGAACAGGCTTTCATTGCAGTCCAATGCCCTAAGTGCAGATTATCCTTTACGCTAAAAAAAACAAATGGCTAATAAAATCTGCAATTTTTTTCATCACAACCAGCTCGTGGATTTCAAATCTCTCTCTCTCTCTTTCGCTCTCTCTCTCTCTCTCTCTCTCTCTCTCTCTCTCTCTCTCTCTCTCTCTCTCTCTCTCTCTCTCTCTCCTCTCTCCTCTCCCTCTTATCATGTGTTCTCACAAAGCTATTTCCTTGGTTATGAGTACGCTTAGTAAGACATCTCATTGGTCAGAAAAGAAGCATGTTTATTGACTAAGAGGACAAGATGACGCTGATTGGAAACGAGTTTGCCTATCTGGCCATCTATATATTTTGTACCAAGTGTCAGTGTCAACAATGGACCAACCGGGAGTAGAGATCCATCCATCACAAGAACGGCACTTGACTGGAACCCCCAAGGTCAACGGCAAAGAGGATGCCCACCAACAACATGACCAAGAATGCTAAATCTGGAATCAAAATGTCGGGGCCAGACACTGTCCCAGATGGAGATCTGTGGTTGACGCCCTATGCTCCAGATGGAGCTAAAAGGAATAAGTAGTCATTGTCAACTGCCGATTATCACTATATCGATGTCACTAAACAGGGATTTTACTAAAATGCATGTCACTATTTTTGGGGTTTTTATAACTAATAATATACAGCAAAAAATCGGGACTAAATGCCAATGTCACCCTCCAGGGGTTGTTGTTATTCAGGGGTGTGTTATCCAGAGGTTGCACTATATATATATAGTTAAGTTGTTCCAATTGTGTTATATTTATAAATTAGTTTCTGTAATGAATGCATCTTTATCGTTAATCTTGATTTCCTTTCCTGTATTATTATAATTTCTCTATCATGGTCATTATGAGTAGCACAGCCTTCTTCTACCTTAACCCTTTTCTCTCCCCAGGCTAGTCTCAGCGCATCGGTCTGATCTGCAGGGAAATCTATCAACGAATTCTCTCACTCTACTATCATTCTTCTAGTCCTACTCGATCCTTTCCTTATGTCGATGTTTGCGGTTATATATTTTCTCTACCACTCTTTCAGTTACAAGCCGAAACATCACAATTATGACAACAAATATAGATGCAATGGATTGACAATAAGTTTTCGAGGTTAAAGTTATTTCATCTTTCATTGAGTAAAGAGAGCTAACCTTATGGACCAATCGTAGCTCATTGTTTGTTTGTTTGTTGTTTTTAAGGGTTTTACAGCGCTTGCAACACATTTTGGTTATACCAGCGCCAGTAAAAAGGAAGAAAATGGGATAGGAAAAAGTTCTAGAATTACAATTAAAGCACCCAAGAAAAAGTAAGACAAAGGGGAACTGGGAACAAATAGGGATCAGATGTAGATTCCAAGAGCATACCACCAATGTACTTAGTTTGAAATCACCTACAAGTCTCATCCAGACACAAGCACAAAATCCAACAAAAAGGAACACACTCAAATGCTTACATTATACATTCAAAATAAAAATAATAATACATAACAGAGAGATGATTTACAAGGAAAAAAATATCATCTCCCAAAACAATAACTATGCATTTGACTGTTTCCCTCCCAGCTAGGACTCCGGCCAGAGCCAGGACAAAACCAAGTAATCTCATTCCAAGACAAAGACAGAAAGCATGTTGGAAAACAGATATAAGGGGATAGA
>NC_088366.1:52779692-52864692 GCF_034508935.2 Berghia stephanieae | reverse complement strand
AATCCAAGCATGCCAAAATCCAATGCACATGGGAGGTAACCATAACTTACCCTGTTCTTCAAGTATTATTTCCTGCCTTACTTCCTTTATCAGCAATACCACTTGTTGGGTAATATTGACTTGTTTGCATGCATTATGGGCTCTGTTTCCTTTTTACAAATATATATAATAAGATTTGTTTTCTTTTTCTTTTTTCGTTATTAATACAAACAAATTGGTAAATGGGGGACAGTTAATTCTTAATTCTATTTGACGAAGAAGTTCTTAATCGAGGATTGCTTCTGTATGACTGTGATGCATGTTGAATTTTATTCATAGACCCACAATAAATGGTACCATTGATGGGCATGCCCCACTACAGGCTAGTTTGGGGTTGACATGCATCGACAAATTGCTGATACAAACTGGCACCAAGCGGATCTACTTCATCCAACCCATCCCAAACAGAATCCACTCATATTTATGAGTTGATGATGTCAAGATGAACTAGATGTTTTGTGACTGGATCACTTGCCTTTTAAAAAAAACTATTACCCTGTAATAAATAGAACCAATTGGGATTTTTAAGACACTGAGTTTTGACAAAGTGAGCTGTAGTATGTATCTAGCGTGTAGTTATAACAACTTATTCTGTCATCAAGTTGGGGCCTAAAAATTGCCAAAATTTGCCCCAAAAATTGCCAAAATTTGCCAAAAAGACCAGAATTTGCCAAGCAGAACTAAGCCTCCCGGTAAAAATTAACACGCTATAATATATGTAAAACTAAATATAAAAGACATTTTATTACACTTAAAGGAGGCTGCATTTATTATTTTCCGCACTGTAACGCAATTTATGCGCCCAAACTTTCAGACAATCACACTAACACACACAAAATACACACAGACACATACTGTGGAATAGAACACTTACACTGGCTAACATTCAACTCAGTCACACACAGGTCCTACTCCCTCTCATTCACAGTATCAGTTTTATCAAACTTTCACACCTATGGACTATCTTAAACGTACACTTTCTCTCAGACTCATCAAAGGCCTAGATTTCCTTTACTACTCAAAAAAAAAGAGGCATCACTGAACTTATTGTAGTAAAGGAAAACTAGTCCTTTGATATTGTCTTCTGTGAGTCTTTGCCTTCTAGAAGACAAAACAGGATTATACAAAGAAAAACTTTGTTCAGCATCAGCTGACGAGCATGTTGAGAAGGCATACTGGGATGCCAAGGCAGCGAGAGCTGGAACATGATCTGCCACAGACTTCCAGAAAAGAGTCAGATCAATGATTCCAGTATCGCACTCTCTCACAGCACTGGGCCCCAGTTTCTCAATATATCTAGTCAACTCATGCTGTGGAAGATGACAAAAATCAGGAATTGCTGTGTATGGAGATACACTGCGAGGCATAAAAGGAATATTCTTTTTACTGAAACTGAAAATCCTAATATCCTTCAAAATTTCCAAGCCGGGTTGCCCCTCAACCGGACATGTATTTTTGAAGCTTGGCATATGTTGCCTGATAAGGTTTATTAAGCATCAGAAAACCATTGTCTTCTCTCTGCTGGTGAAGCAATGAGGAAGCACTCAGCTTCAGCCATATTTACCCTTGAGCCGGTGTACAGAAACTCCAGTTCCTCAAGTGCATCTTGTTTTCGCTTCTATATCACACTCATATATATATATATATTTTTTTTTGTTTTGTTTTTTTGTTAT
Source organism: Berghia stephanieae (assembly GCF_034508935.2). Lineage (NCBI taxonomy): Eukaryota > Metazoa > Mollusca > Gastropoda > Nudibranchia > Aeolidiidae > Berghia > Berghia stephanieae. The sequence goes on along the minus strand of NC_088366.1, from coordinate 52,862,980 downwards.
TTGCGAGAGTCTGTGTGAATGGTGAATGTGTATGCAATTTTTTGGGTTTTCTATTGCCAGTGCTTGGGCGCTCTGTCTTATATTCCCAACTTTCTGTTAGACTTCTATCTTGAGTTTTCCTATCCTGTCTTTCAACCTCTGTTCCCGTCTTGAGACTTTGACTTTGTTATTTAGGTTTACTTCTGTCCTTTCTTTGATAGTGCAGCACGAAGTGCAAAAGTGAAAGCGCCATGGAGTGTTCGCAATAGCACAACTTTTGGATCAAATCCTCATTTGTCAACAATATGCCTAAAAAATGCTAGATTGATGATTCGTGAGAATTCCCTGTCCACTTTGTTTGAGCATTTACTTTTGCATCGACCTCGTGTCCGTAACTCATCAGCTACTGGAGGCTAGCCGACCATTCGGAGAAATAGAGTTCAATTTAATTTTCCTGAGCATTCAGAGAAATAGAGCGGCCAAAAATAAAACCTGGTACCTTTAACTAACCCTAATAGGAAAAACAAACACCCCAGGACCTTCACTAAGACCTATAACTAATTCTATTTTAATATTGGGTTTTAGTTTTACAAAAAAAACAAAACAAATAAAAACTAAATAAAAACAATAAAATGCCTGTACAAAAGTTGGAAAGTATGTATTAAAAATAAAAGCATAGCAAATGATAGTACTGAAAACCTTATGTATATGGACTAATTTAAATTAATAAATAAATTTAAAAATAACGCACTTCAAAATTGCCAAATTTTAACTTAATATAGACGTCTAGCTCCTGAAATATTAATATTAGATGGATTTTCCTATTTTTGGCAGCATTAATTGAAAGACGAAAAAAATTATAGACATCTACAAAAATATATGTGATATTCCTCTTCATAACAACGTTATGAATCTTTTACTAAACCCCCCTAAACGCGAGCGCAATTTCCAGTCTTATGAGAGTTGGGTCACAATTTTTGACTCCCACTCACTAAACTGCCTCTGGAAACTGAAAAATGCAACATTGTCAGCATTGCCATTTATTCTGATTATCTGATTTTCAAAATCTGAATGATGTTGGAAAGCTCTTTATGATTTGGGCTAAGTTTCTTCATTTGGATTTGATTTTTTACAAAAAATTATCACACTATTATAGAGACCATATGTTTACTAAACGGCAAAACGGTTTAGACCACCTATAAACAATAAGCCACTCTCGTCCCAAAAGAAGGCCCTGAGTGAAAAGATCTCTTTGATCGTCACGACTCACCTATAGGTATTGTCAAATGCCAATAAATTATTGGTTTATTAACTTTTCCTTTTTGTGTGAAAAAGTTGGAGAATATTGAGAAGAGAGTAGAGATTGACAGTTGTAAATAAATGACTTTTCAGACCGGGTTGCCAGATAATATTTTATAAATGATCCAAACCATTACAAAATATAATCCAGATTTTAAAAATAATAATCCAAATTTCAGAAGAAATAAAATGTTGAGCGTAACATAACATCTACAGAAATAGAGAAATATCACCCTCATCCTATCTCTCCTTCTGTCTTGGGTCTACAACAACATTTGAATCAGCTGCTTTAGACGTACTTGCTTTTGGTAAAGGTATTAGCGTACCGATTTGGACTCAAATTGTTGGATCATACTTTTTGTTACCTACAAGATCTGTGCAACATTTGTTGGATAAAATTATGACACTGCGGATTCTCACAATGGCCTCCAGTGTAGTGGGTTTACTACTTGGTTTTGTTTTAATGTCCCTTCTTTAAAAACATCCTTTAAACTACAAGAACTAAATACAAATCCTTGTTTTGAAAAAGCTAACTGTTCTTCCCATTGTAAGAAAAGTCCAATTTTCCTGTACTGTTCTTCAATCTTTGATATTGACTGATCCGGGAAATAACATGAAGAAAAGGAACTACTGAAACTTTGGCCTTTTATGTGGCTATGTGTTCTAGTGGTAGGTATGACAGTCGCTTTCGGACCGGAAAGTCCTGGGTTCGAGTCTCGCTCGACGTATAGTTGAGCCTTTGGAAAAGGTTCTTTACCCACTTTCTCTCACCGTACTCAGGTGTCCTACATGGCCGTTAACAGCGTTGTCTCTGTCAGAAAAAATGTAATATCGCCTAACAGGCGTCATGTCCCGTCCTATATGTTAAGTGTTGCTGTTGGCCAGAGACCCCTTGTAAAGCGCTTTGAGCACACGTTTAGTGGATATTGCGCTATATAAATACTCTATTTATTTATTTATTTATTTATCTGACAGTAGGATTAAGTTTTGCAAAATTTTGAAATGTAGGACTGGGTGCTGGTATTCCTAGATTTAACTGAGAAAGTGCTTCTGCTAACACATATTTGCATCTTCTTTTGATTTGTTCATTATCACCTAGGATTTCTTGATGTGTATGTTTGAACTTCATGAGTAAATTTCAGCCCAAAGTCGACGTCTTCTAGAATTCTATGTATCTAAATCTTGAACAAACATTGATAAAAGTACATGATTGTTTCCAAATTGTAACTTATTGTAAGGTTTCAAAATAAAGTTTACCACTGTCATTTCTCAAAAATTTAAGACTCAAGTAAATTTTTGTTTCAGTTCCAAGTTAGGCTAACGCAACAGATTTCCTACGCGTTATTTGGCTACCGCCAAAACTTTGAGGTCAGCAGATGGACGTTTCAACTTCTTTTAAGCAGCTAAATATGTTTAGTGTTATACAATTCAGTTTATTTAATATATGAAAGTATAAGAGCGACGTGCATACACAGGTCTGATATACGAACGCAATTACGGGCCTAGTTAAACATTGTTGTAATGGCCAATATTTTACATCATTTTTTGAGATTTCTATAACAACATTAATCATGAATTAGGTTATAAGACCTGCAAATAAGTGCACGCCGTACACGAGTGATAGCAATGTAAATGTTGCTGCTCGAAGCTCGAATAAATAGATTAAATAACAATGTAAAATTGAATGTGATATTATTTGATATACGAAAACAGATAAAATGGACATTTCGGGTTTCGCCTTTATCAACAAAACAGGATGAGTACAGGCAAAATAATCTAAAAATAACCCAGAAAATCCTAACTTAAAATGATAATCCAAAGACGTCAAAATAATTTAAAAAATAGGCAGTTTGGATTTTAATATTCCAACCTGGCAATCCTTCTGTGACTTCACACGTTGCCAAATGAACCAATAAAAAATCTGGGCTGCCAGATGGCCACGTGCCTGACCAAAATGACCAAAATTGGCGACAGGGAGAATCCAGTTTCTATTTATATTTAGATCTTTATTATCATAATGTTTACTTAGTCTACTCAAGTTTTTGATTACCAACTTTTGATTCGGTAGCTGGATCTATTAGATCTGGAGTTAAATACTTTGCAATAGACCAGCGTCAGATCCATAAGGTAACAAGCAATAATTATCTCCCCCCAGTCCATTAATGCCATCTCTTCTTCGGTCTCTCTCTCTCTCTCTCTCTCTCTCTCTCTCTCTCTCTCTCTCTCTCTCTCTCTCTCTTTCTCCCTCTCTGTCGGTCTCTCTCTCTCTCTCTCTCTCTCTCTCTCTCTCTCTCTCTCTTCTCTCCCCCCCCCCCCCTCTTTATTTACCCTATACCTCTCATCTTTGCGCCCTAATCACCGGACAAACAACACAAACTAATGAAATTGTCAAAACAAATGAAAGAAAAGAAAACAACACAACAAATCAAACGTATATATCTACTCACGAAACAAAATATTCCTGCACTTTGGTATCTAACAAAATAGTGATAAAATTAGACGTGAATTCGTGCTGATGGTGATTTTTAGCACGATCACAAACTATCATAGTTTAATTTGCTTTTTATCCTTTTGCTTTTACACCTGGGTATGCTTCAATACCACACGAATATGCCATAACCAACGTGTACATATATGCAGATCTGATATTTGAACCAAATTATGGGCCCAGTTTAACATTGTGTTATGGACAATAGTTTGTGTCATTTTCTGTAATTTCAATTCAACAATGAGCCCCTAATGAATTGGATTATCAGGTCTGCAAATAAGTGGACTTCGGCCGTAATGCGTCGCATTTGTAAAGTCATAGCCAGGCACAGACCCATAAATTACGCCAAATACACGAAGACGACGACCATTAAAAGGAAATGGGCAATAAGTTGTATTTAATAGTTGTACCACCAATGGGATAATTTGTTTCATGGAACACTGCTATCAATATTTTTCATCTTCTTTAGGTGGCCCATGAATTGTTTTGTGACGTCATTTTTTGGGAAGTGCCCGTCATAAATTATAAGGTAAAGACAGCTATTCATGTTAAAAACTTGAAAGACATAATAGGGAATATCAGTTTTTCTTAAGATTAAAAGTTTTTGAAAAGTGGCCTATCGATCCATTTCCCTATAAATGTGGTAATTTTTTGTTTGTTTTTAAAACAATTAATATATAATATATTTATATATATTATATATATATATATATATATATATATATATATATATATATTATATATATATATTATATATATATATATATATATATATATAGGAACAATTCTGTTCCATATTGTTACTCCAATTCAGCAATGTCCCGTTCTTGGTGCAAAATCAAGGGAGACTATCCAAGCAAATCTTGAAATGCACAATAATTTTACGCAGTTATTTCCCTTAGCACTTAGCACATAACCCGCGGCTTTACCACGATTTAACAAAATTATGTTTGATTTTGATTTTGTTATGTGCACAATTGAGTTAAGATATAAAACAATGTATACATTAATGTATGTATTTATCATTAATTATGATTTTTAACTGTGAGGAATGAAATAAATAAAGTTATAAGGAGTCGATACAATACATTGATATTTGGCCCTTCCCTGATCCCTCTTTTAACTACTATCAACATAATCATTATTAAAAATATAATCGAAGGGTATAAGTCCCAGTAAGTTATGGTATGTGACTCATCGATCGTCTTTAAACAGAACATTTGAAAATTGAATTCCTAATCAAGTAGATATCAGATTGTGTGGCTTATTTTTAAAAAAGGCTAGAGTATTTATTAGGGGCAATTTCGACTAAACGTGCTCAAAGCGCATTGCATAATTTGGTCCCTAGCCAACAGTAACAATTAAACTTATAAGACGATACATGACTCCTGTTTGGCGATGGTACATTTTTTTTCGTCGGAGACAACGCTGTAAACGGCCAGGTACTCATTTTACACATGAGGACGGTGATAGAATGTAAGTAAAGAGCCTTTTCCAGGGACTCGACTATGTGTCGAGTGAGGCTTTAACCTAGGACCTTCCGATCCGAAAGCGAGTGTCATATCACTAGACCACATAGCCGCACAAGTGGAATAAAGATTTTGTTTCATAAAATGCATATATCAAATGTTCATATTGCTTATCGTTTCAACGTTAAACCTCTCCGTACCAACTGCAGGAAAATCGTCACAATCGTTACGATAGAGTGAAAATTATTTTTACACAGAATTTTTATGTACATCACAAAATTTGAAGAAAAATCTTTGTATGGTCTAAAAGAACTTTACTACTACTACTACTACTACTACTACTACTACTACTACTACTACTACTACTACTACTACTACTACTACTACTACTACTACTACTACTGCGACTACTAATACTACTACCATAACTACTTCATCTTCTACTACCACTACTACTACTACTACTAATCCTACTACTACTACTTTTACTACTAGTAGTACTACTACTACTACTACTACTACTACTACTACTACTACTACTACTACTGCTGCTGCTGCTGCTAATACAACTACTACTACTACTACTAATACTAATAACACTAATAATAATAAAAATAATAATAATAATAATAATACTATTTCGTCTAACTACTACTACTACTACTACTACTACTACTACTACTACTACTACTACTACTAATACTACTACTACTACTACTACTACTACTACTACTACTACTACTACTACTACTACGACTATTACTACTACTACTATTACTACTACTACGACGACGACGACTACTACTACTACTACTACTACTACTACTACTACTACTACTACTACTACTACTACTACTACTACTACTACTAATTAAATATAATAATATAAAAATATAATAATAATAATGATAATAATAATAATAATAATAATAATAATAATAATAATAATAATAATGATAATAATAATAATAAATACAATAATAATAAATATGATATAATAATAATAATAATAATAAATAATAATAATAATAATAATAATAATAATAATAATAATAATAATAATAATAATTATATATATACAGTAAAATTACTTTAAACCGAAAGAAGCTAAACCGAAAAATACCTTAAACCGCAAAGAATTTAATAAATTGTACTAGTTTCTTCATTATCTTTGTACAAATTCTTCTGATGAACCGAAATACTTCTAAGCAGGACTTTCTTTAAACCGAAACAACTTGAGAAGACCTTCCCTCTTTCTCTATCTATTTTTCTTAAAAAATTTGGGAAGGTGGCCACACATAATAATGCCCGGCAATATTAAACAAAGAGCGAAAGTGTAAGATGAGGGTGAGGGTATGGGTGGGGTTGAGGGCTAGACAAACACTTCAATCACTGCACTTGGGCTTGGCCATCACCACAATCGTGCAGACTGGAAAAGGAAGACAACGGGTGACTGGCAGGCGAAAAAGTAAGAAAGAGGGGGAGGTAGGGGTGTATCAGGATGTTCTCGCTCTTGTGTTGATGCTTTGGAACTGACTGGATTTTCAACACGACAATAAGGGGGGGGGGGGGGGTGTAGACAACTTACCATTGACATGCAATTTCATTTCCACTTTGTTTAAATGTGTATGTGAGGGTGTGAAAGGGGCGGGGGGGGGGGGGGGTTCTATGTAATTAGGCCTTTGAACCTAATGGCTTTTCAACAAAAGAGGAGGGTGTAGTAGACAGCAATGACATGCCTTTTCATTTTCATTTCACTTCACCTCTGAGTAGCTGCGCATCATTCATTATCAATTATCGCACACGAACTTTTGATCTTATTTTAGCTTTACATTTTACTTAAAGATGTTTAAAATCAAGCACTGTACTTATTATACGTTAAAATAATTGAGCAAGACGGGGAGATATGTAAAAAAAACACGGTATCCAGACTCAACTTTTTCAACAATTTTGAATGGAAAAACAAAATCCCAAAAATATTTTTTAAATACATCCAAAAATAAAAATAAAATGAAATTTTTAAAAATTAAAAAAATTAAATGGTTACCAAGACGGCATTTATTCAACAACTTTGTTTAAGGGGAAACAACCCGTGTTGCGATTAAATGAGCAATTAAATAGTACCACCCTTGAAAAACATCGCAAAACGGGAACTCGCTTTAAACCAAAATGTCTTTAAACCGAAATGGTTTAGAAGGTCCCCAAAATTTTGGTTTAAAGTAATTCTACTGTATATACAATAATAATGAGTGTAATAATAATAATAATAATAATATAATAATAATAATAATAATAATAATAATAATAATAATAATAATGATAATGATAATAATAATAACAATAAATAATAATAATAATAATAATAATAATAATAATAATAATAATAATAATAATAATAATAATAATAATAATAATAATAATAATAATAATAATAATAATAATAATAATAATAATAATAATAATAATAATAATAATAATAATAATAATAATAATAATAATAATAATAATAATAATAAATTCAAATTTAAATTATGCCTATTGCGCCACCATGTCATAAGATATCGTCGCCTAGGCATTCCACGAAGGAATATAGATAACTCAACAGACAAGATGTCTGATGTCAACAGGAATCACCCATGTTGTCCAAGTGAGCAAATTGGGAGTTAATAATCTTGCTCAATCTTGCCTGAAGCGGGGCTCGAACCCGGGTCATCCGGATCACATTGCAATGCCTTATCTATTCGGCCACTTCGCCCCCCCCAATAATAATAATAATAATAATAATAATAATAATAATAATAATAATAATAATAATAATCATAATAATAATAATACTAATAATAATAATATTTCGTCTATTACTGCTACAAAGGTATACTGTAAAGTCTTGACACGGCTCTTGCATTTTCAAAACTTCAAGTTATACACTAAATTGACAAAGCGATCAAAACAAAGGTCACTTTTTCATTTTAATTTTCAGCAATGCCATCTTTCCCATCTCACAAAGAGTCACCAATGATGCACCAGTTATTCTGTCATCTGCATTTTTTTTGCCAAATTGGGACCTAAAATAAGACCAAAATTTGCCAAAATATTTGTCGAGGAGAACCAAGCATTTCAGTAAAAATGAACACGCGATACAGAAAAAAATATATATAAAAGACAATTAATTAAAGGAGGCAACATTTATTAATTTGTTGTTACAAAGATTTTAAAGGATCATTATCCATAGAGAGTAGCTTCCCTTGGTTTGGGTCCAGGTAAAGTTGCAACATTTCTCAAGTTTCGCACTTTTTTTCTCTCGTTATTTTGTTTTCGCTTCTTTTTTTCCCCAAAAAATTTGCCAATTTTCCCAAAATTTGCCACGATTTGCCAATTTTGGGAAATTTGCCAAAATTTGCGAATCGCCCTGATATTTGCGGCCGCAAAAAAATGCAGATGACAGGTTATTGCATCGCGTCCAAGAGGAATTAACGTGGTAATGTAAATTTCGACAGCATCGAGTTATCTCCACCTTACCATCACTGCCAAAATTAGCTCCCCTGAGGAGTCTCTTAAGTCTTAAGAAAAGGAAAAATGTCACTTGAAGCTAAATGAGGGTGTTCTACGACTTCGTAAAACGTCCTATTTCATTGTGATAATGCTTTTATGTGAGCATTCTCGATATCCAATACCTTTCTGTCTCCCTGTCACATACCTTTCTGATGGAATTCTTGAACGATCTATCCATCTCTTCCCTATGAAATTCCAAGCCTTTTTCAAGTGTATGATTGTTTTATCAAGGATTAGTTTGATTAAGTTCGCCTATTTATTGCTGGACGACCACCGCGAGCCTGCGAATTAAGCATATAACCCATCTTTGAACTGTCCGAATATCCACGACTCACCATAAACAAGTTTCAGCCGTTTATGGATGTTTACGAGTGGACATTTCTCTGTAGCAAGGAACTCATTCACTGCACGCTATTTATTGCATAATTTGTATGTGTTTGTGTCTGTGTGCGCGCGCGCGCGCGTGTGTGTATGTGTGTGATTCCTTCGACCTACATGCTAGAGTAGGGGTCCTCTAAATAAGATAAATTGAAATCAAGAAATAGCAGCTAAACAAAATTTGGTGACCTAATAGAAGAATAAATTACACACATTTTGATGTATGGTTTATACTGTTTATACAATCACAGGTATTTAATAATTAATAGGCATCAAGACATTTCAGACAAGCCTAGTTCTTCCACTACTACAACTATTGCATTTCTATTATGTCTGTTATCTTCCATTACTTTCTAGAAAGTTCCAGTCTCTCATATGCTGACCTGCCCTTATCATTCCTACTACATCCTAATGACTCCATACTCACAACTGACGCCACGCTCGCTCACGCTTCAACCACCATAGAATACAGACGCTACAAATTTTACTATATTTTAGTTTTTAAAACTTGTTTTCAGCGTCACTTTGTTTATTGTTTTACTGTGTAATGGGTTGTACCCGAAACATCCTTTGTCTTTACTGTTCCCATCCGAAACCTTTCTATTTTCATCTATTTGTTAGTATTACTCCGACACAAGAAACCCGAGCATGCAGGAACCACACTGATTCAATACAGTGTGGGTTCCTTGGGAGATAAGGAGGTGAATACACTTTTGCAAATAGTTCTCTCAAATCGCTTCCAACCTTTTCAAGAACAGTTTGAAGAAAGTATTACAACAACGAAAGAAACCAGGAGTTCGGAAACACTGAAACCATACGTGTGAAGAAATTCTAGGAAAGAAGAAGAGGCACCAAAAGGAATGGATCTCTGCTGTGTCTATCAAAACCTTTAAATGAAAAGAAAGAAGAAAATGATCTCAACAAGACCCTCATAATAAGAGCAGCAAAGCAAGGATACAAGAAAAATGCACAGAAAGTGAAGCAGAGCATTAGAAAAGACAAGAGAGAGACTACATAGAAAGCTTGGCCCAAGATGCAGAAAATGCTTTGCAGCAAGGACACCTGAACGAACTTTATTATATAATGACAAAGAAACTTGCCACGTTCTAGCAGACCAATAAACTAGTTTAAGACAAGAATGGCAAGCCATTCACACAGAGGAAGTACAACTACAGAGATGGGCCTGACACATCTATGAAATACTCAATCGAACAGCGGCAGAAGATTTGCCAGACATACCAACAGCAGAGACAGACTTGCTATAACCTATGACCCCCCCCGAACACACACACACACACACACAAACACACACACACACACACCCGACAAAGACAGAGAATAGAATATCCATCACCTCTTTAAAGAATGGGAAGGAGCAGGATCTATAACATACCAACAGAAGCAATCAAATCAGACACAGGAACATCTACTTACATGCTCCCAAACTCTTTGACAAGATATGGGAGAGAGAGAGAGAGAGAGAGAGAGAGAGAGAGAGAGAGAGAGAGAGAGAGAGAGAGAGAGAGAGAGAGATACCAGGAAGGAAGGCATCCTCATCAAACTGCCAAAGAAAGGCGATCTCAGGTACTGCAGCAGTTATAGAGGGATAGATGCTACTCTCAGTGCTTGTCAAAGTACTCAACCAATTTGTCTTGAACGTATGAAGCAGGCAGTCGACCCCAAGCTCTGAGAACAAAAGCCCGGCTTCTGCAAGGGGAGATCATTTGCCGATCTGATAGGTCGTCTACCAATCGTAGTAGAACAGTTGCTGGAATCTCACAACCCTTTGTTAATTTTGTAGACCATAAAAAAGTATTTGTCAGTGTGGATAGAGAGGCATTTTGGAAGTTATCAAGGCACTATGAAATACCAGAAAAGTTTGTCTCTCATCTGCTGCACTTACCAGGGCATGCCGTGTGGCAGCCTATCAGTCAGAATGGGTAGTGTGGTGGTCAAAAGTATGATACAGATCATGATGTAACATCTAGGATTGACAAGGTCCGAGCAGCCTTGCTTAGAAATCTTTGGGTTTCAAAAATGATTCAACTTAAAACAAAACTCCGCATCGTCAGTACAAATGTAAATTAGTTCTTTGTGGATCTAAAGCATGGAATACAAAAAAAAATCCACAATGCTAAAAAAAATACAAACATTTCTAAACGCAAGTCTGAGGCGGATCTATAATATTAAGAGGCCATAGACGATAAGAAATGAAGAGCATTGGCAACGAGCAGTACAGGGACTAGTCGAGCAGCAGAACCGACGGAGATAGTGGGGCCGGTTTAGGCAAAACCCTTAGAAAGTCAGTATCCAGCATCACACGCCGGGCATTCCTGTGGAATCATCAGGAGGAAACGAAAGAGGGAAAGGCCAGGCATTGGGTGGAGGCGCAACACAGAGGCTAAACTGATGGAGAATGAAGAGGAAATGGCAGTCCAAAATTGTGGATGGCCTATGCTCCTGGAGGGCGAAAGGCCTAAATAAGAAGATGGTCATTTTCTTGTATTATTCTTTCTGCTTTGCCTGGTTCTATTAATACACACGATTTCAGACCGTTAAGCCGTTTAGGGTTCCAAACTATTCTGGATTACTTACCTCTCCCTATCCTGAATCCACTTTGACTGTTGACAGATCATTATGGTCTGATTCTATTCAGTGTTATTGGAGAGAGTGATTGTCTGATTGTAGTATGCAGTGTAATCGGTCGCAATTGCTTTGCGGGTCCTTTTGGTTTCCAAGACTTTGGTATTGATATCAGTTCCCTTCATTCAGTTGTTGATTGAAGATGCCCGCTATATGATCATCTAATACTGGTGGTCCATATTAATTTGTTCAGTGCATACGCTATCTTTATTACTAAAAAAATTCTTCTTCTTCTTCTTCTTCTTCTTCTTCTTCTTCTTCTTCTTCTTCTTCTTCTTCTTCTTCTTCTTCTTCTTCTTCTTCTTCTTCTTCTTCTTCCTCTTATTATAATCATTATCATCGTCATCATCCTCATTATCATCATCATCATGATCATCATCATCATCATCATCATCATTATTATTATTATTATTATTATTATTATTATTAGAGAAGAAGAAGAAGAAGAAGAAGAGGAAGAAGAAGAAGAAGAAGAAGAAGAAGAAGAAGAAGAAGAAGAAGAAGAAGAAGAAGAAGAAGAAGAAGAAGAAGAAGAAGAAGAAGGAAGCAAGGCAACGAATACTACTTTAAGAACAGGGTGTGTATTGGTTTTCTTCATTGAGCATTGTACGCTCGGGTACTGGCACGCTTTTTGGCTTCTCCCGAGAGCGTGCCAGAATCCTGCGAGTGCTGTGCCGTATTGAGATGTTATGAGAAGGTCTTCAATAAAATAAAAAAACAAAATGGCGGTTTGTTTTAATCTCCTTTATCTTTTCACATGACGACAACAACACACAAAAAATGTTTCATCACTCAGATGATGTTCATTTCCCGGATGGTTTTGATTCTGTTGAAAAATACAATTGAAAGGAAAAGGATTGAATCGAGGAATACAATATATAAAATATAAGATGTACCTCACACCGTGTGACACCCATTTGTGGGAAAAAAACCCATTAATTATCATTAATCACATTAAAAATCAGTGTCTTTCATTAATTTATGAGCAGAAGCACAATTCCATGGATTTGTCATGCTTGACGTTCTTCAAAATGTTTCACCTATTTCCCCCAGCAGGCCATATGGAACGATAATCATACGGTACCCTTGCCTGGTGAGGAAACCCGTTTGTACTAACGTTCTCACAATGCCACTAGCCAGGTTCTCATTCACATCTGGGTCGAATGGAGCATTCTGTGTCATGTGCCTAATCCAAGGACACAAGGTCGACATCAGCATTTTCAACGATTACTGCTACCCAACCAAACACTGACCACGCCTAATATTGCTTGACAAGATGAGACACTGTGTCACTAAGTCACCGAGCCATAGACATGATCGAGACAGGGTTACAGTATAATATATAATTGCGGACACTATTAACACAACACTTATTAAACTAGTGTTGGTAGATTACAAAACAGGCGAGGACACAACTGGTAACACACCGGAACAGCTTATTCCTCAGTTTTTTTTTACTAGATACGACATTTTATGGTTTTTAAAACAAGCATAACGGCTAAATGGTTGGTTTAATAATATAGCTGTCATGTTAAGATTACAATAACAACGAGCAAATATGATGATATTGTCCATATCACTGTAGTCTAGGTCTCTCTCTAAAATTGAATTCGTGTCAAATAATTTAACAATATTTCTGCTCTTGTTAACCTAGCCGTGTTTAAACGGCTATTTAAAAAAACACATTACAAATTGCAACCTATCCATAAATTACGATTTATGTAGATAATATTCTCGAGAAGCTTTCATTTTCTAATGGAAACGTTCATTTTCTATTGCTTAAACCTATTATCGTAAATAAGATTGTAAACTTATGATAGGTATTACATACAAATCTGCAGATTCCTCTTGATATAAACTAAAAGAATAGAATGAATAGATTACATCAATAGGATTCAATAGTCGTAGCGTCACTTCCTTCCTAATGACGCATGGTAACTTAGTAACATTGGCTCTAAACTATCGGAACAATGGCGGACGCCCTTATGAAATATTTCCCCGACGAGCATAAAAGTGTATCCAGAGTAGAAAAACATTACAAATATTATGATCTTGTTTTGACTTTTATACATTCTGATCACAAGACATATGAAAGGTTCTCTCCAGCTTGAAGAATAAAAAGTAATGATTTTCTTTGTTTAGAACCAAGATGGGCGCCGTTGCCGGGCGGCGTGGCATCAGACTACTGAATCCAATTGGAGTGAATTGTGTCAGCAAGTTTGATCGCTGTTCATCTTGCGACATGCTGCTTGTCGTGGTTGTCATGCAGTCTCCTTTGGTCAATAAGGGAGATTTTAAAAATAGTAGCGCTACTTGGTTCCACAACATTTGGCTCCCATGTCACGTCGTGTTATTTCTTACTTATTTGACAGTGATGCTTTTCTTAGTGTGGATCCAATATGACCCTGAGCATTGCGTTTTGTGAGAACCTGGTATCGACTCAAGTCTAGATAAGGACTTGTGTTTGTCGTGCTTGCCCCCCCCCCCCGATCTCTCTCTCTCTCTTTCTCTCTCTCTCTCTCTCTCTCTCTCTTTCTCTCTCTCTCTCTCTCCCTCCCTCTTTCTCTCTCTATCTCCATCTCAGTGCACTACAGCAGTACACAATCTACAAAAACTGCCATTTAGAGTTGCGTTCAGTTTCAGTAGGTCTTATAATGAAGTTTGTTAATCTCTGTAAAGTATCATAATAGTAGAGTACATTTACACGACTATAAGGCATGGAGTTTGTTATTGTTAATCTCTGTAAAGTAGCGTGATCGTAGAGTACCTTTACATGACTATAAGGCATGGGGTTTGTTATTGTTAATCTCTGTAAAGTAGCATATTCGTAGAGTACCTTTACATGACTATACGGCATGGAGTTTGTTAATCTCTGTAAAGTAGCATAATCGTAGAGTACATTTACATGACTATAAGGCATGGCGTTTGTTAACCTCTGTAAAGTGGCATAATCGTAGAGTACCTTTACGTGACTATAAGGCATGGAATAAAACCCACTTTTGTCAGAGTTCCAGTGTTTTCTAACTGACTGACTCACAATCAATGTCTTTGGCATCAATAACAATTGCTTGGTCGCTCGATACCAAAACATTCCCATTCCATCATTCAGCTATAGTAGGTCTTATGATTAAGTCTGGTAATCTGTTGACTATGGGACAATGTTAAAAAGGTTCGTCTGAATTATGTGGAATAAAATGACATTCTCCGCCTGAACAAATTCAATTTGGCTCACATGAAAACCATGTGGTTACACAATAGAGACAAATCAACCTTTCTTTACTTTCTTTCTTTTAAATCATTCTTATTTTTCTCCCACCCCACCCCTTAACCCTTTGAACTTTTTTATATACCGCAAAATCTACTAATGGATGTGCTCAAAGCGCTTCAAAAATGGTCCCAAATCAACAACAACATATTATATATTGTAGGACATGAGGCGCTATTACATTGTTTTCTGACAGAGTCAAAAGTTGTGACATTCCCAGCCCAGACTAAGTCAAATACTCTTTCTCTCTCTCTCTCTCTTTCTCTCTCTCCCTCTCTCTCTTTCTCTCTCTGCCTATCTCTCAATATATATCTCTCTACCTATCTATCTCTCTATATATATCTCTCTCTACCTATCTATCTCACACTCTTTCTCTATCTATCTATCTCTCAGTCTCTCTCCCTCTCTCTCTATCTCTCTCATCTAAACGATCATAAAATAAGAAGAGCGGTAAATTGCAATTCACTTGAAAATGAAAAGAAGTATTAATAACAATGAACTAAATAGTAAACATTTCTTAATCACAGGCATTCAATTTTCCAATTTAATAAAATTCCATTTGACACCCGGACAAACACTGCAGGAATTGAATGAAGAAAGAAAATTGACAAAACAGATGTAAAAACTAGTCACGACACCTCATTCTCATTGCATTGCTTTGATACTCCAAAATATTGCGGTTGCAGACAGCCCAAAACGAGGAGAGGGACCACAATCTTAGTTTCCCCGAATATAGATGTGATCGTGGTTTTTCTACAAAATAAAAGAAGAAGCATTTTGTCTAGAAATATCATGACCATGCTCTCAAAGACATTCCCCTCGAAGCAGCTTGTATTCAAATGACAACTCAAGTGTAGTGTAGAGTAGTGATCTAATTCAAATCCTCCTTAACTTTCCCAAGATTGTAAATAACTCAAAACATCTTTCTCACAGCGTGGCCCACATGTTTGTTGTTGTTGCTCTTTGCATAATTAAAAGGCCATCTGCTATAACTACGAGATTGACGCTGCATTAACTCTCTCCTTACCATTCATTTTTAGAATTTTCCCAAAAATCACACCCACCCAACACAAAAATAGACTTTTCCCAATCAAGCAAAAAAGTAAAAAGTGTATTCTATACAGAATGTTGTTCAACAAAATGATGTCCCAATACAGTGTTTAGCATTTATAGCTGTAATCAAAGCATTTCTTTACATATTTTGATGTACACGAGAAATTAGAATGAGAAAACTGTTGGTTGAATCGTAACGAATGTGACGATTTTCCTATACGTGGTATGAAGAGGGCTAATTAAAGCCCAGTCGATAGGCGAGTGAGCTATGTGGAGTTGACCGCTCGTAGTCAACAGGGATAAAAAAGACATAATTAGGATTACACAAGATTACCGGACCGTAACCACGATGACGTAAGCAGAATATGATTGGTCTCGAGAAAACCACCAGTAAAATCATGGAAATACCGAATCCTGGAACATCATTGGTTCCTGCGATTCACTACCTCCCGTGATACGTCTATATAAACAAAGACCGGGCTTGTCAAGCCTCTCTCCCATTTCATCATTCCTATCCCTCACATCCTCCAGTGGGAAACATAGTGTGAACAGGGGTATGGAATAAATATATAGTGGTGGACGTACATTGTGTTATTACTAATTAATGCCATTTAAAACTAGTATGTGTAGTGAGTAATAATTAATATTGTGTATCGATAAATCTTGTTATAAACAGTAATTGATAATTCATGTTATTATAACAAAATATTTCATTCACTCCCTTTATCTATATATTCATATATGTATATTGTAAAAGAATGAATTGCATTACACGAATTGCGAATTGCATTTACAAATGTGCTACTGCTACTACGCGATAGTTCTATTCAATATTTATATGTATTGATTATTATGCTCTCATTGTTACTTATCTTTCCCCATCCCACTAACTTTCACGTATCCCGTTAATTAAATTACTGACTAACAAAATTTAGATCAGTAGTGCTGTCAAGGGTATTAATTGAAATCCCTCACGACATCACTACTCATGAGGAATATAAAAATATTGTGAGCCATGTGGAGTTGACCGCTCGTGGTCAACAGGCATAATAAAAGACATAATTGCTCCGGCAATTTGATCACATTTTTAATATCAACTGTCAATTCCGATTGAAGGTCTTGGACGTTGCAACGATTAAGCCAAAGATAAGACAATCCCTTTACACTTGAGTAGCTTTGGTGGATATTGCTCTATATAAAAGCTCAAGCTTAGACGAAAGTTTGTCAACCTTTTTATTTGTAATCGTACATACTTTCAACTTAATACCTTGGATACCCCAGTCGTCACAATACACTAAATTTGCATTGATCTTAACGGGGGAAAATTGGCCTTATCCGCAGTTGAGTGCACCGAGCGGATAAGAAAAGAAGAAGAATAATGGGAGAAATATCATAGCACATGTTGTATCCATAACATATTTAAGAAGTTGCTTTTGTAAAATGACTTTATTGAATGTTGTAGACCCCTAGGGTGCCCAATCAAAGTGGTACACCTTTTTAAAAATTTAGTTACAACCCTGTCGTCACAATACCCAAAATTTGCATTGATCTTAACGGGGAAAATTGGCCTTATGTGCAGTTGAGAGTATAAGAAAAGAAGAAGAAGAATGGGAGAAATATATACTGCATAGGGTAACAAGTATGATGATGAAATCCACTCATGTTGTGTCCTTAACCCTCTTCTTACAAACCATAGGAAAATCGTCACATTCGTTACGATCCAACAAGCACTTTTATCATTCAGATTTCTTTTATAAATCACACAATTTAAATACAAATGTTATGTTATAGCTATAAAAACGTGACACTGTGTTGTAGAGTTAAGTTGCTGATCAATATTATGTATATAATGTATGTGTTGCTTTTCTGTTTGAGTAAGAAAAAACTATTTTTGTGTTGGGTGGGTGTGAAATTTTGGGAAAAATTCTGAATATGGCCGGTAAGGAAAGGGTTAACATATTTAAGAAGTTGCCTTTGTAAAGTGACTTTATTGTTTTATGTCGCTGTATTGTGTACACCGTTTAAACAGTTGAGCTTTTATATACACACTAAACGTGCTCACTGCGCTTTATAAGGGGTCCTTAGCCAAAAACAACACTTAATATGTAGAACGAGACATGACGCCTGTTAGGCAATATTGCAATATTCTTTTCCGACAGGGCCAACGCTGTTAACAGCCAGGTACTCATTTTAAACCTGAGTACGGTGAGAGAATGTGAGTAAATAGTCTTTTCCAAGGACTCAACTATGCGCGGACCGAGGCTCGAACTTAGGAATTTTCGATCCTAAAGCGAGTGTCATACCACAAGACCACGTAGCCACACTAAGCCCATAACACTTACTTTTAATTTCACAAATGAATCTGGCGGGGACTGAACACCGTGCGTCATTCCAATTTTTTTTATCGGATGACGCAAGTACACAATGCTCCATTCCCAAATTGTTTGGCTCCCCTCTAGACCAATGTTGAAATCCAGACTGAAAAAGATAAACTTTCAACAGTAAATTGTACGCGGAAAATATCTAATCTACCATACTCTGGATAGACATGATTTAAAAATTTGGCCAGAAAATTCGTCCTTCTCACCCCGGTTTGAGGGTTTCTAAAAAAAGAAGAATGTTATTTAAAGCAATCGATATTTGAAGGACGATTTTTCTGGCCAAATTCTTAAATACGTGTTTTTCTAGAGTACGGCAGTAATGGCGATGACTTACTTGAATTATTCCAATTTCTCCTCGCGGAGAATACCTCCGTGAATACCTGTTCTCTGGGCTGTCCAGCCGGCTGCAGCTTCAGGATGAAAAATCTCATAATTTGTCTCTTTCCTTCTCAACTGCCCTCCTCCGTGTTTCTCGTGGTCTCCTGTTTTCCTCCTACTTTTGGGTCTCCGTGTTAGTGCCGCACAAGCAAAGTTGTTGTTCTTAAGACATGACCAATACATCTCTATTTTCTGAGGGATGTTTACTTTATTTCTGATCTCCTCATATGGTATTCCCATAGGCCATCTTTAAAAAAGAACAATCTCAAAGCTTTTATGAAGTAATTTATCCACTTTCCTCTCATTTCCCCATGTAATTTTTCACATCCCCCTACCTTATTCTTGAAATATATATATAGTTTTTCATCTCTCTCTCTCTCTCTCTCTCTCTCTCTCTCTCTCTCTCTCTCTCTCTCTCTCTCTTCCATTACACACACACACACACACACACACACACACACGCACGCACAAACACATTTACAAATTTTCGCCTATATTATTATGACAATCTAATATAAATATATATGTATTCTGTGTTTACTTGATAAAGGCCAAGGGCCGAAACGTCGTTTGTTTTGTGTTGTTCATTCATGAGTCAGATACTCCCTTTATCTTTATCTCCAGTTTATTGACTCATTTGGGCACCTCTGTTTATTAATTTTTCACACATACACATAGTATTGAAGAAAATCAGTTCGATCCGTCAGTATATTGCAATTGGAACATGTAAAACATTGGTTGTTTCCCTCATTTTTTCGAAACTAGACTATTGTAACTCGCTGCTTGTCAACTTGCCTCAGGCTTCTATTAAACAATTGCAACTACTGCAAAACAGTGCAGCAAGATTAGTTTTTGGCAAAAAAAAATTTGATCATGCAACCCCTTTGTTGGCCTCTCTCCACTGGTTGCCCATTGAAAAGCGCACATATTACAAAGCAGCGTGTCTTGTTTATAAGTGTTTGGCTGGTATAGCACCGGCATATCTCACAGATCACGTGGTCATGTGTAAATTTGAAAATTACACTTTAAGATCATGTAATGACCAAACGAAAATTTCGGAAAAAAGATCAAGAACAAAATTTGGTGATAGATCGTTTGCTTGTTTCGGCCCCAAGATTTGGAATGAACTACCACGTGGTCTGAGGGAGTGCAAGTCTTTACCTACTTTTAAAAAGAATCTCAAGACACATTTTTACTGTATTTGTTTTACTTGACTCTATATGAATCCTTGATTTGGCTATGAATTGTTATTGTTGTTGTTATTTTTTTTTTTTTTTTTTTTTTTTCACTTAAAATTGATATTTATATTGTAAAGTGCCCAGAGCTTGTGTTTTACACGAGAATGAGCGCTATATAAATGTGTATTATTATTATTATTATTATTACTAAGAGCGGATCGGATTTGAATAACAATTGTTGTTTTTCTTTGCAGCTATTCAAATTTTTGACAATGTGCTGTATGCCATCAATGCCTTTCCAATCATATTCTCAACATATTCTTCATATCTTTATCAGCTCCTCCTTCATTGGTGACTTTTGTACCCATGTTTTCAAAAACGTCTACTTCCTATTTCTTATCTATCTGTCAGTATTAATTGCCTTGTTGATTTGTTATTTATTCTTAAATGTTTGTTGTTTTTTTCAGAACTTTAACCCTGTAGATTCGTCTTCCAAAATAAATACTTTAACCGTTCCTTGAGTTTCTTCTGGTTACACAAAGTTTTATGTTGGTGCAGATTAGGTGAGTATTTTACCTAAACGCATCGCAACAATACTATGTTCATACGCCTCCACTCCAAATCATCAATACCATGAACATGTTTTTCGACCAAAGGGCACCATTCAAGATAAGCCACCTCACCTTTCCATTTTTTATTTTTTTTGGGTGGGGGGGGGGGGGGGGGGGGGGGGGGGGAGTAGGCCCCTTTAGATTTATCTACTTATTCATTTGAGGAACGCGGGAAGGCAAAGGCTACAAAGCTCAGGCACTAATCTCTTTTAATTATTATACTACTATATTGTGGAATTTGACACAGAGCGAGAAGAATCTTTTGAGTCATCTAAGATCAAAATCGGTACGGCAATAGTCTGTAGGTACACGCAAATGAATCTGGCGACAAGGTGGCCAGTTGGCGATTTCCAACATATAATAATAAATAAAAATTCCCTATTTTTATCCCATAGGGGATATTTGTCTTTTGGATCTATTCCAAGGGAAGACTGGAATAATCCAGGACTCAGCCGCAGTGCAGAGCCGCAAATTGAAATCGGGCGAGGTGACTAGCACAGCGCAGCAGCGGGTGATCGAACTTGGTGCCTTTCGGGTACGAAGCAAAGACGTACCACTGAGCCACGCTGCCCCCTTAAAACATCAAATTATGACTAATTTCAATGCCCTAGCAGATTTTATAAATAATCGTCTTACCCGATAAATTTGCCCTCAATCAAAAGAAAAGTTTGCATGTTACTCTTTTTTCAATCTGCAAAAATATAGCTTTATATTTTTTTTTAGATTTGCCATAGTTCTGTGCTCGTTGGAAAAAAAACTTAACATGGGCTGTTCGGGGCAAATATTTGAGCGTCATCCCTATTTTTAAAAAGAACATTTGTCCAGATACTCAGATTTCAACTGAAAGTCACAGATGTGACGTATATTCACAATGAATTGCGATTGATGCATACTAAAACGATTCCACTCACTCGACGACAATAGAAACCTAGATAGCCACGCCTCTCGGACAGTCGACATAATGTAAACAACGGCTGTGATTGGTAAACATAGCAAACTGCACAGGATTATTATCGGTGGTATGTATTTAAATAAAATACCCACAGAACGAACACAGAAAACTATGTGTAAACTTTAACGTTTATAATACGATCGAGAAAATTGTGTGATAACAAGTCGCCCTTTTGATTGTATGAAAACAATAACAGTGATCAGAGAGAGGTCGATTTCATTCACGTTATTGTTTATAAAGAACCATTTATGTTTGGCCGAGCACGTGTGAAGGTGTATCACATTTATTTTCCATGTTTTGATTGGACAGAAATCTACTGGTTAATAAACTTACCAGCTGCTCACCACTAAACCACTTGAATTGACCTTCTTTCTCTAAGTCTGACAAACCGATCCAGTAATCTCGGTTATCGTCTAGCAGCTCTGGGGAATGGATGGAATTAATTGGAAACGATCGATTTATTGAATAAAACATTTCTGAACAGGTTGTTGAGAAGTGCACCTATGTGGCCTGTGCTCGTCACTCGCTTTTGGATCAGAAGGTCCTGGGCTCGAGCCTCGCTCGGCCCATAGTTGAGTCCTTGCAAAATATTCTTTACTCACATTCTCTCATCGTATTCATGAGGAAAATGAGTTAACAGGAAAAAAACAAGTATTATCGCCTGACAGGCGTCATGTCTCGCTCTTTATGTTACGTGTTGTTGTTGGTGAGGGACCCTTTGTAAAGCGCTTTGAGAGTGAGAAACGCAACTACTAAAATAGTCCGACAAGTGCACCAAACGTATGAGAACAAGTTGCAGAGGAAACGAAAGAAAACCATAAGGCACTCTGGGGTTATGTACACAGTAAAATGAAGACAAGACAGGGAACCTGTGACACGAGGAAAGAAGATGGCACCTGGGCATCTGAAAATGAAGACAAGGCAGTGGTGCTAAATCTCTTCTTTGTGAGTGTCTTTAGGGTGGTGAACCAGGAAAACTTGCCAGATATTGCAACAAGAAGTAATACTGCACAATGGCCGACTACTGAAGAGAGAGAGAGAGAGAGAGAGAGAGAGAGAGAGATAGAGAGAGAGAGAGAGAGAGAGAGAGTAATGAAGAGACTACAAAACCCAAAGGAGAGTAAATCACCTGGACCTGACAAACTCCATCCTTACATTATAAAAAACTTGGCAGAGCAGCTAGTAGTACCCCTAACCAAGATATTTAACCAGTCGATGAAAGAAGGAAAACTACCAAGGGAGTAGAGAGAAGCTAACGTCACAGCCATATTCAAGAAGGGAGACAGAAAAAGCCAGAAAACAACAGACCAGTGAGTCTGACATCTGTCGTCTGCAAGCTCATGGAACAGCTGATTAGAGAAGAAGTAGTTGATCATATGACCAAGAACAAACTATTCAGCAAAAAACAACATGGTTTCATGGCGGGGAGATCTACGGTAACAAACCTACTTGAAACAATGGATGACTGGACGAGAGACCTGGAATTAGGCAACAATTTAGATGTCATATACCTCGACTTCTGAAAGGCATTTGACAAAGTTCCACACTTACTGGGGCCTAATCAGGAAATTGGAACAGTATCACATTAATGATCAGATAGTCAAATAGGTCCGGGATTCTTCAAGGATAGAAGACAAAAAGTGGTAGTGAATGGAACAGCATCAGCGGAGAGACTGGTAACAAGTGGAGTTCCACAAGGAAATGTACTGGGACCAGTTCTCTTCCTGATTTATAACAGGCAATCTCTCATCTAAATGTAAATTCTTTGCCGGTGATACAAAGCTCTACGGAGTAGCTAATACAGAAGAGGAAAGAAACACCTTGCAACAAAATTTGAAAAAAGCTTGAAGAATGGTCTGAAACATGGCAGATGGAGTTCAATTTAGACAAATGTGCAGCTCTTCACCTAGGAAAAAACAACAGAGAAGCAAACTATATAATGAAAGAAAACCCCCGGCAGAAATCCAACGGGGAAAAAGATCTAGGAGTATTTATTGACAGGAAGCTAAACTTCAAGAAGCAAATTCAAGATGTTCAATCTAAGGCTGGTAGAACACTCGGAATAGTGAAAAGAAATTTCAAGAATCTGAAACCAAAACACCATCTACAAGACTAGGGTTAGATCAAAGCTGGAATATGTCAACTGCATATGGTATCCGAAGTTTGAGGGAGACAATGACTGTTTTTGAAAGAGTGCAAAGGAGAACAACAAAACTTATCACACACCTGAAAGACAAAACCTACTGTGAGAGACTGAAAAAATTAAATCTCTCGACCATAGATTACAGGAGAAGAAGAGGAGATATGATCCAAAGATAAAATAGTAAGGGGAATAGACAGGGTAGAGGTAGGATTTATTAAACCAAACAAGAACATTCAGGCACGAGGAAAAAGCAAGAAACTGGAAAAATAACGTTTAAAGACAATTGAAAGAAGGAACTTTTTTCAGGTAGAATTGTTAATAACTGGAATAAACTGCAAGAAACCTCAGTATCAGCAAAATATTTAAATAAATTCAAAGCAGAGTTGGAGATACGTAACATCCTTGGAAACAAGTACAGTAATAAGAATTGGTCCAATCATTAATAGATGTGGAGGAGCGAAGGAGACTACACCAAGTCTAAAAGCTCTATACAGAGGTATCCAGGTATCCATGTATTCACTTTGCATTAGTTTTAATTGTCCTAAGTAAGAAACAAATTGATATCTGTTGTGAATGAAAACTATTGTATTCAAGTATCGTAACTTGTATCGTCTATCTAATGTAGTATCGTTCACAACTAGCATCTGCTATTGACTACCTTGTTAGGAGTCATTGTGTATCCGACCGTCATCCTGTACACATGTATCCTATTTATGTTGTTTGATAAATGCTCTTTACTGTAACAATTTCCTTAATACGTCTTATCAATTAATGATATAAGAACACAACAATATCCATAAAGGCACACAAAAAACAAAAAACAAACGACGACGAGTTTTCATTGTTTTCATTGCTTCATATTTACATTCGACTGAAATTTGTGCGTCCATCTTAGTTTGTCGCCAGTGGAGTTATAGAGTTGCGATATTGGAAGCAATCCTGGTCAGGTAATAAGGCCTGAAAATCCTATATAACTATAAACAAACTTACTTGTAACTAAACTTTGAGTTGGAGCGTTGGGAATCTCCAACAAGCGTCCATTCTCCTTATTACAAATGTTTTGGGCATCTGTCATATTCTTTTTCGTGTGGAAAGATTTCATGCATTTCTGAGCATTTTTATACCATTCCCAGCCATCTCTACAAGGTGCATCATTATCTGTTTGAATGAATGGAATTGGCATGGATTGAATACGTACAATGGAAACCCAGTAGAACAGTAATAGTGGGACCAGCCTAAAATGCCTATTATAGCCAAATTTCAAGGGAAAGAACCCAATTGGCCTAAATTCTCTCTCTCTCTTTCTCTCTCTCTCTCTCTCTCTCTCTCTCTCTCTCTCTATATATATATATATATATATATATATATATATATATATAGACGTACAAGTTCAAACTGAACGTTTTGTTTGTATATGCATATATGTGTGTGGGTGTGTGTGTGTTTTGTGCTAGACCCATGTTATACTAAAATTAATGCTGTGCATTTGTATTACACACATACACACACACACATATGAAAATGAGAGAAACAGACAGAGAGAGAGAGAGTGTGTGTGTATGTGTGTATGAGAGAGAGAGAGAGAGAGAGAGACAGAGAGAGACAGAGAGAGAGAGAATACTCACAAACTAGGCCCCGCCAGCTCTCCGTTGCCTTTATCTCTAGACTTACCGAGAGTATTGCAGGCTAAAGCTTTGTATCTGAAGATATTGGGTGGTTTTCGCGCCCCTGTTGTAACCGATCGGGCACTAAATAATCACTGATATGGACAATATATTTTACGAAAGACAAAGAGGGAGGAAAAATGGGGATTATAAAAACTCTGTTGTAACTGGGTCCCTGTTACATCCGGACCTGCAACATATGGGTTGTACTGTATCATAAATAAATAAATAAACTAATTTATTAATTAATAAGAATGAAAATCGTATAGCAGCTCACTTCCAGGGATTCATCATTCTAATTACTCTTTACAGTGCTTCCTCTATTTCTTTAGCACGACGCATAGAACCGTGAGATAAGGGCTGAATGGATAAGATTTTCCATTTATTTCCAAATAACCCGGGATAGAGCCTTGATATTTGCATCTCGTTGGGTTTTTTAAAAACAAGACACTGAGCCCTAATTACTAATTTAGCACTGCACTATGGCCAGAGAGAACAGGGGAAAACTTCAAGCACGAATTACGTCCCAGGTAATGTTGTCAGATCCTTAAAAGACATTTAAAAGCTTCAGTGACAGATCCCTTTCAAAATTTGGAACATCCTTCCTCAAAACTGTCCGGTCAATCAACGCTATGGTTAGGACGTCTCCGAGAATAAAATTTTGGAAGTTATCCAATTCTCCTGCGAAAGCCTTTAAATCAAATTTGAAGAGTGGGATTTCAAAACGCCCTAACTCCGTTTTTCCCATTTAGAGAAATTGAGGAATAATTTCCCCGAAGATTTCTCATGCTCTTCCGGTTTATTATTTTATATTATTTAATCTTCAAATCCATACAAATCTAGGGAAATTCTTGTGCCAACTGATACTTAAAATAAAGTTTGTATTTTATCTCACTTGTTTTGGAAAACCGGTCTTCAAATAATATCTGAAAGATTTCTCAGCTTTGTAAAGTTGATGGCGACATAGAACTAGATTAACTACCACCGTCTCAACACAAATTTAATGTTGGAATGAACTAGGACACGGAAATTGAATTTATAGACATGAACATGTAAATAAATAACAAAGTGAAATTGACTGTTCGCTCCTATTTATTAAAAGAACACAGATAATGTGGACGTTTCGGGTTTCCCCTTTATTAACAAAACAGGATGAAAGAAACGCTACAGACGAATGAGATAATATGGTTTCACCTTAACAATGCCTTTATCACATACTATCTCATTCGTATGTGGTGTTTCATTCGTCCTGTTCGGAAAGAGGGGAAACCCGAAACGTCCAAATTATCTGCTTTCGTTTATTAAATTGAAGCCTTCATTCAAATTCACGTTGTTACTATTTTTTCCAGTTTCAAGCAGCAACGTTTATATTAGATCTGACCATGAACTGTGATGTTTTTCTCTATACGCTGTCATAGAGAATAAATACAAGTTCTAACATTGCAACAACTCCAAAATTAGTATTTCAAAAGATTATATTTTAAAATTCACATTTTGGAGCCCAATTTGTATCGTTTTGAGACGGAGGGTGATTTATACTGGTGGCAGTATTAAAAACAAAATGAAAAAAGAAAAAAGATAATCTCCAGCCCATCGGAATTAAACTCACCTCGAATTTGACAAATAAACTGCGCGGTGCGTGTACACAATATGTCATTCCAGTCCCCCCCTGGATTCACAACCCCACAATCTTCACCTCCTTTTGCTGGTAAGAGATTGTTGGGCTCGCCCTTGTCCCAGTTGTTGTAGGATATCTGAGAGACAAGATGATGTGAATCAGGCTGGTTATTTTAGGCAATTTGCCGTTAATCATATTATTTGTGTTGTGACCGTCGTATTGATAATCAAATTGTAGATGACTAATATGACATCAATTTTTGCCATGGCTTTTGGTATAGATTCATTATTACAAATATGTATGTAATTCTTTTATGCAATGTCAGACAACGCAGAAAGATAATCTCAGTGGACCAGCCATACCGGGTAATCCCCTTCTTATATTTGGTTTCGAACCTCAGACCATATATGACATTGGTTTGAGAGTATTTCTATTGCAACAAAGAGCCCATAACAAAGTGGCTTGTCACAGCTGAAAAATAAGTATACACGCCGATTTTAAGCAATGCAATTCAAACAGAACGGGTAGTGGATGATCAAATCTGTTTTGCTTTATAACTATTTAGAAATGCTTGAAGTCTAAAAAATGTTATCTTCAGTTATGCCATGCCGAAAGAGAACTGCTATTTTGTAATCTTGTTATTAGCTTTTAAGTTACATCCTTGGTAGGTGGATCCGTACAATAGCAGTTTTCTCAATATTTATTCGAGCTTTTAATCTTTTGAATAGATTGTCAACATTTGAATTCATGCCTAAATCCCTGTCGACAAGCAGTCCTAAATTTCTACTTGTTTTGCTCGCTTCTAAAGAATTACCATTAACATTTAAATTCATCAGCGGAAAAAGACTATAATATTTGCCCCACAAAACATTACTTTTTTGTTTGTTTGTTTAAGTTTATTTAAATCTATTCAGTATTTTACATTGAACAAAATTTTCAACAATTTTGGAGGTAAAAATGTCTCGTTCGTGTCTGGCTCTACTTGTCACGTGTTGCTGTTGGTCATGGACCCTTTGTACAGGGATTTGAGAACGTTTTGTGGATATTGCGCTATAAAAAAGTTCGATTATTTTCATTTTAAGGGAATGATTTTCAGGAGTGCCCATTTAATACATTTGTGTATCGTCAGCATAAAAGTGGTTATTCATAGCATCATGTTTTTATTCAACCGTATGAAAACCATCTGAAACCACATATGCCCGAAGTTGTTCTAAATAGTATGTGTAAATAAACCGCCCGTTAACAGCATGAATAAAATATCCATGCCCCAAGTGCTGTCCAAATTCAATAAAAATTAATGCTTTCATGGATGATTATACAACCTGGATGATTCTTTGGTTAAATCTTTTATTGTCTAACATTTTGCAGTATGTATAAAACTGAAGAGTCCTTCGGAAAATGAAATAGCACGATCAACAACATAAGTATAATTTGATTGGGGAGTTGGGATAAGGGAAGATGACACTGTGTAACATATTGCTAGTTTGGTACACACACACACACACACACACACACACACACACACACACACACATATATATATATATATATATATATATATATATCTTCTTCTTCTAGGTTCCATGCCTGGTCCAGGCTTCGGATACTGCATGAATTATCTCTCTCCATTCCTCCCTATCTCTTGCCTTTTCAAACAGCTCTTGGATTGTTAGGCTGGTGAAGCCCTTCAGTTGGTCTATGAGTGTTTTTCTTTGTCTCCCCCGGGCGCGTTTACCAGGTATTTTTCCACAACTTGCCAGGTATTCATTCTTATCTTTCCTTACTATGTGTCCGAAAAAGGATAGTTGTCGATCCACTATTAAGGGCATTAGTTTCCTTTGTTGGTATGTTTGTTTTAGCACTTCTTCGTTCGTTTTGTGTGCAGTATACGATATTCTCTGCATCCTTCTCAAGCACCACATTTCAAAAGCTTCAATGTTCTTTTGTGTTTCTGCATTTGTAGTCCAGCTTTCGCATCCGTATAACAAGATTGGCCACACGTAGCACTTCAAGACTCGGAATCTAATCCCGAACGACATCTGTTTGTTTTTCAAAATGTTTCCCAGGTCCATGAAGGCCTGTTTGGCTTGAGTTATTCTTGCTCGTATGTCTCGGTTACATTTTCCATCTGTTGTCACTATTGAACCTAGGTATTTAAAACTTTCTACGTTGGTAAGTTGCTCGCCGTGAATCGTTATATTGCAGGTGTTGTTGTTTTCGGGGTTTTTCTGTATTACCATGCATTCCGTTTTGGTGATATTCACTTCCATTCCCTTGGCTTCACTATCTACTACCACTTTGTCAACAATCTTTTGAAGTTGGATTTCTGATGTTGCAATGAGTACCGTATCGTCTGCGTATCTTATATTATTTATGTTGTGACCTCCCACTTTTATTCCCTCCATATTATTTATGCCCCTCATGATTGTTTCTTGGTATAGATTAAACAGATCTGGTGAGGCAACACACCCTTGACGGACTCCTTTCTTAATAGGAATGGAATTTCCTGTAGAGTTTCCGATTTTGATAGATGCCTGCTGGGTGTAGTATAATGTTTGCATGAGTCTGAGGTCTTTCTCATCAGCGCCAATGGAGTGCAGTTGTTTTAGTATTTCTTCGTGGCGTACTCTATCAAAAGCTTTTTTGTAGTCGACAAAACAGAGGTATAGTGGGGTCTGAACCTGTATAGCTCTTTCACTTAAAACACGGAGGAGGTATATTGCGTTCCTTGTCCCTCTGTCAGGTTGGAATCCATATTGTTCTTCTGCGATTTCGGGGTTAATCTTATTCCTTAGCCTGTTGATAATTATACGCAACAGTATTTTGTTGATGTGGCTTATTAAACTTATAGTTCTAAAATTTTCGCATCTGACTGCACCTGCTTTCTTTGGTATATATATATATATATATATATATATATATATATAAATATAAATTATAAAAACAAAAACCATGAAATAATAGTGCTCAACATAAAAGGAGCTATTTAAGTCAAACAATCATAATTATCTTTGAAATGTTTATATATATATATATATATATATATATATATATATATATATATATATATATATTGAATCGTGTTTGATACAAATATGGTACGAAAAGTGCTCGACATGTAGTAATGGAGCGAATTATTATTTAAAATATTTACCACAATGTTTGGGGCAGTCTACATCAATGTTTCAGGCTCAATTATATATATATATATATATATATATATATTATATATATATATATATATATATATATATATATATATGTGTGTGTGTGTGTGTGTCTGTTGTTGTGTCATGAAATATAATAATGTTTGTAAGTATGAAAGTTATGAAGTTTTAGTTTTAAAACAAGGTCAATCGCGTGCCAAATTATATAAATATCAATATATATTGAAAAGCGTGTAGTTCGCCTAACCGGTTGTCGTGTTGTTATTTCTCTCCCTAATTGTGTGATTTTTATTGATTTCTAAAACAAAAATCTGGAATATTTTTATACAGTCGTTTTAATAAAGTTTTATTCTATATTGTGATACATATTTCTCGGAAATTCATAAGAGGATTTTTAGATAAATTAACATTTTATTGGTGTAGATCCCAGTGTTTGAAGTATTTTAATAGACATGTATTGTTTATATTTATGTTAAGATTTTTAGTCACGATGTGCCATATCTATTTTTATCCATATTACGACAACATTTATTGGAATGACACAGAATCGTCTTGGCATCACGGTAACTATAGCCAGCGTCTACGACCAAGTCCTGGTGGTGTGCGGAAACGAAGAAAAATAAATATTCAAAGAGGTCACAGACCACCACCCTTTCATTCTAATCGAGCACTCATGGTACATAACACACAACACGGTGCCCAAAGTCTCTGATCAACATACCGGTCAACGACACTCAAAACAACATGCCAATAGTAAACGACACATCAACATATCAACAATGACACAATGACAACAGCTGATCATGTTGATGGTATGCAGGACTTAAGTAAACATAATAATAACGTGACTTGTGAAAATAAGACAATAACAACAAAGGGGGGAAGAAGGGTCAATATGAGGCCAAATGAAATAAAAAGAATCAATAACCGAATCAACTCAAATCATAACACACTTAATATAGCAACCAGG
This sequence comes from Berghia stephanieae, assembly GCF_034508935.2. Lineage (NCBI taxonomy): Eukaryota > Metazoa > Mollusca > Gastropoda > Nudibranchia > Aeolidiidae > Berghia > Berghia stephanieae. The sequence goes on along the minus strand of NC_088366.1, from coordinate 52,831,792 downwards.
CAAACTAACAGTGATCGTAATGGTGAACCGAGAAACATGTTTAGAACTATGACCATAAACTTTCAAAGTATAATTCAAAACTACCTGAATTTTGGAAATGATATCAGACATAAAACCAGACATAATCAGAGGTACTGAAACATGGCTACATTCTGAAATAAAGGACAGTGAAATATTTCCACCAGAAACAGATTTCAACGTGTCCAGGAAAGACAGAGAAGATAGGTATGGTGGGGTACTGGTTGCAACAACAACGAACCTCTCAGTAATAAAGCTTGACATTCAAACAAAATCAGAATCGGTGATCGTGAATACAAAACAAACAAGGCCTACTCACTGTGGGCGCTATGTACAGAACACCTTCAAACTCAACTATGGAACAAATGACTGAGATAACACGCTGTATTGATAGCCTAGACCCGAAAAAATGTACTCTGGTTAAGCGAAGACCTGAACCTACCTGATATCAATTGGGAAAAAGACAAAATAATCAGTTACTCTTCATTTATAAACCAAGCATTTATTAACAAATTGCAAGATTTTGGCCTTATTCAAATAAACAAAAATCCAACAAGGGGTACAAATTTCCTCGACTTATTTATCACAAATCGACCAAATTTAATTGTCAATTGTACAACCATTCCAGGCATGAGTGACCATGACATACTCATCACGGAAAGCACTATTAAAGCAAACAAAATCACACAAAAATCGCACCCTATTACTATTTGGAAAAAGGCAAATATCGCCGAAATGCGGACAGACACACGTCTTTTTAGTGAAAACACAAATTAGTCAACACCGAGAAAGCACTGAGGACGTTTGGACTGCTATCAACGACCACCTAAACAAAATGATGACCAAACATGTACTAACGAAGGAAAGCTCAAGGAAATTTCACCAACCATGGATAAACACAACTCTCAAACGATTATCCAGACGGCAACAAAAGGCATGGAGCAGAGCGAGAAAGTCCAACAGTAAGAAAGACTGGTACAATTACACCCAACTGAAAAAAGAAACCCAAAGAGAGAGTAGAAGAGTCTATCATAATCATGTTAAGGAACTTGTCAGTGAAGATTCAAAACAAAAAGCTCTGGAATTTTATAAAAAGTAGGAGGTGTGATTCTGTTGGTATAGCGCCCCATTGAGATGATCGTGTATTATACTATGACGCAACGGAAAAAGCAGACATACTTAATAACCAATTATGCTGTTTTTGCTTCAAAAGCTCATACCAAACTTTCCACTCAACAACTTTAAGGGGAAGAAAACGATCCTAACACTATGGCCGATATAATGTGACAGTAGATTGCGTTTCCAAACTACTCGCCGCTCTAGATCCAAAGAAAGCATGTGGCCCAGAAAAAATACCATCCCGTCTCTTAAAGATATTGAGAAAAGAATTTGCACCTGCCCTCTCTTGAAACGGGAGACATACCAATTGTTTGGAAGCACGCTCTGTCCAACCCATCTACAAGAAAGCTGATAGAAGCAGGGCTCAAAATTACCGTCCAATTTCATAAACGTGCATTGCTGCAAACTGTTAGAGCATATAATGAGATCCTCAATAACTGAACATCTCGAAACTAACAGTATTTTTGTGATGAACAGCAGGGATTTAGGAAGCACCGCTCATGTCAAACTCAACTTCTATGATTAACACATGATCTGTCAGCTGCTATTGATAAAGGAGGTCAAATTGATCTAGTACTACTGGACTTTGCCAAGGCCTTAGACAAGGTTCCTCACTATCGGTTAATCCAGAAATTGTATGACGTTGGTATCAGGAACAAAACCTTACAATGAATTGCAACTTTTCTGGACAATTGCACCCAACAAGTTCTTGTCGACAGCGAGACTTCCACTATCGGGATGTTGACATCGGGCATACCTCAGGGCTCAGTCCTTGGGCCCGTCCTATTTTTAGTGTACATAAATGATCTTCCACGAGGTATAAGGTCAAAAGTGCGCCTCTTTGCTGACGACACAGCATTATATAATCAGATAAGAACAACAGACGACTTCAAAACATAAAATGACGATCTAGCTAAATTACAAGAATGGGATACAATAAATCAAATGGAATTTAACGTATCAAAGTGCAATGTTCTAACCATCACAAATAAGAAAGTACCGATTACATTTGAATACCAACTTCATGGTTAAAACCTGGAACATGTAAAGACAGCACAATACCTTGGCATTGAGATTGCTAAAAACCTCAAATGGAACGACCACATATGTCACCTGGCTTCAAAGGCAAATCAAACAAGCGCTTACATCACCCGCAATTTAAAAAGGTCCCCAATCTCAACTCAAACCCTTGCTTTTAAAACTATTGTTAGACCTATTTTGGAGTTTGGCAGCTCAATTTGGGACCCATATACAAAGAAAAACATCGACACCTTAGAAAATATCCAAAGAAAAACAGCAAGATGCATCACAAACACATTCGATCCTTTCTCAATTGCGTCTGAAATAACACAACGGATTGGCCTTGAACCTCTGTAAAAAAGAAGAACGATAGATACACTTAAATTGTTCCACAAGATCTACTACAATAATTCGTGCCTTAAACTTCCAAACGACATCAAAGATATAGGCACAAGAACTACGAGGGGACACACAGCAAGAGTAACCATCCCAACATCAAAAACAGACGCCCACCTGTATTAGTTTTTCTCTTCCACTGCCCGACTATCGAATGGCCTCCCAGCTGAAGTGGCTGAAAACGGTTGCCAACATGCCTTCACGCGATTGCTAGAGTTCACAACGTGACTTTTTAATCTATGTATTTTAAAATTAGTATTAAGTGCAAAGCTTTAACAAGTTTACAATGTAAAACCCTACAAACTGTGGAATGATCCTCGACATTATTGGAGGTTTCCACAAGACGAAGAAGAAGAATACCAATATATGATATGTTACTCTGTCATGAAATATAATATTGTTTGCAAGGTATTGGGTTTGAGTTAACTATAACCCAACCTGCAAAAAGTTGACCTTGTCACTGAACGATACATTGACATAGAGATAATTGTATTGTTACCTACCACACTCTGTCCATCCTGCCAAATGAATTCTCCCTCATTATTGGTATCTGTTAATCCAATCCAGAAACCTAAATTTTGGAGTATGTTACCTGGTACACAGAGAAATATATATATATATATATATATATATAATATATATATTATATATATATATATATATATATATATATATTAGAGGAATTGGTTGGAGTCACGTAGAGTGCTCGACATTTTCTTGGAGCGAATTAGTTGTTTTCCTTAGCGCGCTTAGTAATTTCCTCCTACAACGTTGTTTCTGTTGGGTTTTTTTTTGTGCGGCTATGTGGTCTTTTGGTATAACACTCGCTTTTGGATCGGAAGTTCCTGGGTTCGAGCCCCACTTGGCGCAGAGTTGAGTCCTTGGAAAAGGCTCTTTACACACAATCTCTCACCGTACTCAGGTGTAAAATGAGTACCTGGCCGTTAACATTGTTGTCTTTCTGTCCAAAAAAAAATTGTAAGATCGCCTAACAGACGTCATGTCTCGTCCTATATGTTAAGTGTAGCTGTTGGTCTCTCTGAATAATCCATCAAGATTCCAACGGATGGTGTAACAACAATGTAGGAGGAAATAACCAAATGAGGGGAGGATTATATATATATATATATATATATATATATATATATATATATATATATATATATATATATATATATATATATATATATATAATTTTAATATTTACCACAATGTTGGAGTCAGTCTACATCGATGTTTCAGACTTTTTCAGCCATTGTCAGGAGTGTGTGTTACATGAGTTTGGTTTGTTGTCTGTTGTTGTTTGTTGAAGTGGTTCCGGTTTGTAGTTGATTAGTAAGTACTTCCGGCGATGTGGACAAGTATTGTACATTTCATTTTTCTTGTTGAGTGTGGCTTCATGAGGGTGTTTGATTATAGTATATTTCTCTTCCAGGCATAAGCTACACTGTTTTGATGTTGGTGTGTATCCTGTTGCTTTAGATATAATTTTCCATGAAATGTTGTGGTCTAGTTTGTTGTCTTTTAATTTCCAAATATGTTCGCTGAGTTTTGTGGATGTGTTTTTTTTAGTGTTTCTAAATGTTGAGGTGTGGAGGTTGTATCTTGTTTTGAAATTATTTTCCGTTAGTCCTACATATTTTTCTTGCTTGTTTGTTTTAGTTTCGGTGACTGTGGCTTGGTAAATTAAACTTGATTCTAAACATTCTTTTTTTAGCGGGCAATGTTCCTTATTTCTGCAGTTGCATTTTCTGGTGGGTGGGTTTTGCTTTTGTCGGTGGTTTATTAATATTTTTTTTGTTGTGGTTTGAAATTATTTGTTCTATGTTGCGCATACACGAGTAGCTTATTTTTATGGTATTCCAGTTGATAATTTTATGTAGCTTGTGGTTTTTTGGAAAGTGTGTATCAATTAACTTCAGGAACTGCTGTCCAATGTTTGTGCTGACGTTTTTGTCAAAAGGTGGGTTGAACCAAGTAATATATCGTTTTCTTGTTTTGCGTTCTTCACTTGTGTGTTGAGGTTTACATGAGAGGGGGCGTCTGTGTATTCAAATGGTGTGTTGTATCCGCTTTTATTGAGTGCTTCTTTGTAGGGGGTGGCTGCGACGTTGAATATCTCTCTGTTTTCCGAAAGTTTGCTCACCCTCAGTGCTATGCTTTTTGGTATGTTTTCAATGACGGAACGGGGGTGGTTGCTGTTTTTATTAATGTAGCTAATGGTGTTGTTTGGTTTTCTGAACGGTTGGAATGAATTGGATTTTATGTCGAATGTGATGTCGAGGAAGTCAACTGTTTTTTTTTGTTTGCTTCTATCGTGATTTTCAAATTATTGTCTTGGAATATTTTACAGATTTGTTTTTTGATGTTTTCGTTCGCTCTTGGTCTTTTTTTTATTATAGCGAGTCCGTCATCTCTATAGAGGCCGATGTATGTGTGTGTATACTGCAGTTGTGACAGGATGTAGAGTCCGACCAGTTCGCATGTTTCAACACCGTCGAACGAACCCATTGTTACGTCGAAATCATTATGTCGCTTTGTCCACGGCGTGTTGTCATAGTATAGTGTGCTGTGCTTGGTGTGTTTGATGATGTGTTTTTTCCTCTTCTGTGATGATGGTGTACTAGATGAATAGACTCAAATATTTACAAATCATATGTTCAAAGTAAAATACATAACAGTACTTTCAGAGAGATGGTTTACTACGAAAGAGAAAACCATCTCCTAAAACTAACACTATTTTAAACACTGTTTCCCTCTCAGCTAAAGACCCCGCGAGGGCCAGGACAAAACAAAGTAATCCCATACCAAGACAAAAACAGAACGTCAGAAAGCAACTCAAAAAACAAAACAGATACTCACTTTTAATGAAAGCCTGTGTGTGTGAATCTTGAATCTGCACCAATGTCCCACCCTCGTTCTGACAATGGGCCGCTGCGTCTGTGTGGGTCTTGTAAATATAAAAAGCCTTGATGCATTTAAATCCTCTGCCGTAACGAATCCACCCATCCTTGCAAAGTTTGTTTTCTGTGATAAGAAATGGATAATTATCATTTATTATATTTATATGAGTCATAATGTTGCCATCCTCCCACAGGACCAAAACTCGTCCTTCAAATATCGATCGATTTAAATGGGCCCCCATCTTCGTAAAAACTACTCAAACCTGGGACTTAGATGGACTTCGCGAGGTCCCATTTTTGATATTTTTTTTGTTGCCAAGATTAGGGCCTTTTAACGTTATTGTGTTCACATTTATTTTTATCTGGTGGTTTTTGGTTTTGTAAAGAGACATAAAAAACGGTACGTTGCAAAACAGCTTTGCAAGAACGTCATTAACAATTAACATACAACTGTTTGAAGACTTCGAAGCATATCCAGAAAGATGACTCATTATCCGTACTATTTTTATAAAGGTCTTCAACAAAGCGTATAAACAATCGATTTTTATACCTTATTGTCTATTATGAATTGCATGATTATGTCGAAAATTATGAAAAAAATGTTATTGCTCTATACAAGGATGAAATCTGATAAAAGATATTGCAATAAATTTTCTATCAATACAAGTCAAAGTGAAAATAAGCTTCTAGAAAATGTCGACTGAAGAAAATAATGAACGAAAATGAATACAATAGCTTCGAAAACCCCCCAAATTAACTAGTACGTCACTTTTAGCTTTAATCAATTGTTTCCAAAGACTACAGCGTTACCTATGCACTGCACATCATTGGCAAGTGTGTATCCAGATTGACAAGAACATCTCGGTGATGATCCAGGTGTGTTTATACAGATTTGATCACATCCACCGTTATTGTTTGCACAAGCATCTTTCTCTGGTAGGATTTTTTGTGTGTGAAAAGACAGAGAAAAAAGATTATAATCTTCATCAATAAAAATTCAAAAATCAAATAATCGTGAGTTGCAAAATAGCTTTACAAGCCCATCATTAATCATTAATATACAGCTATTTGAAGAGCTCGTGACAGATCCAGAGAATTAGTATCGGTAACACTTTTATAAAAGTCTTCACCAAAGCGTATAAATAATCCATTTTGTGTACTTTATTGCCTATTCCAAATTACACGATTCTTTTGAAAATCATAATAAAAGTATATTGCACTTTTATTATATATATATTTTTTTTTTATCTTTCCTTTTTTCCTTTTCTGAATTGCACTATACATTGAAAAATTATAACAAAAAGATATTGTTCTATAAGAGATAAAAGAATAAAATGATATGATAAAAGATATTACCATACATTGTTTCTTTAGACAACTCAAAGTGATATAATAATATCGGAGTGTCTACGTACACGGTAACATTAGGCAGTTTAGTGAGCAGCAGCAGTTGGAGTCAAATTGTGACGCAACTCGCTCATAAGAAAGTTATGACAGGAAATTGCCGTTCGCTTTTACTAAGTTTTAAGGGGGGGGGGGGGGGGGGGGGGCGGGTTCAAATAAAGATGCATAACTTCGTTATAAAGAGGAATATTGCAGAAATCATGGTATCATTATTTTCTTTACCAACCGGGCACCTAGCCTCAGGATCTACGTACACGGTAACAGTAATATACATGGTAACCTTGAATCTCGCCTTTAATGGGTTATTTTGTATTGCTTGATTTTTTAAATAACACACACCTCCACATACAAATATGGGAGCGTTCACATATTATGTCAACAAAAAATTGGCATTTTTAGACCCCCCCTGCCCCCCATGTCATCAATTGTCATCATTGACTTGACCCCCCCCCCTCCCCCCAATATGATGACATCATCAAAATGGACTATTTTTCGTGAAATTCATGTGATGGTGGCTATTGAACAGAGGAAAAGAGGTAAAAACAACTGAGTGCCAAAATGTGTGAAATTTGATATATACCTCTTTGTCTCTGTTCAATACTGGTAGCCAGCATTACACGATGTTAACAAAAAAAGTCCATTTTGAAGATGTAGACATGTTTAGGGTAGTTCAGTTGTTAGAGCGTGGCTGAAGACCTGACAACTCAAGTTGATTCCCATCGCAGCCACATTTTTTTTTTTCGGGGGGCCCTGTCCACCCAGCAGTGAATAGGTGTAGGTGGATCACCTGATCTGGTAAAAAGTAATTTGTGAAGACTGATGTCCGATCCAAATAATAACATATATGTTACTAATCCGCTTCACGTCACGGAAACCCTATTGTTTGTATGCTACTGAAAAAAAAATAATACAATGAAATGGGTGTTGAGGTAAACTTCAAACATTCTAATTTATTATGAGCTTTACTGATTTTCTAAGGTGTAGTGACAAGGACATCATTTGTACTACTGGGCTGTCATCTGGGACATTTCAATTTCCAAACATAAAGTTTATAGACTCAAAAATGTTCCTTCCTTCAACCTCCGACATTGACACTGATTCAGTTTCCAATTGTTCTTCCTCCTCATCAATATCATATTCTTCCGCTGATGTCTCTTCACTCAGTGTCCCACATTTTCTGGAATGCTCTTTCATTGCAACAATAGTGGAATGATAAAGGGTGCATTTTGGACATTTTCGCTTTTTCAGAATGCTGATTCCTTTCCAGTCGGTTCTTTTCAGAGATGGGCAATGCTCATCATAGCAGTTGGTGTTGTTGATTTTGGACAGAAACAAATTTTGGAATAAACTGCCAAACTTTTCTTGGTTGCTTATTTTCAGACCAGCATCACATGGAGCAATTGACGCTGGTGGTGGCAAAAATCGATCCGGAAAAAAGGTAGTGTAGTTTGTTCTCCAGGACTTGCAGCATGTGGTGTCACTACATTTTATGATATGTAGCATGTACTGACTTTGTCTCACATGTTTAAGTTTCCAACTCTCTGTTGCCTTAGACTCTATTGGTCTATTTTCTTCTGGGTCTGGCGGGGGAATGAATTCTCCAACAACTGGATAGCCATCAATCACTGATTCAGACCAGATGCTTGCTAAAATTTCTCCGGCGGCTTTGAAATTCTGTCTTTCCAGGTCTTCATCCACAGTCTTGTTGTTTTTGTCCAAATGACTGCCAAATGTGTCAAAGGGAAGGATTACAGCTGCAGTATCTTTGGAGAGTGGGGCCATTCTTCTTTCTACTTCGTTGTATGCACTGAACCCAGGAGCATTTCAACTTTTACAATGTTTTTCTTGGGTGTGTTTTTATTCTATTTGTATAACCAAATTTTTGATGACATAATCTTGGGTATGAACCCTCCCCCCTCCCCCATGTCAACACTTGTCAACATTTGGCAGACCCCCCCCTCCCCCCAAAGTGTTGACATAATATGTGAACGCTCCCTATACAGAGCGAGGCCCATCCATTGCTAGTATTGTAGCGGCAAACCAGTTACCGGAGTTACCGTGTACGTAGTAGATCCTGAGGCTAGATGCCCGGTTACCGTGTACGTAGACACTGCCTAATAATATACTAAGCTACAAGAGAGCTGCGCCGGTGTAGCACGCCAGAATGACTTTATCGCCAAAAAGACTCTAGAGTTAAATTGGCGTACGCGAGACAGACTCTAGACTTAGCCTCTTTTTTTGGTAGAGTCATTCTCGCGTGGTACACCGAAACTACCGTGTCAGCACTAGATTTTTAATATTTTTTTTTGGAAATACTGTGAATTCATCTCTTACTTTGTGAAGCTGTTGTTTTGTACTTTTTAAAAATTAAAAATAATAAATTTTGTCATTAATAAAGAAAATTCAAATTTTAGGATGGTTTTAAAAAAAAGACTCTAGAGTTAGATTGGCGTACGCGAACAGACTCTAGAGTTAGCCTCGCGGCCGCGAGTATTTTTTTGGTAGAGTCATTCTTGCGTGGTACACCGGTGGTACCAATACTTAGCTTCTTTAGTCTTTACAATCATTCGTTTGGACATAAAAATAAAAAAAAAACAACTTAACGCTTACCGTCAAAAGCAGTTTAGATTTGAAGATGCATTTGTTTTCTATAAAAAAAAAACACTCGGCACTAGACAATCCTTGATGAATTTCAAAAGTTGTGTTTGAAATTATATCGTAAATTTTTTCATGATTCATTCCTCGCGAAATCGTGGAGGCTTAAGTCTGTTTACAAGGTGCCGTCGCAAAAAAAAAAACAAAACAAAGGTTTTAAAAAAAAAGTTTATTGAGAAAAAGATACGGAAAAAAGTGTCCCTAGATAGGTATGCAATTTGGTGCATAAATGCAGTAAAAATTGGTGCGCAAAAGTAGTTCGTAGCGGATGCGAGACTGTGTGTGTGTGTGTCTGTGTGTATGAGAGAGAGTCTCTCTCTCTCTCTCTCTCTCTCTCTTTATTTTTCTGGGGAGTGCCTACGTACACGGTAACTGGGCATCTAGCCTCAAGATCTACGTACACTGGTTCACCGTTGCAACACAAGCAATGGATGGTCCTCGCTGCCTTGACCGCCCGCGCTCATGTGTGTGTGTGTGTGTGTGTGTGTGTGTGTGAGAGAGAGAGAGAGTGAGTCTCTCTCTCTCTCTCTCTTTTAAAATTTTTTTTTGTGGGAGTGCCTACGTACATGGCAACGGGGCATCTAGCCTCAGGATCTACGTACACATTAATTTACTTAATTTGTGACCTAGTTGTCTCATTTTGTGACCTGGATGTATCGTTTTGTGACCTAGATGTATCCTTTTGTGTGTGCAAGACATGCGGGTAAGTACAGCGATAGCTTGCCAGTTGGGGGAAAAATGGAAGAAGCAGCATATCGGCATTTGAACCCCCCCCCCCCTAAAAAAACAAACAAAACAACTTAACCTTTTAAAGGCGAATTTCAATCTTACTTGGACCAAAAAAAATCTTACCGTTTTTTTCTTCAAAAGACACGTAACGGCAAAACGATTATAGATAATTAAAGTCCGAATTGCGATACTCTCGGTGGAAAAACTGTATTCTCCGTTAACAATAAAGATAAAAGCAAACTATTCTCTGAAAGCAAAAAATTAGCTTCGCTGTTAAGGGGTTAAGAACACCTGCGAGCATTCTTGACATGCTCTACGTCACCAAGGTCACCAAGCGACATGTCTCCCTTTCGTCTTCATGCATCCCGCCCCCCCCCCACTCTACTCTCACGGTGGTGGTGGTGGTGGCGGCGGATAAAAAAGGCCCTTTTCCTTTCATTCAATCAACTTGACTGTTGTTGTGGACCCTAGTCCTCTATAAAAGTACAAGAAATGATACTCACTTTTTTCTGCTCCAACGAAAATATCTACCCCCACCGGTCTAATTATTTGTAGCAGACGACACATTTCTCAAAATGGTCACGTAACATTGTAAAAACAACGCAGGGAGTCCATGAAAGCTTATTTACGGCATTTCCTTTAAACCGTGTAAACAACAAAATTTCGTTTTCATTCGACTCAACGGGTCACATCGGCCGGTATTTTGTAACGAACTAATGTTCTGAAAAATCAAAATGTTTCTTAGAAAGTTGAAAGATGCTAGTTTTTGAAACAGAGGTAGTTTTTTTTTTTTAATTTCTTTTTAACGTGAATGCATGCTCTAGGCGAATTGGACTTACAACGATGTTGGCACGCTTAAGGCGCGGCTCTCTAGATGACCACATATTCCTAATGACCTATATATATATTTCTCCACAAATATTTGGGTTCACCACAAGTGATTCAAAAAATTACCATACATATTTATTTACACAAGTCGAAGTGATTCTATGCTGCTGTGATTTAACCTTCGCGAAACAACAATCAAATATCAATATCGCCTTTTCTGCCGGCTTTTTCACTTGACAACACAATTCTCTCTGTTCTGTTCAATTATCGTTTTTACACTGTTTAGCACAGAGTCCAAAAAATTGCGTGCACTTAAATTAAATCACAGCTGCTAAAACCACGGACTCCAGAAAGTAATAAACAAAAATGAATATACCAGCTTCGAAGAAGAATAGAAACGCTCAGGGCTCAAACTTTTTCTTCAGCCAAAAAGGAAATAGAAAACTAATGTTTTTATTGTTTTTGTAATTGACTGGAGAAGGGTTTTGAACCTGAAACATTCCGTGCTAGGTATTTCGTTCTTTTTCGAAGCTGTTTGTATAATCACTTTTGTTCATCACTTATTACCACAGGATTACCTAAGCACTTTGCTCCATCAACAAGTGTGTATCCAGATCTGCAAGAACATTTTCGAGATCCAGGTGTGTTGACACAGTTATGATCACATCCACCGTTGTTGTGTTTACATTCATTTATATCTGGCGTTTTTTTATATGTAAAGAGACATAAAGAAAAGAGATTGATTAAAGTCTTCATCAGTAAAACGTCAAAAATAACAAAAATCGTCCGTCAAAAAATAGCTTTACAAGAACGTTTGTAACTATTATAGTAACTATTAACAGAGAGCTGTTTGATGACTTCGTAGCAGTTCCAGAAACACTGACTGGTCATCTACAGTAATGTGATTTAAAAGCTTTAACTATTTACTAAAGACTGTACATGGAACAAAATTGACGTCACTAAGCCCTTTGTTGTTGTTTTAAGCCAATAATTTCTCACTTAATTCTATTATCTGACTGTTCCCATCCTAAGCCTTTCCGTGTTCACCTTTTCGTTAGTATTTTTACGATCCCAGGCTTCGGGCACCCCCTACCGCTCTATATCAATAATCTGACAATAAATGTTCAATGTTACACATAGTTTTGTGTCGTGCTGTCTTGTTAAAACCGGCTAGCGGATGTTATGAGTTTTTTTTAGTAAAACGCATAGCATCATAGAAGAAACAATATTAACTTCACTCAGCTCGTTGTTATTGTTATTAGACAGCCATTTTGGCGGTTACTTCTCACTAAATTATATCAGACTATAAACGTTCCAGTTTACACACAGTTTTGTTTGTTGGTACGCTATGGATGGCGAATAATGTGAGGATTTTGCCTAAACGCAAAACATCAATAGTCATACCTATACACTGAACCCCTCTGCCAAATGTATATCCAGGTTTACAAGCACAGTTCCAAGATCCAGGTGTGTTTACACAGACTTGATCACACCCACCTTTATTGTTTGAACATTCATTTATATCTGGGTTTTGTTTTAAAAAAAATAGAAGAGAAATAATGTAATAATTATCATTATTACTTTATCCTAGAGGGAAGAAACTTGAATGCGTTCAAGTGTCAATGGGTAGTGGACAGAAGTAACATATAGATTTTAGTAAAATTTGTTATGTTTGACAAACGCAATTTAAACGCATGATCGATAGTATAGTTTTCCTCTTCATCATCTGCGTTAAAAAATAATATAAATGGAGACTATTATTTGAAACCAAAAACTCATTGTCACTGGCAAAGTGTTAATTGCAGTACTCCTGCATCCTGTGAGACTCCTACGGCACTTGCCAATCATAAAAATGGAAATAGCAATCAATAATACTAAGTTGAACAAAAAAGAAGACGAAAAGAAAAAAAGGAGGGAGAAGGGGGGGGGGGGGGGGGAGGAGAGAGAGCAAACCCAGTGGCAATGCAACCTTTTAGCGGCGAAATTCGATCTTTGACCTAACACCAAATCTTCTTTCATGGAAATACATGTAACGGTAAAACGATTATCGACAATTGAAGTCCGAGTTGCGATAGTCTGACTGCTCTCTTGGTGGAAACGCTGTATTCTCTGTTAACAATAATAAAGATAAAAGCAAACTATTCTCTGAAAGCAAAAAATTAGCTTCGCTGTTAAGGGGTTAAGAACACCTGCGAGCATCCTTGACATGCTCTAAGTCACCAAGGTCACCAAGCGACACGTCTCCCTCTCGTCTTCATGCAACCCCCCCCCCCCCTTTTCCATTCTCACAGTGGTGGTGGTGGCGGCTGAAAAAAAGACCCTTTTCCTTTCATTCAATCAACTTGACTGCTGTTGTAGACCCTAGTCCTCTCTAATAGTACAAGAAATAATACTCACTTTTTTTTCTGCTCCAACGAAAATATCTACCCCCCACCGGTCTAATTATTTGTAGCAGACGACAAATTTCTCAAAACGGTCTCGTGACACTGTAAAAACAACACAGGAAGTCCATGAATGCTTATTTAAGGCATTTCCTTTAAACCGTGTAAACAACAAAATTTCGTTTTCATTCGACTCAACGGGTCAGATTGGCCGGTATTTTTTTAACGAACTAAAGTTCTGAAAAATCAAAATGTTTCTTAGAAAGTTGAAAGATGCTCTAGTTTTTGAAACCGAGGTAGGTTTTCTAAAAAAATATTTCTTTTTTACGTGAATGCATGCTCAAGACGAAATGGACTTTCAACGAGGTTGACACGCTTAAGGCGTGGCTCTCTAGATGACCACATATTCCTAATGATCTATATATATTTCTCCACAAATATTTGGGTTCGCCACAAATGATTCAAAAAATTACCATACATTGCTTATTTACACAAGTCGAAGTGATTCTATGCTGCTGTGATTTAACCTTCGCGAAACAACAATCAAATATCAATATCGCCTTTTCTGCCGGCTTTTTCACTTGACAACACAATTCTCTCTGTGCTAAAGAGTGTAAAAACAATAATTGAACAGAACAGAGTCCGAAAAAGTGCGTGCACTTAAATTAACAAATCACAGCTGCTAAAACCACGGACTCAAGAAAGTAATAAACAAAAATGAATATACCAGCTTCGAAGAAGAATAGAAACGCTCAGGGCTCAAACTTTTTATTCAGCCAAAAAGGAAATCAATAACTCATGTTTTTATTGTTTTTGTAGTTGACTGGAGAAGGGTTTTGAACCTGAAACATTCCGTGCTAGGTATTTTTCGTTCTTTTTAGAAGCTGTTTGTATAATCACTTTTGTTCATCACTTATTACCACAGGATTACCTAAACACTTTGCTCCATCAACAAGTGTGTATCCAGATCTGCAAGAACATTTTCGAGATCCAGGTGTGTTGACACAGTTATGATCACATCCACCGTTCTTGTGTTTACATTCATTTATATCTGGTGTTTTTTTTTTGTTTTTTTTGTAAAGAGACATAAAGAAAAGAGATTGATTAAAGTCTTCATCAATAAAACGTCAAAAATAACAAAAATCGTTCGTAAAAAAATAGCTTTACAAAAACGTTTGTAACTATTATAGTAACTATTAACAGAGAGCTGTTTGATGACTTCGTAGCAGTTCCAGAAACACTGACTGATCATCAACAGTAATGTGATTTAAAAGCTTTAACTATTTACTAAAGACTGTACATGGAACAAAATTGACGTCACTAAGCCCTTTGTTGTTGTTCTTTTTAGCCAATAATTTCTCACTTAATTCTATTATCTGACTGTTCCCATCCTAAGCCTTTCCGTGTTCACCTTTTCGTTAGTATTTTTACGATCCCAGGCTTCGGGCACCCCCTACCGCTCTATATCAATAATCTGACAATAAATGTTCAATGTTACACATAGTTTTGTGTCGTGCTGTCTTGTTAAAACCGGCTAGCGGATGTTATGAGTTTTTGTTAGTAAAACGCATAGCATCATAGATGGAACAATATTAACGTCACTCATCTCGTTGTTATTGTTATTAGACAGACATTTTGGCGGTTACTTCTCACTAAATTACATCAGACTATAAACGTTTCAGTTTACACACAGTTTTGTTTGTTGGTACGCTATATCCGGTGGCGGATAATGTGATGATTTTGCCTAAACGCAAAACATCAATAGTCATACCTATGCACTGAACCCCTCTGCCAAATGTATATCCAGGATTACAAGCACAGTTCCAAGATCCAGGTGTGTTTACACAGACTTGATCACACCCACCTTTATTGTTTGCACATTCATTTATATCTGGGTTTTGTTTAAAAAAAAAAACAACAAAAAAAAAAAAAATAGAAGAGAAATAATGTAATAATTATCATTATTACTTTATCCTAGAGGGTAGAAACTTGAATGCGTTCAAGTGTCAATAGGTAGTGGACAGAAGTAACATATAGATTTTAGTAAAATTTGTTATGTTTGACAAACGCAATTTAAACGCATGATCGATAGTATAGTTTTCATCTTCATCACCATCTTCGCCATCAACATCATCATCATCATTATCATTACCTTCATCATCACCATCACCATCACCATCACCATCATCATCATCATCATCATCATCATCATCATCATCATCATCATCATCATAATCACAATCATCATCATCATCATCATCATCATCATCATCATCATCATCATCATCATCATCATCATTATCATCATCATCATCATCACCATTATCACATTCTGAAAATGTCAAACATGGTTATTCATATGATGATAAAGATAGTATTATTATTTGTACTAAGGGAAAGAATATCTCTCACTCTCAGTGATTGAAATGAGCCTTTTTTTTTTAATGAACTAGAAAACGATAAGATAAAAGTTTCAGTCTTACCCACACATTTGGTGTCACCGGTCAGTGTGAATCCCGTATTACAAGCACATCTCCTGCTTCCAGTTAAGTGGATACACACTTGGTCGCAACCACCGTTATTTTTCTCACATTTGCCTGGTATAATACATCAAAATATTGCATCTGATTATTATGATATCAATTGGATTCAATAGTCTGATGTAACGTCGCCCAGCAACGGTTCTTAACAAAGAAAATCGGTTCTTTTTACTCTTCATGCTGGCGAGAACTTTTCATATGTCTTATGATAAGAATGTGTAAAAGTCAAAACATGATCAGATAATTTATAATGTTTTTTTGTTTTCCCTCTGGATACGCTTTTATGCTTGTCGGAGAAAAAATTGATAAGGGCGTCCGCCATTGTTCCATGTGTCATTACGAGGGAAGTGACGTATTCTCTCAACTCAAGAGAAAAAATTGATAAGGGCGTCCGCCATTGTTCCATGTGTCATTACGAGGGAAGTGACGTATTCTCTCAACTCAAGACAAAAGAGCTCCTGGTATTTTCCATATCAAAAGTGGTAACTTGTATTTTGTGACTGGCCCAGCTGAAGTCCCACGATGAGGGGCGCAATGTTGAATCCTTGGAAAAGATTCTTTACTCAGATGTGATCAACAATGTTATGTTTGAAAAGAATACGTGTTCGGTGACAGCGTTATCCTTTTCAAAAATCAACTCATAAAATAAATAGCCTTACGGCTTGAACGTCTCGTCTTCCATGTTAAGATTCGCTTTTGGCCCAAGACCATAGCAATCTGGAATACATGCAACTAGGCATGATGTACTGGGGACGGATTTGAGTAAAAGATCCTTTGTAACGCGCTTTTAATATGTGACCCTACGCCTCGAAGCGGTATTAAGTCGGGATTTGGAAAACGAAGAAAACCGGTTTTAAAGTGGAAATGGTCAAAATGATCAAATTTCAGTTTTTGGTTGTTTCATAAACTACAATCATTTTTCTACATGAAAACATAATAATTCAACATAAGTATTGACGATAAGTTATATATATTTAAATTTAAAAAAAGCAACTATCAGTGAAACATTCAAAACTAGAGTTGACTTTCTCTCAGAGAGCCACCATTTCCAAGGCTTAGTAATATTAAGTCTTTTCCTCTACCAATAAGATGTAAGATATCACAGCAAAGGGCGTGTCCTTATCTATCTCAGAGTAAGCATGACTGT
Source organism: Berghia stephanieae (assembly GCF_034508935.2). Lineage (NCBI taxonomy): Eukaryota > Metazoa > Mollusca > Gastropoda > Nudibranchia > Aeolidiidae > Berghia > Berghia stephanieae. The sequence continues at coordinate 52,814,652 of NC_088366.1, read as the reverse complement.
TTCCACAATTTCATGGTTCAACCAATAATGAACTTTAAAAACTGTAAACAAGTCTAGGGTTTTCCTTGACAACTTTACAAATGAATGTAATTCAATGCCCGGGCGGTGTGTCATGACGTAAGCATGCGTGTGTTACATATGTGTGCGTGTTTGTGCATTTCGATACACACCAAGTGCTATTATTTCTTTGTCTAGCTGCATTGGTTAATGATTGAGGTGAGGGTCCTTTGTCCCTCTTTCTTTATTCATGATTGCCTGGTCTTACATTTACAGAGATTGTTGTAGGATAAACATTTCATATTAAGCAAAATAGTAAATAGAGCCTGTTTAAAAAAGTTAAATGTATGGATAGACAAAGAGAAAGAGAGGCAGACCTATTAATGGATAAATATATAGGTAGATAGATAGATAGATAGATAGATAGATAGATAGATAGATAGATAGATAGATAGATAGATAGATATAGATATAGATATAGATAGATAGATAGATAGATAGATAGATAGATAGATAGATAGATAGATAGATAGATAGATGAAAAGGAGAGAGAGACAAACAGAGAGAGACACACACACACACAGAGAGAGAGAGAGAGAGAGAGAGAGAGAGAGAGAGAGAGAGAGAGATGTTCGTTTTGTCGTGCTTTCTCTGTATATTGAAAGAAGGCGAGGGGGGGGGGGGATCTTTTTAGACGATCAACAATGTGGGTGAAGAACTTGAAGAACTTGAGAGATTCAATAACATGTTTTCATGTAAGTCATTACACAATAAGCCCCACCCCCCCCCTCCTCCTGAAGCTGTCATCTGTCTCAAAATGGAACAATGCAATAAAAAATTTGACCCGCCCATTTCTTTAATTGCAATCTCATTGGTCAATATGTTTCCAGTTGATTGACTATGACCTACTTTCTCTCTACCCTCCCCCTCTCGCTCCTCTTTTTCTTTCTTTCTCTCTCTCTCTCTCTCTCTCTCTCTCTCTCTCTCTCTCTCCCCTCTCCTCTCTTGCTCGCTTTCTCACGGTTGTGTGTGTGTGTGTGTGTGTGTGTGTGTGTGTTTGTGTGTGTATTTTATTCTCTCATTCTTTCTCTTCCTCTCCCATCCGCTTTCTTGATATTTCTTTCCCTGCCCACCCGGCTTCACATAGTTTCAAAACTGTACTTTGAAATTATAAATCCTTCTTTAACTTTTGGCATTTTGAAACCGTATTTCCTCTGATAAATAAGACAAAAATGTCACATTAAAATTCTTATTTCATTGATTCTTTATTTAAATACAAAATAAAATCTTCAAAAAGTGAGCAATGTCATAAAATTGTCGGCATTAAAACAATAATTTTGGGTTTTTTATTTATGTTAAGGACATCTTACATAATAATGAATAACTACAAAGGTAATACTTGGATTATTTCAAAAATGTGTATGTACATTATCAACTGTATATTCTAAGCTCATGCCATATTCAGTGACGCCAAAACTCCGGTTTCACCGGAAAAACAATCCTGTCTGGAGCAAAAAATTCCGGGTTACGCGCAAATTCCGTCGAATTCCGGTGATGTTTAATTGTTCCAAGGATACCCCCCCCCCCCGCCCCCCGTCCCGTCCAGTCACTACTAATACAACCAACACCACCACAACATCATCTTCATTACCACTACAACTACAACCACCACCACCACATCATAATTACCACTCACCACATCATCATCATTATCACTACTACTGCAACCACAACCATCACTACCACTATTTCTACAACCACCACCACCACACTATCATCACTACCACTACTACTACAACCTCCACCACCACATCATCATCATCACTACCACTCCTACAACAACCACCACCACATCGTCATCATCACCACTACTACTACTACAACTACAACCACCATCACCACCACATCATCATCACTACTACTACAACCATCACTACCACTACTACTACAATCACATCACCATCCCGACCACCACTACTGCAACAACCACCATATCACCATCCCTACCACCACTACTGCAACAACCACCATATCACCATCCATGCCACGACAACTACAACCATTATTACTTCATCACCTCTACCACCAACATCACATCACTATCCCTGCAACTACTATTACAAACACCAGAACGCCACCCCTACCACCACCAATACTACTGCAACCAGTGTTGCAAGTGCCTTAAAAACCCTTTAAACAAATTTAGCTCAAATCTCTCTATCTATCTATCTCTCTCTATCTATCTATCTATCTATCTCTCTCTCTCTCTATCTATCTTTTTCTCTCTCACTCTCTCTCTCTTTCTCTTTCTCTCTCTCTATCTCTCTCCACCTTCACACACACACACACACACACACACACACACACACACACAGACACACGCACACATACACAAATCAATAAATTGCGATCACTGGGTTAATGTACATGTTCACCTTCCTGCACTTGCCAATAATAGATAATAAGAAATACTTTGACCTCAAACGTTAGCCTCGTTCGTTTTTAAAGTTCGTGTTGCTAAATTATCACTTGATGCACTTTTAGCCCCCCCCCTCTCTCTCTCTCTCTCTCTCTCTCTCTCTCTCTCTCTCTCTCTCTCTATTTATCTATCTATCTATCTCTCACACACACACACACACACACACACACACACACACACACACACACTACAACAACCACCACCGCATCTTCATCACTACCACTACTACAACAACCACCACCACCACATCATCATCACTACCACTACTACTACAACAGCCATTATGACATCATCATCATCAATACTACTACTACTACTACTACTACTACTACTACTACTACTACTACTACTACTACTACTACTACTACTACTATACTACTACAACCACCAACACAACATCATCCTCACTACCATCATTATGTTTTGAAGCTTTTCTTCACTTGAAATAAGGAAGCTTTGGGGTTGTATTTGGCAATGTGTTCATATATCAGAAAATATTTGTAATCAGTTATCTATTTAGATCTATACAATATGTAAACACAATACCAAATATCATCCCAATTCCCTTTTTGTGTGTGCGGAAATTCCTCTTTCGTCATTGAAATTCCTCCGAGTGGTGTCTGAAATTCCTGTGAGTCAAATTGACAATTGGCGTCTCTGCAAATTTTACTATTCTCGTCAAATTTTCAATGCCCGCATCTGAGGAGTTATCTTTGCCCATTGATTTGATTATGTGTGAAAACGGTGCCTCACTTCAAAGTCGATTTTCTCAAAACTTGGTTTTTACACTCTCCCTACTTCAAACGGTCATAGTTGGGCAATGAATAAACAGAATTTTATAAATTTGGTATCAAAATTTTAAGCATAATATAAGCTATGATTGGGTAGCAAAAACCCAAAATTGAAAAATCCGACTTAATACCGTTTCGAGGCGGAGGGTCACATATATTAAATAGTATCTATTGCTGCGTTGATTAAAAGCTCGCGTGCCTTATGTAATTGGTTTTGCTGTCACCATAATTATGTGTAATTTTGTTGAGCATACTATCAATGCTTTAATACTTTTATATAATGATAATAATAATAATAATAATAATAATAATAATAATAATAATAATAATAATAATAATAATAATAATAATAATAATAATAATAATAATAATAATAATAATATTAATAATCATAATAATAATAATAATAATAATAATAATAATAATAATAGTAATAATAATAATAATAATAATAATAATAACAATGATGATGATGATGATGATGATGATGATGATGATAATAATAATAATAATAATGATAATAATAATGTATTTACATAGCGCCCGTCCCGTACAATATAGCCACAGGCGCTCAATCAAGATGACTGTGCGAAACTTTCATTTAATTTCATTGAATCAAAAATAGCAATTTAAATTTAGAAGAGTGAATTACCAATACGTCCCATAGAATTATATTTGAGAAGGGAAATGATTGTATTTTGCTCCGGCAGTTTGATCACATTTTTTATATCAACTCTCAATTCCGATCGAAGGTCTTGGACATTGCAACGATTAAGCCAAAGATAAGACGATCCTTTTACTTTCCATTATTTGACCATTATATAGATAGTATGCGATTGGCTAAGGAGTTCACAACATTGCCATCCGAAAGTATAACACACAAAACTTTGAGTAACCATAATCGTTTATAGTCAGGTTAATACAGTTTAGTGAGAAACACTCATAAACGCGGATGGCAAAAAACAAAAACAACAAAGACCTGAGTGACGTCAACTTCGAACTATCTATAGATTGAACGAAATTGACGTCACTCAGGTCTTTGTTATTTTTTTTTTGCCATCCATTTTTATGCGTGATTCTCACTATACTGTATTAACCAGACCATAAACGTTCAAGGTTACACATCGTTTTGTGTGTTGGTCCGTTATATTTTTCGGATGGCAATGTTATTAGTTTTTTTACCAAATGCACAGCACCTATAGAAGAAATTGTTTTCTTGTTGGGGGAACTTTGTAGCTTTTAAAAGTTTTTTTTTCAATGTTATAATTAACAAATAAAAAGAGGAAAAAAGATCATGTTTTTAATTTCCATGTTTTATGTTTAATTGTGTTCTGTTAATTTGAGTTATAATGTACCGTATATTTCAATTGATGTAGGATACGCAACCATGAGATATAATTTTCTAAAATAAGCTTTTATATCCACTAAACATGCTCAACGCGCTTTACAAGGGGTCCCTAACCAACAACAACACATAACAAGGTGAACAAGACATGACGCCTGTTAGGCGATATTGCAATAGTTTATTTTCGGACAGAGTCAACACTGTTAACGGCCAGCTTCTCATTTTACACCTGAGTACGGTGAAAGAATGTGAGTAAAGAGCCTTTTCAAAAGGACTCATCTATGCGTCAAGCGAGGCTCGAATCCAGGACCTTCCAATCCAAAAGCGAGTGTCATACCACAAGACCATAATAATATAGCCGACCTCTGAGGACACCAAATCAAAGTGGTAAGCCAAGGCCTTCTATATAGCTATATTGAAGGCCTTGGGTAAGCTCTTTTAAAAAATGAGTACATGCAACCTGAACGCCAAGCGTGAATTCCAATTTTACCAGGTATCTGCCGCACTCTGTAAAACACGTATTTAAAAATGTGGCCAGAAAACCCGTCCTGTCCTTCAAATATCTATCAATCGAGTTAAATGACCTTCATCTTGGCAAATACTATCAAACCTGGGACGACCTCGTGTGATTTCAGGTCTGAATTTTTTTTTGCCAAGATGAAAGACATAAAATCGAATTAAAAGACGGGCTTTCTGGCATTGAATTTTTTTTTCGTGTTTTCCATAGTACGGCAGAAAATTGATTAAATCCTTAATTATAAAACATTATCTAAATCAATGTGTTTGTTATAAGTGAATTATGATTCTCCAAAATTAAAAGCCTCAAATTTCCAAACTAATCAGGATAACTTTAATACTTAATTCTTTTTCATCCAGATCACTCAGACATGACACCGTCATTAAGCGGTGGGTTACAAATGACCAACTTGTGGGAGAACTTTAAGGAAAACGACAAATACTAAAGTTGAGCTGTTATTTTGCACAATATATACTAATCGTGCTCAGGGTAACAGCAACGCGTAACATAAAGAAGGAGACATGACGCCTATTGGCGATAGTACAATATTTTTTCGACAGAGACAACGCTGTCGACGACCAGGTAATCATTTTACACCTGAGTACGGTGAGAGAATGTGATTAAAGACTCTTTTCCAATGACTCAACTATGCGCGGACCGAGGCTCGAACCCAGGAACTTTCGATCCGAAAGCGAGTGTCATACCACAAGACCACGTAGCCGCACTAAGCCCATAAAACTTACTTGGAATTTCACAAATGAATCTGGCGGGGACTGAACACCGTGCGTCATTCCATTTTTTTTTATCGGATGACGCAAGTACACAATGCTCCATTCCCAAATTGTTTGGCTCCCCGCTAGACCAATGTTGAAATCCAGACTGAAAAAGATAAACTTTCAACAGTAAATTTTGTACGCGGAAAATATCTAATCTGCCGTACTCTGGATAGACATGTATTTAAAAATTTGGCCAGAAAATACGTCCTTCAAAAATCGATCGATTTAGATTACCACATCTTGGCATAATTCTCAAACCAGGGACTTTGCGATCACCCCGGTTTGAGGGTTTTTTTTATAAAAAAAGAAGAATGTTATTTAAATCAATCGATATTTGAAGGACAAGTTTTCCCATAATTTGTCTCTTTCCTTCTCAACTACCCTCCTCCGTGTTTCTCTTGGTCTCCTATTTTCCTCCTACTTTTGGGTCTCTGTGTTAGTGCCGCACAAGCGAAGTTGTTGTTCTTAAGACATGACCAATACATCTCTATTTTCTGAGGGTCACCATTTTAATTAAAGAAGGGATGTTTACTTTAATTCTAATCTCCTTATATGGCATTCCCATAGGCCATCTTATTTTAAAAACCATTCTCAAGGCTTTTATGAAGTAATTTATCCACTTTTCTCTCGTTTCCCCATGTAATTTTTCACACATACACATAGTACTAAGAGCGGATCGGATTTGAATAACAATTGTTGTTTTTCTTTGCAGCTATTCCAAATTTTTGACAATGTGCTGTATGCCATCAATGCCTTTCCAATCATATTCTCAACATATTCTTCATATCTTTATCAGCTCCTCCTTCATTTCAAAAACGTCTACTTCCTATTTCTTATCTATCTGCCCAGTATTAATTGCCTTGTTGATTTGTTATTTATTCTTAAATGTTTGTTGTTTTTTCAGAGTATTGAACTTTATCCCTGTAGATTCGTCTTCCTAAATAAACACTTGAACCGTTCCTTGAATTTCTTCTGGTTACACAAAGTTTTATGTTGGTGCAGATTAGGTGAGTATTTTACCTAAATGCATCGCATCAATACTATGTTCATACGCCTCCACTCCAAATCATCAATACCATGAACATGTTTTTCGACCAAAGGGCACCATTCAAGATAAGCCTCCTCACCTTTTCATTTTGTTGTTTGTTTGCTGGGGGGGGGGGGGGGGGGGGGGGGGGTAGGCCCCTTTAGATTTTTCTACTTATTCATTTGAGGAACGCGGGGAAGCAAAGGCTACAAAGCTCAGGCACTAATCTCTTTTAATTATTATACTACTATATTGTGGAATTTGACACAGAGCGAGAAGAATCTTTTGAGTCATCTAAGTTCAAAATCGGTACGGCAATAGTCTGTAGGTACACGCAAATGAATCTGGCAACAAGGTGGCCATTTGGCGATTTCCAACATAAAATAATAAATAAAAATTGCCTATTTTTATCCCATAGGGGATATTTGTCTTTTGGATCTATTCCAAGGGAAGACTGGAATAATCCAGGACTCAGCCGCAGTGCAGAGCCGCAAATTGAAATCGGGCGAGGTGACTAGCACAGCGCAGCAGCGGGTGATCGAACTCGGTGCCTTTCGGGTACGAAGCAAAGACGTACCACTGAGCCACGCTGCCCCCTTAAAACATCAAATTATGACTAATCACAATGCCCTAGCAGATTTTATAAATAATCGTCTTACCTGATAAATTTGCCCTTAATCAAAAGAAAAGTTTGCATGTTACTCTTTTTTCAATCTGCCAAAAAATAGCTTTATATTTTTTTTAGATTTGCCATAGTTTTATGCTCGTTGGAAAAATAACTTAACATGGGCTGTTCGGGCAAAAAATTTGAGCGTCATCCATATTTTTTAAAAGAACATGTGTCCAGATACTCAGATTTCAACTGAAAGTCACAAATGTGACGTATCTTCCCAATGAAGGTCGACTTGCGATTGACTAAAATCAACGATTCCACTCACTCGACGTCAATAGAAACCTAGATAGCCACGCCTCTCGGACAGTCGACATCATGCAAACAACGGCAGTGATTGGTAAAAATAGCAATAGCAAACTGCACAGGATTTATTAACGGTGGTATGAATTTAAATAAAATACCCACTGTTCAACCGCTTGATCAAAAGAACGAACATAGAAAACTATGTGTAAACTTTAACGTTTATAATACGATCGAGAAAATTGTGTGATAACAAGTCGCCCTTTTGGTTGTATGAAAACAATAACAATGATCAGAGAGAGGTCGATTTCATTCACGTTATGGTTTATAAACAATCATTTATGTTTGCCCAAGCAAGTGTGAATGTGTATCACATTTATTTTCCATGTTTTGATTGGACAGAATTCTACTGGTTAATAAACTTACCAGCTGCTCACCACTAAACCACTTGAATTGACCTTCTTTCTCTAAGTCTGACAAACCGATCCAGTAATCTCGGTTATCGTCTAGCATCTCTGGAGAATGGATGGAATTAATTGGAAACGATCGATTTATTGAATAAAACATTTCTGAACAGGTTGTTGAGAAGTGCACCTATGTGGTCCTATGCTCGACACTTGCTTTTGGATCAGAAGGTCATGGGCTCGAGCCTCGCTCGGCCCATAGTTGAGTCCTTGCAAAATATTCTTTACTCACATTCTCTCATCGTATTCATGTGTAAAATGAGTACCTGGCCCTTAACAGGAAAAAAAATGTATTATCGCCTGACAGGCGACATGTCTCGCTCTTTATGTTACGTGTTGCTGTTGGTCAGGGACCCTTTGTAAAGCGCTTTGAGCACGTTTTGTTGATATTCCGCTACATAAAAAAGCTCAAAAGCTCAAAGCTCAAGCTCAAGTTCTATAGGGGGTGGGGAGAGAGATTACACATGTGTCCACCACTTACAATTAAAACAATAGACATGAGTAGATGGTCATGCGACCATACTCCTAAAGCTGAGGGCGACATCAGAGACTGTGGACGAAAAACTGACACTCAGATATAGGAAGGCTGATCTTAGAGAGTATGAGAGAGGAACTGGGGCACATCAAATGGGCGGAAATACAAATCGAGGACACAGTAGGAAACAACTGGAGTAGATTTACCAGTGCTCAACCAATGCTTTGAGAGAAATTTCCCGGAAAGCTGAGGGAACGGGTTGGGAGTAGAAAGCAGCCTTGGATGACGCAGGAAGTGAGAGAGGCATTACGGAAGAAGAAGGCAGCAGATAGAAGATACTCTAGAAGCAAAACGGAAGAGGATTGGGACAAATTCAAAAGAGTTAGAAACGCAACTACTAAAATAGTCCGACAAGTGCACCAAACGTATGAGAGCAAGATAGCAGAGGAAACGAAAGAAAACCCTAAGGCATTCTGGGGTGATGTAAACAGTAAAATGAAGACAAGTCAGAGAACCTGTGACACGAGGAAAGAAGATGGCACCTGGTCTATTCAAGAAGGGAGACAGATAAAAAGCAGAAAACAACCGACCTGTGAGTCTGACATCTGTCGTCTGCAAGCTCATGGAACAGCTGATTAGAGAAGAAGTAGTTGATCATATGACCAAGAACAAACTATTCAGCAAAGAACAACATGGTTTCATGGCGGGGAGGTCTACGGTAACAAACCTACTTGAAACAATGGATGACTGGACGAGAGACCTGGAAATAGGCAACAATTTAGATGTCATATACCTCGACTTCTGAAAGGCATTTGACAAATTTCCACACTGGCGCCTAATCAGGAAATTGGAACAGTATCACATTAATTATCAGATAGTCAAATAGGTCCGGGATTCTTCAAGGATAGAAGACAAAAAGTGGTAGTGAATGGAACAGCATCAGCGGAGAGACTGGTAACAAGTGGAGTTCCACAAAGAAGTGTACTGGGACCAGTTCTCTTCCTGATTTATAACAGGCAATCTATCATCTAAATGTAAAATCTTTGCCGATGATACAAAGCTCTACGGAGTAACTAATACAGAAGAGGAAAGAAACACCTTGCAACAAGATTTGAAAAAGGCTTGAAGAATGGTCCGAAACATGGCAGATGGAGTTCAATTTAGACAAATGTGCAGTTCTTCACCTAGGAAAAAACAACAGAGAAGCAAACTATATAATGAAAGAAAACCCCCTGCAGAAATCCAATGGGGAAAAAGATCTAGGAGTATTTATTGACAGGAAGCTAAACTTCAAGAAGCAAATACAAGATGTTCAATCTAAGGCTGGTAGAACACTCGGAATAGTGAAAAGAAATTTCAAGAATCTGAAACCAAAACACCATCTACAAGACTATGGATAGATCAAAGCTGGAATATGCCAACTGCATATGGTATACGAAGTTTTAGGGAGACAAAGACTGTTTGGAAAGAGTGCAAAGGAGAACAACAAACTTATCACACACCTGAAAGACAAAACCTACTGTGAGAGACTTAAAGAATTAAATCTCTCGACCTTAGATTACAGGAGAAGAAGAGGAGATATGATCCAAACATAAAATAGTAAAGGAATAAACAGGGTAGAGGTAGAATTTATTAAACCAAACAAATACATATTCAGGCACGAGGAAAAAGCAAGAAACTGGAAAAATAACGTTAAAGACAATTGAAAGAAGGAACTTTTTTCAGGTAGAATTGTTAATAACTGGAATAAACTGCAAGAAACCACAGTATCAGCAAAATATTTAAATAAATTCAAAGCAGAGTTGGAGATACGTAACATCCTAGGAAACAAGTACAGTATTAAGAATTGGTCCAATCATTAATAGATGTGGAGGAGCGAAGGAGACTACACCAAGTCTAAAATCTCTATACAGAGGTATCCAGGTATCCATGTATTCACTTTGAATTAATTTTAATTGTCCTAAGTAAGAAACAAATTGATATCTGTTGTGAATGAAAACTATTGTATTCAAGTATCGTAACTTGTATCGTCTATCTAATGTAGTATCGTTCACAACTAGCATCTGCTATTGACTACATTGTTAGGAGTCATTGTGTATCCGACCGTCATCTTGTACACATGTATCGTATGTTATGTTGTTTAATAAATGTTCTTTACTGTAACAATTTGCTTTGTTAATTCTTGGAATAATACGTCTTATCAATTAATGATATAAGAACACAACAATATCCATAAAGGCACACAAAAAAAAAAAAACGACGAGTTTTCATTGTTTTCATTGCTTCATATTTCCATTCGACTGAAATTTGTGCGTCCATCTTAGTTTGTCACCAGTGGAGTTATAGAGTTGCGATATTGGAAGCAACCCCGGTCAGGTAATAAGGCCTGAAAGTCCTATATAACTGTAAACAAACTTACTTTTAACAAAACTTTGAGTTGGAGAGTCGGGAATCTCTAACAAGCGTCCATTCTCCTTATTACAAATGTTTTGGGCATCTGTCATATTCTTTTTCGTGTGGAAAGTTTTAATGCATTTCTTAGCATTATTGTACCATTCCCAGCCATCTCTACAAGGTGCATCATTATCTGTTTGAATGAATGGAATTGGCATGGATTGAATACGTACAATGGAACCCCAGTAGAACAGTAATAGTGGGACCAGCCTAAAATGCCTATTATAGCCAAATTTCAAGGGAAAGAACCCAATTGGACGAAATTCTCTCTCTCTCTCTCTCTCTCTCTCTCTCTCTATATATATATATAATATATATATATATATATATATATATATATATATAGACGTTTGTGAGTACTCTCTCTCTCTCTCTTTCTCTCTCTGTCCTCTCTCTCTCTCTCCCCTATATATATATATATATATATATATATATATATTTATATATATATATATATATATATATATATATATATTATATATAGACGTACAAGTTCAAACTGATCGTTTTGTTTGTATATGTATATATATATGTGTGTGTGTGTGTGTGTGTGTGTGTGTGTGTTTTGTGCTAGACCCATCTTATACTAAAATTAATGTTGTGCATTTGTATTACACACACACACACACACACACACACACACACACACACACACACAGAGAGAGAGAGAGAGAGAGAGAGAGAGAGAGAGAGAAACAGAGAGAGAGTGTGTGTGTATGTGTATATGAGAGAGAGGGGGAGGGGGTAGAGAGAGAGAAAGACAGAGAGAGGGAGATAGAGAGAGAGAGAGAGAAAGAGAGAAAGAGAGAGAGAGAGTACTCACAAACTAGGCCTCGCCAGCTCTCCGTTGCCTTTATCTCTAGGCTTACCGAGAGTATTGCAGGCTAAAGCTTTGTATCTGGAGATATTGGGTGGGTTTTCGCGCCCCTGTTGTAACCGATCTGTCACTAATCACTAATATGGACAATACATTTTACGAAAGACAAAGAGGGAGGAAAAACGGGGATTATAAAAACTCTGTTGTAACTGGGTCCCTGTTACATCCGGACCTGCAACATATGGGTTGTACTGTATCATAAATAAATAAATAAACTAATTTATTAATTAATAAGAATGAAAATCGTATCGCAGCTCACTTCCAGGGATTCATCATTCTAATTACTCTTTACAGTGCTTTCCTCTATTTCTTTAGCACGACGCATAGAACCGTATGATAAGGGCGGAATTGATAAGACATTCCATTTATTTCCAAAATGACCCCGGATAGAGCCTTGATATTAGCATCTCGTTGGGTTTTTTTAAAAACAAGACACTGAGCCCTAATTACTAATTTAGCACTGCACTGTGGCCAGAGAGAACCGGCGAAAACTTCAAGCACGAATTATGTCTCAGGCAATGTTGTCAGATCCTTAAAAGGCATTTAAAACCTTCAGTGACAGATCCCTTTCAAAATTTGGAACATCCTTCCTCAAAACTGTCCGGTCAATCAACGCTATGGTAAGGACGTCTCCGAGAATAACATTTTGGAAGTTATCCAATTCTCCTGCGAAAGCCTTTAACTCAAATTTGAAGAGTGGGCTTTCAAAACGCCCTAACTCCGTTTTTCCCATTTAGAGAAATTGACGAATAATTTCCCCGAAGATTTCTCATGCTCTTCCGGTTTATTTTTTTATCTTATTTAATCTTCAAATCCATACAAATCTAGGGAAATTCTTGTGCCAACTGATACTTAAAATAAAGTTTGTAATTTATCTCACTTGTTTTTGGAAAACCGGTCTTCAAATAATATCTGAAAGATTTCTCAGCTTTGTAAAGTTGATGGCGACATAGAACTAGATTAACTACCACCGTCTCAACACAAATTTAATGTTGGAATGAACTAGGACACGGAAATTGAATTTATAGACATGAACATGTAAATAAATAACAAAGTGAAATTGACTGTTCGCTCCTATTTATTAAAAGAACACAGATAATCTGGACGTTTTGGGTTTCCCCTTTATTAACAAAACAGGAGGAAAGAAACGCTACAGACGAATGAGATAATATGGTTTCACCTTAACAACGCTTTTATCACATATTATCTCATTCGTATGTGGTGTTTCATTCGTCCTGTTCTGAAAGAGGGGAAACCCGAAACGTCCAAATTATCTGCTTTCGTTTATTAAATTGAAGCCTGCATTCAATTTCACTTTGTTATTTTTTATCTAGTTTTAAGCAGCAACGTTTATATTAGATCTGACCATGAACTGTGATGTCTTTCTCTATACGCTGTCATAGAGAATAAATGCAAGTTCTAACATTGCAACAACTCCAAAATTAGTATTTCAAAAGATTATATTTTAAAATTCACATTTTGGAGCCCAATTTGTATCGTTTTGAGACGGAAGGTGATTTATACTAGTGCCAGTATTAAAAACAAAATGAAAAAAGAAAAAAGATAATCTCCAGCCCATCGGAATTAAACTCACCTCGAATTTGACAAATAAAGTACGCGCTGCGTGTACACAATATGTCATTCCAGTCCCCCCCTGGATTCACAACCCCACAATCTTCACCTCCTTTTGCTGGTAAGAGATCGTTGGGCTCGCCCTTGTCCCAGTTGTTGTAGGATATCTGAGAGACAAGATGATGTGAATCAGGCTGGTTATTTTAGGCAATTTGCCGTTAATCATATTATTTGTGTTGTGACCGTCGTATTGATAATCAAATTGTAGATGACTAATATGACAGCAATTTTTGCCATGGCTTTTGGTATAGATTCATTATTACAAATATCTATGTAATTCTTTTATGCAATGTCAGACAACGCAGAAAGATAATCTCAGTGGACCAGCCATACCGGGTAATCCCCTTATTTTATATTGGTTTTGAACCTCAGACCATATATGGCATTGGTTTGAGAGTATTTTTATAATAATAATAATAATAATAATAATACACATTTATATAGCGCTCATTCTCGTGTAAAACACAAGCTCTGGGCACTTTACAATATAAATATCAATTTTAAGTGAAAAAATAAAAAAATAAAATAATAACAACAATAACAATTCATAGCCAAATCAAGGATTCATATAGAGTCAAGAAAAACAAATACAGTAAAAATGTGTCTTGAGATTCTTTTTAAAAGTAGGTAAAGACTTGCACTCCCTCAGACCACGTGGTAGTTCATTCCAAATCTTGGGGCCGAAACAAGCAAACGATCTATCACCAAATTTTGTTCTTGATCTTTTTTCCGAAATTTTCGTTTGGTCATTACATGATCTTAAAGTGTAATTTTCAAATTTACACATGACCACGTGATCTGTGAGATATGCCGGTGCTATACCAGCCAAACACTTATAAACAAGACACGCTGCTTTGTAATATGTGCGCTTTTCAATGGGCAACCAGTGGAGAGAGGCCAACAAAGGGGTTGCATGATCAAATTTTTTTTTGCCAAAAACTAATCTTGCTGTACTGTTTTGCAGTAGTTGCAATTGTTTAATAGAAGCCTGAGGCAAGTTGACAAGCAGCGAGTTACAATAGTCTAGTTTCGAAAAAATGAGGGAAACAACCAATGTTTTACATGTTCCAATTGCAATATACTGACGGATCGAACTGATTTTCTTCAATTGAAAGTATAAAGATTTACAGAGAGCAGAAATGTGAGCTGACATTTTCATTTCTGAATCAAAATAGACACCCAAATTTTTCACAGTCTTTGAAACTTTGATCTTTTCACCCCCAATCAACACCTCAAGACCATCATTCACCTTCAACTGCCCTCTATTTCCCACAATCATCACTTCTGTTTTTGACTCATTCATTTTCAACTTGTTTGCATCCATCCACTCTTTCACATCCGTCACACATTCTTCCACACGTTTCACAATATTTTTGAGATTTTTAGTTTTATCAGTAGCATAAAGTTGCGTATCATCTGCATAGAGATGATAGCGCAGCCCATGACCAGTGATGACATTAGATAATGGAGAAGTATACAAAACAAAAAGAATTGGACCCAAAACAGAGCCTTGAGGAACACCAAAAGACAATGTATGTTGACGAGAAAGTTTATCTAAAATCATAACCTGTTGCTTTCTGCCATCTAAATAAGATTCAAACCACTGCAAGACAGTCCCAGACAAGCCAAAGGTTATATTAAGTCGTTTAATGAGAATACCGTGATCAATAGTATCAAACGCCGCCGAAAGGTCTAACAATGTCAGAAGAGAAACAGAACCTTTATCTAAAACATCAAGCAAATCACTCGCAACACAGCACAGAGCAGTTTCTGTGCTGTGGTAAGAACGATAAGCTGACTGAAATTTTTCCCATAGATTGTTTTCATGGAGATGTTGTGAAAGACGTCTGAGTACAACTTTTTCAAGGATTTTAGAAAGAAATGGCAGATTTGAGACGGGACGGTAGTTACTAAGGTCATTTACATTGAGATTTTGCTTTTTTATGAGAGGCTTTACAATTGCATGTTTATAGATATCTGGGACTTGTCCTGAGATAAGTGACTGATTTATAATATAAGTTATGCAAGGTAACAATTCAGGAAGACATAATTTCAAAATATTAGTTGGTAAAGGATCTAAATCACATGACTTCGAGGAAGATGAAAAAATTATTTTAGAAATTTCTTCTTCAGTTGTTTCTTTAAAACAAGAGAATCCCTGTGAACCCGAAAAAGGGTGGAAATTTATATCTTCATTTTGCACGAGGTCCAAATTGTTCCGAATTTTCGATATTTTTCCCGAAAAGAAATCTGAAAATGCATCCGGCTGCTTTTCTACCGGGATATTAGTGGGTAGACACATGCCCTTTTCTTCCCCTAAAAGTTCCTTTGAAACAGAGAAAAATTCCTTAGTGTCCCTCACTGATGACAGTTTTGTGTTATAATAGTTTCTTTTTGCTCTTTTGCAGGTGGTTTTATACTTATGCTTTTTTGCTATATATATCAGCCGGTCAATCTCAAGGCCCGATTTTCTCCACGATGCCTCTGCATTCCTTTTTTCCCTTTTGGCAGTTTTTTCACTCTGGTTAAACCACGGAGACGGTTTCCTGGAATTTATTATTCTAGTTGTGTTTGGCGCATGCCTGTCGATGACGTTGCGCAGTACCTCGTCTGTTTTCTGTGCTGATGGTATATCCATTCTTCCTAGTTCCTCTGACAGATTGTTTTTGAAGGAACTAATGTCTATTTTTTTGGTATCCCTAGACACTATCTTGACTTTCTTTGCTTTCTCTTTGATGCATTTGAGAGTTGCCAGAATCAGATTGTGGTCTGAAATTTCTTTTTTGATATTTTTAATTGATTCAACAAGCGAGGGTGTGTCAATGATGAACCAGTCCAAGATGTGCCCCAATCTTTGAGTTGGAGAGGTCACTAACTGAGTGAGGCCATGTTCATTCAGCATATTTTTTATAATTTTAACGAGACTATTCTGATCAACATCAAACTGAATATTAAAATCGCCGATATAAATCTTTCGCTTATTTGATGTGTCTTTTGATACAAAATCTAAAAATTCGTCAGCAAAATCATTCTGTCTCAGTTTGTTCTTTTTGCTTGGGGGTGGTCTGTAGATACAAGTGATTAAAAATGAAATTTGAGGGTAGGTCAATGTGGTTTGGACACACTCGAAACTTTTGAACGAAATTGGCCTGTTTTGTATTTTAGACGAAAGAGCGTGTTTGTATATGATGGCGATCCCCCCTCCTGATCGTCCATTTCTTGGGAACGATTCCATCTTGTAGCCGGGAGGTGTCATTTCTTTCATTATAGGTTCATCACCGAACTGACGCAACCATGATTCAGTTATATATAGAATATCGATATCGTGTTGATCTATGACATCGATTATATCGAATGTCTTGTTTCTCGATGACTGTGCGTTAATATGGCCAATACAAATGTTATGATTTCCATGACTTGGTCTTGTGTCATTTGTCAATATTTTTGTTAACGTCTGTGGTGGTCGAGTTGAACGATGACAGTTCACTGGACGTCGCGGGACTGTTGTTTCAATTACATGTTGTTTACGTCGACCACCACGTTTACAGACAATCTTTTGTTGATTGTAATGGTGTTCACGTTTGAGGTCGGAATGTGTGTTTTCAATTTGTAAACAATAAAAGCGCAGGGTGAATAAAAGTCCAACGACAGCCGACAGTAAAAATTGGTTGTGAGAACGAGTAAAAATGGCGGGGTCTTGGTGAAACATTGTAAAATAGTCCGAAACAATTTCGATAAAAATGATGTCAAAACCGTATAAAATATAATTAAAGCAATATCACAATGGTATCTTACGTGTTGTACAAAAATCCTTGAATAAAAATTGAATTGAAATAAGACGTGTAAATCCTTGAAATCGGTAAAAATTGAAGAGAAATGTCACAACAACAAAAACACGTCTTGCCTGTTAGGCAACTACACACCGAAGTATTTTTATTGCACCAAAGAGCCCATAACAAAGTGGGTTGTCACAGCTGAAAAATAAGTACACGCCAATTTTAAGTTTTAAGCAATGCAATTCAAACAGAACGGGTAATGGATGATCAAATCTGTTTTGCTTTATAACTAGTTTGGAAGCACTATTTAGAAATGCTTGAAGTCTAAAAAATGTTATCTAGTAGGGGGAATTAGGTCCCAAAACCCTTGAATTGTGCAAACAGGGTTGAAAGTATGAAAATTACATATGTTGTAGAATATGAAAAACCCTATACTTTATGATATAGAACGACTTTGAGAGATCAGTATTAGTTGAGATACAAGGTTTTTAAAATGAGGAAATGTTGAAATGGACGACAATAATTTCTTTCATTTTTATTGTGTAAACATTCGAGGCAAGCCGACCAAATGTTATTTTACGTCATCCTTTGGATTCCCATTGGTGACTATTTTCAGCGTCGAAGCGGATGTTTTCCTTTCCCTTTACTTTCGATTCACAAACCAAACAAATTATTTAATCGTAAATATTATTCAATTTCACGTCGAGCGAGCAATATTCTATAATATGAGATTTTTTCTGCATCTGATTTAATAAGTATAATCAATTGCTCTAAAATAGGCCGGGCAGACGGGAAGACGAGCAAAGGGGTAGAAAAAATAGACTAGCAGAACACAGCTCAATAAATGCCGAATAACCGGTGTTGACAAAGGACAGTGCTCCTTCTCCCGTCCTCCTGTTTTCTTTTCTTTCCAAAAATACTGCTATAACCATTTTACGTGATTTAAAACCTATTTCGGTCAAACTTGATGACAGTAAAGAGTCAGCATACCACTTACATTGCTATAATTATCATCATTATCATCATCATCAACCACTATGATGCTGTATTGTGGCAAGTTATTTACTTTACGTTATTTACCTCAAAGGGACAATGGGAGAATGTTCTATTTGTACTGTTGTGTCCTTATGTAAGGCACTGCACACATTTTGCCTGCTGATGATGGGTCTTTAACAGAAAGAACGAAAGAAAGAGAGAGAGAGAGAGGAGAGAGAGAGAGAGAGAGAGAGAGAGGAGAGAGAGAGAGAGAGAGTAATGAAAGAATATTGCATATGCCTAATAAAGGAATGCGTTTGCATGATTTCAGATACACATACAGTAGCAAAAAGAACTGCTCCCAGAGACTGGGACAAGTGTTTGATATACCAACAAGATAACACAGACCGTTTATAATGTCCCTCTAAGTCGAGGAGGTATGACAAAGGGCAAAGCTATGAAACTCTTTTTGAAGATTTAACACAATTCAATTCTTTGGTTTGTGATGAAAACAAGTTGAATGTATCTATTTTCTTAATTCATCAGAAAGAAATGAGATTATTGACAGCTTAAAACAAAATGATGCTAAGTGGCATAAGTATTGTCGTGTAAAATTTAATGCCAACAAAATTAGGCGAATAGTATTAAAGAAATCTAAAAGAATTGCCCTACAAGAATTCCAAACTTCGTCATTTGACTTGGAGGAGTCACCGAATGAATATATTTTGCAACCCACGAGAACAATGAGACAACGCTCAAAATTAGAGATTGGCTATATTAAACAACCGTGCTTTTTTGTAAAGACATGGAATCGGGAGTACTCCATTCTGTAATGACAACAGATATGGAAGAAAATATTCGTGAAATAGCGTTATCTATAAAAGATTCTGATATGTCGTCATTTATTGCCGGATTAGATTTAGTCGCTCAGGAGGCACACTACCGCCCTATACCATAAAATTTGTCATGCACGATACTTAAAAAAATAAGCTTTAAAAGATGTCACTGCTGATGATAATCATGATGTCACAGTTCTTGAAAGCAGTCAAGCTTTTGCTAACATTTTATCTTTTATAGAAGAGAACCCTGCAACAAATGTGACGATCGACATGAACCACTGTGGAGCTTATTTCCAGAATTTTCAAAAGTGTCCCAAAAAACTCATCAAATGTTCATGTAAGAGAGAATGTATCGGCACCCAATGCAAGTGTTTAAGGTCCGGTTTGCCTTGCACGGACTTGTATAGATGCGGTGTGTGTGTGTGTGTGTGTGTGTGTGTGTGTGTGTGTGTGTGGGAGGGAGGGTGTTAGGTCAGTACAGTAATGAGTAAAATTCTCTCTCTCTCTGTCTCCGTCTCTCTCTCTCACTCTCTCCCTCTCTCTCTCCCTCTCTCTCTCTTCCTCTCTCCCGGTCACTCCCTCTCCCCCCTTTTTTCTATGGGTCTTAGCAACCTTTATGCAAATTTTTATGCTTTCAACCCGAATTTGCACGGTTTTAGCCTAATCCCCCCTACTAATCTCAAGTTATGCCATGCGAAAGAGAACTG
The DNA here is from genome assembly GCF_034508935.2 of Berghia stephanieae. NCBI lineage: Eukaryota > Metazoa > Mollusca > Gastropoda > Nudibranchia > Aeolidiidae > Berghia > Berghia stephanieae. Next base: position 52,794,608 of record NC_088366.1, on the reverse strand, counting down.
CTATTTTGTAATCTTGTTATTAGCTTTTAAGTTACATCCTTGGTAGATGGATTAGTACAATAGCAGTTTTCTCAATATTTATTCGAACTTTTAATCTTTTGAATAGCTTGTCAACATTTGAATTCATGCCTAAATCCCTGTCGACAAGCAGTCCTAAATTTCTACTTGTTTTGCCCGCTTCTAAACATTTACCATTAACATTTAAATTCATCAGCGGAAAAAGACTATATAATATTTGCCCCACAAAACATTACTTTTTTGTTTGTTTGTTTGTTTGTTTAAGTTTATTTAAATCTATTCAGTATTTTACATTAAACAAAATTTTCAACATTTTTGGATGTAAAAATGTCTCGTTCGTGTCTGGTTCTACTTGTCACGTGTTGCTGTTGGTCATGGACCCTTTGTACGGGGATTTGAGCACGTTTTGTGGATATTGCGCTATAAAAAAGTTGGATTATTTTTATTTTAAGGGAATGATTTTCAGGAGTATCCATTTTATACATTTGTGTATCGTCAGCATAAAAGCGGTTATTCATAATATCATCATGTTTTTATTCAACCTTATGAAAACCATCTGAAACCACATATGCTTGAAGTTGTTCTAAACAGTAAAAAGTATACCCTAAGTGCTGTCCAAATTCAATAAAATTAATGCTTTCATGGATGATTATGCAACCTGGATGGTTCTTTGGTTAAATCTTTTACTGTCTAACATTTTGCAGTATGTATAAAAATGAAGAGTCCTTCGGAAAAATGAAATAGCACGTTCAACAACATAAGTATAATTTGATTGGGGAGTTGGGATTAGGGAAGATTACACTGTGTAACATATTGCTAGGTTGGTAAGTAGGTTCCGTTATATGGTGATGGTTGGTAAAATCAATATTCTAAGTGTCTTTATACACACACACACACACACACACACACACACACACACATATATATATATATATATATATATATATATATATATATTGGTATATACATTTCTGTGTGTACCAATATATATGTTACTCTGTCATGAAATATAATATTGTTTGCAAGGTATTAGGTTTGAGTAAACTATAATCCAACCTGCAAAATGTTGACCTTGTCACTGAACGATACATTGACATAGAGATAATTGTATTGTTACCTACCACACTCTGTCCATCCTGCCAAATGAATTCTCCCTCATTAATGGTATCTGTTAATCCAATCCAGAAACCGACCTGACCGGTTGAGAGTACCTCATCTGGAACACAGAGAAATACATACATACATACATACATATATATATATATATATATATATATATATATATATATATATATACATATATGTATAAAATATATATAATATATATATTATATATATATATATATAAAAATATATATATATATATATATATATATATATATATATATAAAAGAAAAGAATTGGCTGGAATCGCGTAGAATGCTCGACGTTATCTTGGAGCGAATTATTTGTTTTCCTCACCTCGCTTAGTATTAGTAATTTCCTCCTAAAACGTTGTTTCTGTTGTTTTTTGTGCGGCTATGTGGTCTTTTGGCGTGACACTTGCTTTTGGATCGGAAGGTCCCGGGTTTGAACCTCGCTTGGTGCATAGTTGATTCCTTGGAAAAGGCTTATTACTCATTCTCTCACCGTACTCATGTGTAAAATGAGTACCTGGCCGTTAACATTGTTGTCCCTCTGTCCGAAAAAATCGTAATATCGCCTAACAGGCGTCATGTCTCATCCTATATGTTAAATGTTGCTGTTGGTCAGGGACCCTTTGTATAGCGCTTTGAGCACGATTAGTGTATATTGCCTTATATATAAGCTCAAGTATGTTTTTTCTTCTGAATACCTCCCTGAAGAATCCATTAAAATACCAACGGATGGTGTTACAACGTTGTAGGAGGAAATAACCAAAGTGAGGTGAGGATTATAATATATATATATATATATATATATATATATTATATATATATATATATATATATATATATATATAATATATACATATATATGAGAAAAATGAGGTCTTTTCCGTTCATGTTCATTTTAAGGGGAGGTTTGGGTCTAATTATTAGGAAATCTTTCAAGAAATAGATTTTGAGATCTTGGTGGAAAAGAATATTTTATTATCTTAGAAATAATATTATTGAAGTCCAACTTCTTAAAATAGACTATAAAGGCACGAAAAACACAGTCAAAAATGGTACATGTAGTAAATAAAGTGTGAAAAAAAGGAAAGCAATTTTACTATTTTCTCAATATGTCATTTTTTTCAAGGGTATGGGATACTGTGTCAAACGTTTCTCAGAATCTATTCAATGAAATTGTCTGAAAATATCCACAGTTATCACAGAGATAATGCAGCATGTCACCATAGAAATATTATTTTGATAAGGCATGTGTATTTTGAATTATAGTCCAAATTATAAGTTTTTAACATACATTTTGTCATAACACTTTGATTCTCAACTTTGTAATGTTCTAATAAAAATTCCATAGGTAAAAGCTATAAAATCTCTCTATGGTGACACAAAATTCTACAATGTTGATTAGAGGGAGGTCATTCTTGTATTAGTTTTTGTGGAAGGTTTGCCACAAGATTGTTATATTTTTTATGCCAGACCCCCAAATTATGTTACAAAACGGGTATCAGCATAGATAATTTATAGTTCTCACCAAAAACGTTGTTTTTGAACCTATCATGACGATACAGATTGATTAAAACCGCCCAATATAGGTGATTATTTGTTATTTAGAAAAAACTGAAACCACCCCTTAATAACGTTGGTGATATAATGAAGGTTAACGACCAATAGGTCAATGTATGACTGCCCTTTACAAGATGGTAGCAGCCTCTTATGCTTCACACTATTATGTTATGACGATTGACCCAATCAGCAAAGTCCTGTCCGCATTCGTGCACCGTCGCAAACCCGCCTGGTAGCATCGTCACAACACACCTTTCGACTAGATGCTCTGCCGTCTCGGGTTCTTGCCCACAGCGTGGACATATTGGACAGGAAGTTAGACCCCACCGATGTAACGCACTTGCCTTTAGGCAGCTCCTCGACCGAAGCCGATTCGCAGCTAACCCAGTGTCTCCTCTTACTGGTATCAAAGCCTACAAGATGGTGAAAACAAAGGTGCAGATGTCTATAATGGTTTTAAAATATACAGTCATTGAAATCAGGGAAAGACTTTTTGAACATCCTGTATCATAACAAAACATGGCTGGTGACTTGCATCATCGTACATTAATATTTCTCTGTTTTTCTGTAAATTCTATAATATCAAAAATATGATTTGGATAGATCATTGGCCAGTTTTTACTCTCAACTTTTTAAGGGTTTTGCGACACATCTAGAGTATTTCAGCGCCAGAAACGCCCCCCCCCCCCCCCCCCCAAAAAAAAACCCCCAATAAAGTTGGATGGTCAAAACAATTCTAGATTTACAATTGAAAGGACACGAGAAATAGTAAGACAAAGGGGAATGGTTCAAATAGGGAACAGATGTAGATTCCAAGAGCACACCATCCGTGTGCATAGTTTGAGATCAGCTAAAAGTCTCATCTAGACAAAAGCAGAATATCCCACTAGATGAGCAGACTCAAATATTTACAATTACAAATCATATGTTCAAAGTAAAATACATAACAGTACTTTCAGAAAGATAGTTTACTACGAAAGAAAAAACCAACTCATAAAACTAACACTATTTTAAACACTGTTTCCCTCTAAGCCAAGGACCCCGCAAGGGCCAGGACAAAACAAAGTAATCCCATTCCAAGACAAAGACAGAAAACCCCCCAAAACAGATACTCACTTTTAATGACAGCCTGTGTGTGTGAGTCTTGAATCTGCACCAATGTCCCACCCTCGTTCTGACAATGAGCCACCGCGGCTTTGTGGTTCATGTAAATATAAAAAGCCTTGATGCATTTAAATCCTCTGCCGTAACGAATCCACCCATCCTTGCAAAGTTTGCTTTCTGTGATAAGAAATTGATAATTATCATTCATTATATTTATATGAATCACAATGTTGCCAACCTCCTACAGCGCCAAAATCGTTGATTTTACCAAGGTTAACACCCTATAGATAGTATGCGCTTGGCTAAGAAGCTCATAACATTGCCATCCGGAAGTACAACGGACCAACACACAAAACTGTGTGTATCCATGAACGTTTAAAGTCGGGTTAATATAGTTCAGTGAGCATTACTCATAAACACGGATGGCAAAAAACAATAACAAAGACCTGAGTGACGTCATCTTCGAACTATCTATAAATAGTAACGAGAACATCACCACCAAAGACACTCATTAACCACATAACTGCCAATCGTATTTTATTATATGGCCAGAAATCTCAAATGTCGATCGACTTAAATGGGCCCCCGTCTTGGTAAAAACTACTCAAACCTGGGACTTAGATGGACTTCGCAAGGTCCCAGTTTTGATAGTTTTTGCCAAGATTGTTGCTTGTCCGTTTTCTGCATATTTTATAATAAAATTATAATTTTGACTTGGATAAATCATTGGCCACTTTTTACTTTTAACTTTTTTTTACACCCGATTGTAAGCAAAAGTTACCGCTCCGATGGTAAAACTGGCTGAATGTGAAGCTTTCATAAGACGAAAAAAGTTTTTGTAGTTCAAAATGTCATAAAGATCCAACTGTATAAAGGCTCATATATATAGTTTAGATCGTTTTCTGACTACCCCCCCCCTCCCCTGTCCACCTAGCATTGATTGGGTAGCTGGGTCTGTTAGATCTGGCAGAAAGTACTTTGCGATAGACTATCCAAGGAGTAGCAAGAAATTTCTATTGTCTTCTCAACACTACAGAAACCGGGATTATCTCCGGCTCTATGGACCTAGTGGCTCTGAATGGCTACTTCATATAAATACCAACAATCCAAAACAAACAATGCACAACTTGTCTTCGGCAAGGAATGATAAACATTTACAAAATATAATAAAATCATAACTAGATTTTTGTTTGGAACAAAACTAAAGTACCAAGTGCCGACCAGGTGCCTTTATATCGCCAAAAGTACAAAAGTAAGTTCACACTAGTTTTAACCCGATTGTATTGGGTACAAAAAAGAAATTATTATCATCAACGAAAAGCTCATTCATTTCTCTATCAAATATATATAATTATGTCCATCTCAATGCCCTGAGTAAAAGGTAATCACGAACTTAACCCTCTGCTCCTTACCGGCTATTTTCAGAATTTTCCCAATAAACCCAACACAAAAATATATTTTTCTTACTCAAACAGGAAAGCAGCAATTACATTCAAAACATAAGATTATAAATTCAACTTTACAAACAGTTTCAAGGTTTGATAGCGATTACAAAAAAAAAAGATATTAACATTTTTGATGTAAATTGAAATCAGAATGAGAAATTATTGGTTTTATCCTAAAGAATGTGACGATTTTCCTATGGTTGGTAAGGAAAGGGTTAAGAAGTGACACCAAAAATTTGAGTTTGCAAATGTACACAACTTTATTGCGGCTATATCGTCTAGTGGTATGACATTCGCTTTCGGATCGGAAGGTCCTTGGTTCGAGCCTCGCTCGGCGCGTAGTTGAGTCCTTGGAAAATGCTCTTTACTCACATTCTCTCACCGTATTCCGTGATTTCATCAGTCATCAAAGAAAAATCCAACTTTACGAAGCACTCGTCCTGCCCATACTCCTCTACAACTGCGGCACATGGGGACTTACAAAATCAAACTTAGAAAAATTAAACGCACTACACAGAAAACATCTAAGAACAATGTTAGGAATATATTGGCCAGATAAAATATCAAATGACGACCTATACGAACGCTGCCAAAAGAGACCAATCAGCGACACCATCAAATAGCAAAGATGGAAACTTTTCGGACATATTCTTAGGCGAGACGAGTCAATCCCTGCACAAACGGCCATGGAGGAATACCTGTCACAGAGTGGCAAAAAGTACGCTGGCAGAACACCCACCTCACTCCCAACATCGCTAAACCAAGATCTTCAACAGTACTACAGACAACACCTAGACTCATCACAACACGACCAAACAGCCAGCACCCAGCAAAATCAAGAACCATCTCTTCCAAGACACCTCCATACCAACAAAGACCTCTCTCAACTAAAACTACTGGCACAGGACATAGAGAAATGGAGAACCATCTCTATAGAAATCGTTAGATCCACTTGAACAAAAACAGTTCACGGCAAGCGCCATTAGGACTGCAACGCCTTATTATTATTATTATTATTATTATTATTATTATTATTATATTATTATTATTATTATTATTATTATTATTATTATTATTATTATTATTATTATTATTATTATTATTATTATTCCTGTGTAGATTGAGTACCTGGTCGTTAACGGCGTTGTCTCTGTCCGCAAAAATGTGTAATATCGCCTAACAAGCGCTTTGAGCACGTTTAGAGGTTATTGCCCTATAGGGAATGAGATTAGCGGAAGAGTAGCGTCCCTTGATTGGACGTCACCTTACAGAGAGAACGTCAACATGGTTTTCCGCATGTGTCTCTCTCGTCCTCTCTTTCGGTGAAGGGTCTCATGCCCCTTTCAAGTAAGGTCATCTGGAGGAAGCTTAGGCGTCCGTGAAATGACGAAGTGTGCTTGAATTCGAAGTTGACATAACACAAAAATTTCCATAATAAATGAAAGTTAATGATTTATTTACCTTTATTAGTCATGATAGCGGAACAACACTCGATTCTGCAGCGTTGTTTACCGTAGAAAACGGTAGGGGCTGCCTGTGATTGTGAAAATACTAACGAAAGAGTGAAAATGGAGAGGCTTCGTTTAGGAACGATACAGACAATGGACGTTTCGGGTACAAACCCTTCGTCAGCACAACAATACACAAATTAACTTGGAAAACAAAAAAATAAAAGTACTAGAAGTAGTCGTAATAGTAGTAGTAATAATAATAATAATGATAATAATAATAATAATAATAATAATAATAATAATAATAATATAATAATAATAATAATAATAATAATAATAATAATAATAATAATAAAAATAATAAAATAATAATAATAATAATAATAATAATAATAATAATAATAATAATAATAATAATAATAATAATAATAATAATAATAATAATAATAATAATAATAATAATAATAATAATAATAATATAGCCCCTTTCAAGTAAGGTCATCTGGAGGAAGCTTAGGCGTCCGTGAAATGACGAAGTGTGCTTGAATTCGAAGTTGACATAACACAAAAATTTCCATAATAAATGAAAGTTAATGATTTATTTACCTTTATTAGTCATGATAGCGAAACAACACTCGATTCTGCAGCGTTGTTTACCATAGAAAACGGTAGGGGCTGCCTGTGATTGTGAAAATACTAACGAAAGAGTGAAAATGGAGAGGCTTCGTTTAGGAACGATACAGACAATGGACGTTTCGGGTACAAACCCTTCGTCAGCACAACAATACACAAATTAACTTGGAAAACAAAAAAATAAAAGTACTAGAAGTAGTCGTAATAGTAGTAGTAATAATAATAATGATAATAATAATAATAAATAATAATAATAATAATAATAATAATAATAATAATAATAATAATAATAATAATAATAATAATAATAATAATAATAATAATAATAATAATAATAATAAATAATAATAATAATAATAATAATAATAATATAATAATAATAATAATAATAATAATAATAATAATAATAATAATAAATAATAATAATAATAATAATAATAATAGTATAGTAGTAGTAGTAGTAGATAGTAGGTAGTAGTAGTAGTAGTAGTAGTAGTAGTAGTAGTAGTAGTAGTAGTAGTAGTAGTAGTAGTAGTAGTAGTAGTATAGTAGTAGTAGTAGTAGTAGTAGTATATATAGTAGTAGTAGTAGTAGTAGTAGTAAGTAGTGGTAGTATAGTAGTAGTAGTAGTAGTAGTGTATAGTAGTAGTAGTAGTAGTAGTAGTAGTAGTGTCAATAGTAGGGGGGGGGGGGTGGAGGGCGAGGTGAAATAGTCACTGAGTGGGGGGGGGGGGGGGGGGGGGGGGGGGGGTGGTGGGGTGGAATGGGACAGGTGTTAGAGCGGCGGTCGAATCTTTGAGAAGGAAATACAAAAAAAAAATTCGAACGGTACTAACTACTATACTACTACATACTATACTACTACTACTACTACTACTACTACTACTACTACTACTACTACTACTACTACGTACTACTACTACTACTACTACTACTACTACTACTACTACTACTACTACTACTACTACTACTACTACTACTACGATTACTATACTACTACTACTACTACTACTACTACTACTACTACTACTACTACTACTACTACTATTACTAGTACTTATTCTATTACTACTACTTCTTCCAATATTACAATTCTAATATGTCTTTTATCTTCCATTATACGTCAAAAATGCCAATAAGGAGTTGGCGAAGGGCGATGTTGAAAGGTACTACCGCAGAAGTTGTAAAAACGAAATGCTCTAACCAAACTTTCGCACCGTATAGACCACAAAATTAAAAAACATAACTTTCAACTGAGGATATCTTTCCTTTGGATAAGGAGATTTCACTTATTATGAAAAAGAATTAAAAATAAAAAATACTATCAAGCTTTAAAATATAATGTTATTGGGGTGAGAGAAAAAAATGTTTAGAATTAAACACACGGTTCGATAAAACTTAAAGATCGCTGATAAACGATTTATCTAACTGCGCGGTTTTACCGGAAGCGAGGACGAGAGTCGCATGCGCAAAACAATAATAATGTTCTTTCTCTAATAACTTATCCGCCGGTGACATCCAATCTTACGCTACTCTTCCGCTGATCTCATTCCCTATATAAAAGCTCAAGTTTCTTTGTCTTTTAATTGGTATTTTGTGTTCCATCCTTTTCCTTGATGCAAGAAAACCAATGGCTTTTGCGTGGACAGAGTGAATTGTTCAATAATCTCTGCAGAGAGATTTTGTCAGATGCCTTTAAAATACTGGATTAAATCATAACAAGATTCTCCGCAATGACAAAATTCCCCATACTTTTCACATTGAATGTTTTTATTTCATTTTTTTACCATGATGATATTATATGAAATTAAAATGAAATTGAATAAAAACATAGAAAAACAAAAACAAACCTAAACAAACTCCAATACGACGTGTAACGGCAAATAACGCTGCAGAATCGAGTGGTGTTCCGATATCATGTCTAATAAAGGTAAATCAATTATTAAATTTCATATATATGGACATTTTTGTGTTATGTCTACTTCGAATTAAAGCGCTTCGTCATTTAAGGACGCCTAAGCTTACCCCAGGTGACCGTGCTTGAAAGCGGCATGGCTTTATGACACTTCACCGGAAGCGCGGATGAGAGACGCATGAGCAAAAGCTATGTTCTCTCTCTAAGGGCATGTGTTTGTTCCAGACATTTATTAAATCAAATTTCAAATACTTACGACAGCGTCCAGTGGCCCCATGTCCATCCTGTACACAATCCTCTCCTGGTAGACACCTCTGAAATTATAATTTTGTTTAATTAAGAAGAAAGAATATGTGAAGGTTAAAGGAACTAAAAACTAAAATGATATGACAACTTTAAATTTACTCTTCATCTCATTGCTCGAACGTCACACCAGTTTGAGACGAATTGGCACATATTTATTTTCTGTAATCCAAATATAAGCCAAAATGTGACCTTTTGCCTCAAAATTGTTTTATGGGTTGGTGAACCTTATGTCAAACAAAGATATTAAAGTTAATTCGAGGAGAATTCTAAAGCTTAGTTTACTTTATTTTGATTTCATTTTAGAATATTATTTTTACCTATTTACCCATCTCTCTTAACCAGTTAGATCAACCTAGTTTTGTTCTTTTATTTTATCTCTTTCCTTTATATTAAAGATATCTTTGATACGCATTACCCCTCTCCCGTTCTCCCACTTTCTGTGTCTCTCTCTCTCTCTCTCTCTCTCTCTCTCTCTCTCTCTCCGTCTTTCTTTCTTTCTCTCTGCCCCCCTCCCCTCGATATTATATATATTTCAATTAGTATAAAGATAGAATGCGCTTGGCCAAGGAGTTCACAACATTGCCATCCGGAAGTATAACGGACCAACACACAAACTCTGTGTAACCATGAACTTATATAGTCTGGTTAATACAGTTTAGTGAGAACAACTCACAAACGCGGATGGCAAAAACCATAACAAAGGCCTGAGTGACGTCATCTGCATACTATCTATAAAATGATTATTGCTTGTTGTAAAAAAGCCTAATACTGGACGGCAAAAAGATTCTCGGTGTCTCTGTTTTTGTTGAAATAAAGAAAAGGCGACCACTCCTTCCTGACGTAATCACTAATGGTCTCAGTGGATGCTGCTGGTCATTTAATAATTTAGTTATTTTACTAATACACCATATCTCATATAAAAGATCTACATATTCAACACCATTTATATACTGTGCAATGGATTTTTTAATATATGAATTTATTTTGTTCCTTTCCACTGCTAAGCAATTGCCTCCCCAAGCTGTTAAACAAAATGGCAAGACAATTTCAATTACTGCTTTATAAGATAATGTGCAGAGGGTTTTATCTATTCTAAACTGAGAAAGTTTTGATAAAACGTAAGTACTCCTGCACATCTTACAGCTGGTCCCTAGACCGATTTTACATTTACCAAATTTTAATAACGAATTTGTGTTGAGCTACGACACCTCAGATAGGGCTCTGGGCAGCGTGTACACCCCATTGCATTTGTCAGCAGAAAACCCTAACCAACAAAAGGATAGTATCTCTAAAAAAATCATTAAATCACTTTTTTTACTTAATCGACAATCTGGGACATAGGAAAGCTTACGAAGTTGTCAGAATAATCATATCTCGAGTATTTTAAAAAAATTAGAGGCGATTGAAAATTTTGCTAGAAACAGTATCCTATTTAAGCCCAATCTTTAACCTACAAAAGGACAATATCTCAGACGGCCGTGTTCGCCCCGTCAAGTGAACGGCGTCCCTCGTGAGTATGACGGTGGCGACAATGAATATAGCTTGGCTTGACCATTCGAAACGGCTTGGGAAGTTGACATTGCTACTTACATGGCTGCCAGATGGCCATAACCGTGGCCAATTTGGCCAAGATGGCCACCATTAGAATAGGGCTTTCTTTAAAATATCTTTTATTTACTTTTTCACAAGCTACTTTTTTCTTAGTGTAGTCGACCTTTTTTTTTTAATAAAAAAAATGAGTTTACAAGGCAGTCAGAGCTTTGGTTTACATAAGGGTGTATATGGCTGCCTTTGATTTTGAAATGGGCCACGAGGAACTCTGATCATCTGATATTTAGTGAGGGGGGGGGGGGGGATTAATCTGTGTGTGTAAAAAAAAGAAGAGAGAGAGAGTGTGTGTGTGTGTGTGTGAGAGAGAGAGAGATAGATAGAGAGAGAGAGAGAGAGAGAGAGAGAGAGAGAGAGAGAGAGAGAGAGAGAGAGGGGGGGGGGAGAGAGAATTATTTATTTAATTAACAAGTTAACTCGCGAGGTCACAAGTTTGAGAGTTTTTGCCAGGATGAGGGTCATTTAAATCGATCGATATTTGAAGGACATGTTTTCTGGCTACATTTTAATTACTTGTCTTGCTAGAGTGCGACAGATAACTGGCTAAATAATCATTCAAACTAGCATCTACATTGTTTATTTCGGTCATCCCAGACGTCATCAAATGTGCACGTTGTTTATCAAGGTCATCTCAAACATCACCAAATGTGTACATAGATTATTTGAGTCATCCCAAACGTCATCATGTGTCAGTGAGATTTCTTGAGGTTTTTTTAACACTTAGATCTACATAGAATAGAAAGCTGTACTCCTTCTAATCAATTTGACGATCATAACGTTGAACATTGATGTTTATCTATTGCCGATAATTCTATTATTCAATGTGTGTATGTACTAAAAGGTTATTTTAAATCACCAATCAGCTGTCTTTTCAGAGTTTATTCAAGGCAATATATTAAGCGAAAATATTCTGCAGTACTTGAATAAAGATTTTATACCATGGGTTCGAAGCATTATTCAACGAATGCATTTTACTAAGAAACAATTGGTTTTCCAAGATGAGAAGTGGAATAATGGTAGATAACTAATTTGTATGGAAAATAGTTACTAACGAGAAAGAAAGCAACACAGCTGACAACAAGACAGTTGATGCCCATCGGACTGCAACAATATTCATAAGATTTGTTTTTGGTGTTTTTTTTTTCTCTAGAAAGCTAACGACGGAAAGAGAGCTAAGAAAATTATTACTGTCCTGTTTTGTGCGAACATGAATTGCACAAAAAAGTGGCCCTTGTTTGTTATTGAGAAATTCGCCAAACCAAGATTTTTGAAGGGAATACCAGAAACTTCCCGTCTGCTAGGGTGCAAAATAATAATAGTAGGGGGAATTAGGTCCAAAAAACCCTTGAATTGTGCAAACAAGATTGAAAGCATGAAAATTACATATGTTGTAGAATATGAAAAACCCTATAATTTATGATATAGAACCACTCTGAGAGATCAGTATTAGTTGAGATACAAGCTTTTTAAGATTAGAAAATTTTGAAATGAACGACAATAATTTCTTTCATTTTTATTGTGTAAACATTCGAGGCAAGCCGACAAAAGGTTATTTTACGTCATCCTTTGGATTCCCATTGGTGACTATTTTTAGCGTCGAAGCGGATGTTTTCCTTTCCCTTTACTTCGATTCACGAACCATACAAATTATTTAATCGTAAATATTATTCAATTTCACTTGTTTTAAAGGGCGTCTAGCGAGCAATATTCTATAATAATATGAGATTTTTTTCTGCATCTGATTTAATAAGTATAATCAATTGCTCTAAAACGGACGGGCAGACGGGAAGACGAGCAGAGGGGTAGACAAAACAGACTAGCAGAACACTTCTCAATAAATGCAGATAACCGGTGTTGACAAAGGACAGTGCTTCTTCTCCCCTCCTCTTGTTTCCTTTTCTTTCCAAATATACTGCTATAATCATTTTACGTGAGTTAAAACCTATTTCAGTCAAACTTGATGACAGTAAAGAGTCAGCATACCACTTACATTGCTATAATTATCATCATTATCATCATCATCAACCACTATGATGCTGTATTGTGGCAAGTTATTTACTTTACGTTATTTACCTCAAAGGGACAATGGGAGAATGTTCTATTTGTACTGTTGTGTCCTTATGTAAGGCGCTGCACACATTTTGCCTGCTGATGATGTGTCTTTAACAGAAATAACGAAAGAAAGAGAGAGAGAGAGAGAGAGAGAGAGAGAGAGAGAGAGAGAGAGAGAGAGAGAGTTATGAAAGAATATTGCATATGCCTAATAAAGGAATGCGTTTGCATGATTTCAGATACACATACAATAGCAAAAAGAACTGCTCCCAGAGACTGGGACAAGTGTTTGAAATGCCAACAAGATAACACAGACCGTTTATAATGTCCCTCTAAATGAGATTATTGAAAGTTTAAAACAAAATTATACTAAGTTGCATAAGTATTGTCGTGTAAAATTGAAGGCCAACAAAATTAGGCGATTAGAATTAAAATTAAAGAAATCTAAAAGAATTGCCCTACAAGAATTCCAAACTTCGTCATTTGACTTGGAGGAGTCACCGAATGAATATATTTCGCAACCAACGAGAATAATGAGACAACGTTCAAAATTAGAGATTGGCTGTAATAAACAAACGTGTTTAAAAAAAAAAAAAAAACATGGAATCGGGAGTACTCCATTCTATAATGACAACAGATATGGAAGAAAATATTCGTGAAATAGCGTTATCTATAAAAGATTCTGATATGTTGTCATTTATTGCCGGAGGAGATTTAGTCGCTCAGGAGGCACACTACCGCCCTATACCATAAAATTTGTTATGCACGATACTTAAAAAAACTAGCTTTAAAAGATGTCACTGCTGATGATAATCATGATGCCACAGTTCTTAAAAGAAGTCGAGCTTTTGCTAACATTATATCTTTTATAGAAGAGTACCCAGCAACAAATGTGTCGATCGACATGAACCACTGTGTCAAAAGTGTCCCAAAAACTCATCAAATGTTCATGAAAGAGAGAATTTATCGGCACCCGATGCAAGTATTTAAGGTCCGGTTTGCCTTGCACGGACTTATGTAGATGCGGGGTGTGTGTGTGTGGTTACCGGTGTATTTAAAGTTTTAGAACGCACATTGTATTGTCGTGGTTATTTCCTCGGATAAGTAATGCTATATAGGAAAAAATAAAAGTGCGAAACACGCACTGTTATGATAAATTGCCAGAGTGGTTCTATATTAGGTATTATTTATACGGGTCATAGCTACCTATATGCCAATTTTCAGGATTAAAACCCCAATGTGCACGGTTTTAGCCTAATTTTCCCTAATACAATGAATATGAAGAAAATATATCTTTTTCCGCAGTTATTTCCCTTGTTTAATATAGCTGTAATAGGTAAAATCTAAGGCCTTAAACCGATACGTTATGATTGATTGCCAGAGTGGTTCTATATCAGATATTTTTTCTATGGGTCTTAGCAACCTGTATGCAAATTTTCATGCTTTCAACCCGAATTTGCACGGTTTTAGCCTAATTCCCCCTACTATAATGTATGTATGACACCAAGCCTTTTTCAATTCTGGTTGTTAGAATTGGATAGGACCAAGACTCTACGAGGGAGAATCGTAATTGCTGACGACGTTTTGGCTCACCCATCTGTGGAGACTTTGATGGCGAACATTTTTTTCCTACGACGCCAAATCAAAAGTACAGCCCAGAACATCAAGATGCTCTAAGGGGTCATTCTACT
>NC_088366.1:52754692-52774692 GCF_034508935.2 Berghia stephanieae | reverse complement strand
TGGTGATAGGAACGATGACGGTTGTGCTAGTATTGATAATAATAATAATAATAATAATAATAATAATAATAATAATAATAATAATAATAATAATAATAATATGATGATAATAATAATAATAATAATAATAATAATAATAATATGATGATAATAATAATAATAATAATAATAATAATAATAATAATATATGATATAATAATAATAATAATAATAATAATAATAATAATAATAATAATAATAATAATAATAATAATAATAATAATAATAATAATAATAATAATGATGATGATAATAATAATATATAAATTATTAATTTTAAAAAATGGAAATTCGTTTACAGACTTGGCATGCATGAAAATGTATAAACACAAAGTTGAGAAATCTATGGCGACAATGTATACATATATAATATATGCAAATGCACAAAAATGTAAAAATATACAACCAAGAACCCATAGCAACACTTTATATATTGATTTGATAAATTGAGATAGGCCATACCTCTAGCCTTTAGTCAACTTGTGCGTGTATATTTAAAAGATAGTATTTAATTAGGTACCACAATAGACGTCATTTTTGTGGGAGTAAAAAACCCTATATATTTTGCGTCACGCGTCGAAAAAAGGATTGTTGTTAAACCGGGTCATTCAACCATTGATTCTTCGCCCATTAAAAAGCGTACAGTAATAAAGTTGGTATCATCAGAAAGAGGAATGTTTCAGCTTTATTCCTATACCAGATCAACAATAAAAAATGGGCATTTAAGGGAGAAAAATGCCATTTTAAAACTTTACAGCAGCGGAAAACCCCGACATATTACTGATATAAAATTTGATCCAAGTTTGTCTAAAAGACAAACATCTTATCTCTATTTTTACCAATTTGTTTTTATGAAGGTTGTTTAATGGCCGAGGTATCGCATTTTTAAAAAGTCCACCAAATCCTTGTTTTCAGCTTTGGGTGTTATCGGATTTTTTTACACCTCATTGTAGTTTGTAACAGCACTTAAAATGCCGTGAGAATGAGATCTCAAATTATTGACAAAAAGAAAAGCGTTCACGAAAACCACATGAATATTTTATTAAAGTACCTTCATAGTTTATGTTTTAGATAGTTTAAAACAAAATGAATAAGATAAATGTTGTTATTTCAATTGATAACTCGGGTCGGTAAGTGGGTATGTATTAACGATGAAACAGCCTAAACAAACCCCTCATTTTTCCGGTTTTTATTAACGTGTAATCTTTTTTGAATGACTTTCTAGCCTTGGTTTTCATTGAACGACGTTTGGTTTTTATCAATTTATACATGTAATTTTTTCAAATCTGGTTTGTCTCTCGATGTTTATTTATTGCTAAACAAAAAACACGGGACGAATTTATACACACTCTCCACTCATGGCGGCCATGTTGTTGCTATGACAAAATGATTGTTTGACCTTGTTAGAACTGAAGTAGATTTTTACGGTCGAAGGTGTAATGTCGTTTTTAAAACAATTGCATAGGAATACCCACTACTTGTAGTTTATAAATAGAAAAAAAGACACACAATGATTCGTCCCAATGTGTTAGAGAATTGAAAATGCATTGCTATTGTTTATTTTATTTGGGAAAAGCGGTACTTGTAATGGTTATAAGATTGGAGAAATAAGACTTCGAAGTGCCACTTCGTTGTCTAACATTTTTTTTTTCTTTCTGATGCTTTCATGATAGTGATAGACTATGTAAAGGAACAATAAGAGTTACTAGTGGATAATGAAGCAGTATATCTGTAGAAGTAATATAATCATTCTTTACGCCACTAAAACTGAATCAAAAACGATAATAGGATGCCGTGTATTTATTTGTTTTTGTTTGCTTGTAATTTTTAAAAATATGTTTTTGTTTAAATCGGGAAGAGCTGTAAATTTAAGACGAGAAAAGAAGCAAATAAAGAGATCTTTTTTCAGTTTTGTTTTTGGTGAGATTTGCGATACCTCAATTCGTACAATACTCGCCTCTCAAGCAAAGGGACGTTAATCATAAATAATCGGGTGGCTAGGTCTATAGGGTGTGTGTGGCGGAAAGTACTTTATTTCAGACTAGCGTCCTAACTAAAGGGTAGCAGATCATTCAGTAACACAGAAATCAGGATACAGTCACGCGTCACAGACTTTAAGGCGCTAAAAAACTTTGGGATGGTAGGGGGTTGAGGGCGCACCTGCTGGGAACAAGCGCATGAATCCGTATAAGAGGAAAGCACTCTACTGCCAACGTATATATCGATACCCTCCTAATAACATACAAAGAGACGATTTACAGTGGAAAAATCATCCCCCATTATAGGAATAATACATTTTACTGCACCCTTTCGGTTAAGGATCCCAGAGAGGGCCAAGGCAAAACCAAGCAATATAATTACCAGACACGTCCATAGCGTAGAATGAGAATGAAACAGACGTTGCGGAAGTAAAGACACGATGTCTTGAGATTATAGGGGTTTCCTAAGAGGTTGATTTATTATTTTATGCTGCTGGTTCGAACAGTATGCTTGTCATTCATGATTTCATGTTGAATTTTGAGAAGGAAATGTTGACTTTGCAACAAGTTAAGATGATTTTTGAATTTAGCAGGTCCGGTTTCCTATAGTATATGAAACTTTTCTTCTATCTTCATTATTTTGAGAGATATTTAATCTTTTATACATTTTGTTCGTGATTATAGATATTTTTCTGCCAACATGCAAAATTGCGTGTTTCCTGCCTGATGTTTACTTCTTTATTTTTCAAAGACCATTTGAAGAAAATGTCTGAAAAAAATTGGATCTCTTCCCTGGAGTACTCTCTACCCGTTGACGTGAATTACGTGTCATATTGTATGATCATTATGTTAATATAGTATGTGGAATATGCTATTTCGTCATGCTGGAGGCCAAAATATTTACTTTCGCGAGTGTTTTGGGGAATTTTCAACAGACTGTAGATTTCGGAAAAAATGTGTGTCTGGTTCAAATCTGATTTACCTAGTCACTCTGGTTTAAAAATGTGTATCACAAGTGGTTAGTTACATGACGTCAAAGTTGGAACATGTTCTTACATCAATTGGCAAGCAAAAATTTCTAAGTTCTTGAAAAATGAATTTGCTCTCAATTTCTTATTTATGTATGGATTTTCAAAATTTAAAAAGTGTTTTCCATGACTATCTGAAATGCTTTATGAATATAGTAATAAAGGTCAATTTTAAATATTTTAAAATTGTCTCTTGTGGTACCTAATTTAATTTAAATCACAGTTGCGCGTTAAAAATTCGAACACCGTGTGGCAAAAACGAATTAAGGTGACGTGTTGTCTTTGTTTTTATAGATCAAGGCGACGGCTCCTCGTGGAGAACTTAATATATTTGTGAAGGGGGCGATCGCCATCCTTCATAACTTTCTCCATTTTACTGAGACAAAATCTCTTGAGCAGTTCTTCCACATTGGAAATTGGCTTTAGCAATTATCCGATCAATTTTCTTAATGTCGCAAAAACTGGCATTTCCACACCATGCTGTAATACAAAAAGTAATAACGGTCTCCAAAACGGATCTATAAAAAAGGGTGCATAACGTTTTGTCTATGCCAAATTCTGAAAGTTTCCGAATGATGACTCAACTGGACGAAAACCTGAATACAGATCGCTCCCATTATAACAGAAAAGTTTTCAATCCAAAATATAACAAAGCGACTTGTCATTATTACATGATGGAAATATAACACAACACAGCGATCTATTTCCATTGATATCTTGTTGATCCACATTAGACTTTTTTCCATCACATGATCGTTATAAGATGAAGTCGTCGAAGTCCTCGGCTCTTTGTTATTGTTTTAGACCACTTGTTGGGTGATTGTTTCTCACTAAATTATATCAATAAGACTATTTATGCAATGAGTTTAAATAAAATACTCACATCTGCTCGTCAGATGAAGCGCACAAACACACAAAACTATTTGTTATAGTCTGATTGATACTTTTTAGTGAGAACGAATCGTCAAACAGGTGGTCTGAGTTTAAAGTTACACAAAGTATTTAGTGTTGGTACGATCGATCGGGCGGGCCAACTGGTGAGTATTTATTTTAGATTTAAACTTATACAACCAATAAACACAATAAAATACATATTTCTTTTCACTATAATGTTTGGTTATTCCAGCTGTTAGAATTTCACGATGGCTATAAACAATAAACACATATGGCACTTGGTTTCACTCGTATAAATCTATTGTCTTAGAATTATGCGAAGTATAATGAAAAGATAATATGTACTCACAATTACGTAGAAAAGTTGAAGCTTCATCCTCTTCGATTGTTGAAATGAACTGAGTGTTACAGCTAAGAGAGAGAGAGAGAGACAGGGAGTTTTATAATGGTCATTGCCAATTATTGTCTCTTACAACGACGAAAAAGGCGTTGGCACATGCGTCTCGAGTATTATTTACACAGGGCGGATAAAATTGAATACGTAATTAGGCACTGTGTAGTCAGTGATTAAATCCCTGTTTCTTTGTTTCAACTCGTGTTGTCCACATCCGCTATGTATTCTCTCGATTTGTTTTAAATAAACGGATTTAAACCTGTTGTATATTGAAATATTATTGTTATTAATGACAATGTAATTTATCTACAATGTATATAACGCCTGCCACATACAATATAGATCTAGGAGCACAATATACATGGCATGCAGCATTTATCATATTATCAACAGTATTTAAAAGATGAAATGCAAATTTGGGTAAATTATGAATATCCAGACTTTATTCTATCGATTTATGGGTGGAATTTCCCTTAAAACAGAGGAGCACTGGCTGCCCAGGCGAGTTGTTTCTAAACCAGTCCATATTTTGCTCTCTCTCGCTCTCTTCATTCCCTTATTTTTATATCAATTTTGTTTTTCATGTGGCTCCGTGTCTTTGTTTTGTTATGAGACTTCACGGTTTTGAATCGGTCCTTTCTGGAATCTTTTGATAAGAGGGCGACAGCCAGAATGATTTTTTATTTGGATAGGGGGTGGGGTGTGTGTTTTTTCTTTATTGTTTGGGAATTTATCTATTTAATCGATATCAATTTTTTTTAACGATAACTACTATGTTACTAGTGTGCATCTTGTGTGAGTGTGTCTATGTCAATATTGTATTGTTATAAATGTGTAACCAAATGACAAATTGCCACTTTTTGGGGGACAATAAAGATTTATTATTATTTATTATTATTATTATTATTATTATTATATTATTATTATTATTATTATTATTATTATTATTATTATTATTATTATTATTATTATTATTATTATTATTGTCACGTCGCCCAGCAAGAACTGAGTGTTACAGCTAAGAGAGAGAGAGTTTTATAAAGGTCATTGCCAATTGGTTTCAGTAGTCTGATGTCACGGCACCCGGCAATGGCGCCATCTTGGTTCTAAAAAAAGAAAATCATTACTTTTTATTCTTCATGCTGGCTTGAACTTTTCATATGCCTTGTGATCAGAATGTGTAAAAGTCAAAACATGATCAGATTTATGTTTTTTTCCCCTCTGGATACGCTTTTATGCTCGCCGGGGAAATATTTCATATGGGAGTCCGCCATTGTTCCGATAGTTTAGACACAGTGTTACTAAGTTACCATGCGTCATTAGAAAGGAAGTGACGTTACGACTGTTGAAGAGTATTGTCTGTTACAATGACGACATAGGCCTTGGCACGTGCGTCTCGTGAAATTATCATAAAATATATAATTTGAGAAAGCTATTTTCAAAATCAAATATATTACAAAAAAGGTTATTTCTAGACCGATTTTTATGACATAGACATAGACAATTTTTCTCCACTTTTCAAGCTGATTCCAACAATGAGGTTTTCAAATTTATCGCGATAAGATTATTTGTCATTATTTTTTTAAATACCCAATTGACTGCTCAGGAAATGAATACGTAATCCTTGGCGGCTAGCGAGTAGGTGTTAAATTTTGCTTACCCTTTCCCACGCAGACGCGCGCGCACACACACACGCACACACAGACACACACACACACACACACACACAGACTGAACACACAATGTATGTCTTTCACTTCTGGCCAAAGTTGCCTTATTACAACTTAGACTCGAATGATAACAGCGAGTAGGGTGTCAGATTAAACTTCAGTTTTAAAGGTCTAATTTAATTCACACCGTAATAAATCATAATAATGATCGTTCTTGATATATTAGAGCATTAAAATATTTAATTCACATTACTATAAATATATTTTAAATATATGTATTTTGTAATTATTTTAGCGACGATACGAACCCCTTTTAATCGTCGAGCCGAACGATAGGATGCTAGACGACGATAAGTCGGTGTGTGTGTGTGCGTGTGTGTGTGTGTGTGTGTGTGTGTGTATGTGCGTCTATGTGGGAAAGGGTATGCAAAATTTAACACCTACTCGCTAGCCGCCAAGGATTACGTATTCATTTCCTGAGCAGTCAATTGGGTATTTAAAAAAATAATGACAAATAATCTTATCGCGATAAATTTGAAAACCTCATTGTTGGAATCAGCTTGAAAAGTGGAGAAAAATTGTCTTTGTCTCATAAAAATCGGTCTAGAAATAACCTTTTTTGTAATAGATTTGATTTTGAAAACAGCTTTCTCAAATTTTATAATTTTATGATAATTTCCTTGTTTTCCGGTCGATGTTCTTGATTTATATATCGTTTTTCATTTCTAAATGAGACGAACGCACTGATGTAACTGGATTGATTCAAGAGTCTAAAACACATATTTCGTGTTTTGATTGTGAGTCCAGCCGTACTAAGAATTCACGAGCGTTGAGATATGACGTAACTATACATACAAGACCTCGTTCTCCACGCCACAGTAGGGCTTCCATTCATCGCTTTCGGTCAATCGTGGTCTTTGAAGTTACACAACATATACCGCCTGTGATGCCTTTACATACATCAAGGGTTGAGCTGACTCATTTTGACAAGCGAGCTATCAAAAGAGCAATCGTTGATTGGTCAAAACCTCAGAATTTCATATAAGGACACAAGTTCTGGAAAGCGATATCCACCCACCTGTCAGTGGACAGAACTGATATGACGAAATTAGGGCTCCATAAAATGTTATATCATGGTAGGCTCCACCCTCTATTTCTGTTCTGGCGTAGATGTAGAAGGCGATAACATTTCGGATGTCATAATGACTAGCGGGCAAAGGGTTAAAGCTTCCAAACAATCCCAATCGTCGTCTATCTCTAATCGGCCCCGTTAGCTCCCTGATGTGCAATCTGTCTATTATTTACACAGGGCGGCCAAAAAATGAATACGTAATTGGATTCAATAGTCTGATGTCACGTTGCCCATCAACTGCGAGCAGCATGGTTCTAAACAAAGAAAATTGGTACTTTTTATTCTTCAACTAGCTAGAACTATTCATATGTCATGTGATCAGAATGTTGAAGAAAAGTTGAAGCTTCCTCATCCTCGTTGATTGTTGAAAAGAACTGAGTGTTGCAGCTAAGACGGAGAGAGAGAGAGAGAGAGAGAGAGAGAGAGAGAGAGAGAGAGAGAGAGAGAGAGAGAGAGAGAGAGAGAGAGAGAGAGAGAGAGAGTTTTAAAATGGCCATCTCTTACCTAGACAAAATAGGGCTTGGTACATACGTCTCGTCTCGAGTATTATTTACACAGGGCGGCAAAAATTTAATAAGTAATTATGTAGTCTAAGCAGTAGTAGTAGTAGTAGTAGTAGTAGTAGTAGTAGTAGTAGTAGTAGTAGTAGTAGTAGTAGTAGTAGTAGTAGTAGTAGTAGTAGTAGTAGTAGTAGTAGTAGTAGTAGTAGTAGGAGTAGTAGTAGTAGTAGTAGTAGTAGTAGTAGTAGTAGTAGTATGAGTAGTAGTAGTAGTAGCGGTAGTAGTAGTAGTAGTAGTAGTAGTAGTAGTAGTAGTAGTAGTAGTAGTAGTAGTAGTAGTAGTAGTAGTAGCTCAATTAATAGTAGTGGTAGTAGTAGTAGCAGCAGCAGCAGCAGCAGTAGTAGTAGTAGTAGTAGTAGTAGTAGTAGTAGTAGTAGTAGTAGTAGTAGTAGTAGTAGTAGTGGTAGTAGTAGTAGTAGCAGTAGTAGTATTAGTATTATTATTATTATTATTATTATTAGTAGTAGTAGTAGTAGTAGTAGTAGTAGTAGTAGTAGTAGTAGTAGTAGTAGTAGTAGTAGTAGTAGTAGTAGTAGTAGTAGTGGTAGTATTAGTAGTAGTAGTAGTAGTAGTAGTAGTAGTAGTAGTAGTAGTAGTAGTAGTAGTAGTAGTAGTAGTAGTAGTAGCAGCAGCACTAGTAGTAGTAGTAGTAGTAGTAGTAGTAGTAGTAGTAGTAGTAGTAGTAGTAGTAGTAGTAGTAGTAGTAGTAGTAGTAGTAGTAGTAGTAGTTAGTTGTAGTAGTAGTAGATGGGAGATGATGAAGGGAGTCGTGATAATTTTATCGTAGTGTTTTTATGCAGGGTTGACGGTGTATCTTAACGGATCGTTTTTATACACCTCTGTCACGCATGCGCATCCCACCCAATTTCACCAGCGATCTGTATCTGGACCTGACGAAAGTTATATTGTGACATCTGTAGGATGTCTTTGTTAATAAATTTATATAAAAATAGTGTGAAAATAGTGTTTTAGGATATTTTCACCGTACGGTGAAAATCGTCCACCAAGATATTACTGTACGGTGAAAAAAGTCTCCTGCACTATTAATAATATTATCACCGTACGGTAAAAATCGTCCACCAAAATATTACCATACCGTGATAAAAGTCTCCCGCACTATTATCACCGTACGCTGAAAATCGTCCACGAAAATATTACGGGTGAAAAGTCTACCACTACCACACTATTATCACCGTACGGTGAAAATCGTCCACCAAGATATTACGGGACGGTGAAAAAAGTCTCCCACACTATCATCCTCGTACGGTGAAAATCGTTCACCAAGATATTACCGTACGGTGAAAATAGCCTCCAGCCTCCTACACACGGTCAGGTTATTATCACCGTACGGTGAAAATAGCATGACAGACTATTTTTACCGTACGGTGAAAATAGGGGCTTCCAAATAATAATTTAAAAAATCGAAATATAAAACCAGAAAATAGAAGTTGCATTGAAGGTAAACTATTGTTTTAGAAAGACCTTATTAAATGTGATGAACAGTCGGGTGGATCCGTAGCGCAGTCGACAAGCTTGAAAGTACTGGGTTCGATTCCCATTGTCGACATTTTTTCGATGTGGTCTTGTTAACTAACTTTGCCGCCAGCTCGAATGTTTTATCAATCATTTCGTCTGCTTGCGCGGGTACCACCATTTCATGATGCTCAACTATCAATGATTACTGTGTGTTGGTAACACATCTGTACATTGCACAGGTGTGGGACAATCCGTCTATGTGGATTAAGGAAACAACATTGTTTATCCTGATAACAATAAACCCAAAAATGTATGGCCTCGCTGATTTTGTGGAGCAAATTGATCACGAGTGAGAAATAGCAGATAGGCGTTAACACCTCAAAATGTAAAATCTTGCAGACAGGCAAAACAAACGGAAAACAAACCAAAAAAAAAAAAAAAAAAACAGCGAAAAAAACCCAAAACCCCCAAAACAAACAGCACCAACAAAAGCATTTATTACACAGAAGCCTCCAAAAATGATGAGTTATCAGTAACGGTCAGTTAAGGGGATATAGGCATAACATCTCTCTGATTTTTGTATCATGTATAAATCAGTGGTTATGCCATTTTTTGGAGTTTGGAAATAGATATTCCTTCATTCTAAGGCAATTTGGTTTTTTTAGAAAATGGCCAAAGATGTAAGAGAACAATTGTTTCGACTCTTCATGATATATGCTAGGGAAAAAAGATGATAATATTATCTGGACCATGACACCATATTGGTTCTGCCTTTGTGGACTTTGATCAGTAAGTATCAGCCATTTCCATTGATCAGTAATACATCAGTCATATCACAACACGGTATCATCTGCATTCACAGTCAGTGTCCAACCAGATGTTCCATTATCACACATTATAGATACAATCTGTTATGGACTTATACATAGAGTTACTCTAGGAAAGAGTTGCTCCCCTTAGTTGTTAGCTAATTGATTTTAGTTACAGCTTAATTAGTTATTATTCATTAAGTCCATTGTTAAAATATTATTTGTGCTTAACAAATATCAGAGTGGCATGCCCTAGTGAAGGATGCACTCTTTGTTCCTTACTTTTCATAGTTGAGTTACTTATACTATTTTTCCTTCTTAAAATGTTGTTGCGATATATTTGTATATACTCTAACTTATACACAGTAATAAACTGTTCTCTCACATATCACTTAACGCTTCTGAGTTGAGTGATTCCACAATATTAATCTGGAGGCCCGTCAAAAACACAACATTGGGGACGAGGATTTTTCACCTTTATCCTGCGCATCAGCCTATTGGAGCGTTTTGTGACGTCAGTCGAAAAGCCAACACACCACGGACGGAAACCTGCCAGCCGAGAAAACCGGAGCAAGAGCCTTTTCTGCCTGCAGTGTCGTCAGCACGTGGTAAGACGCCTTCTTCGTGGACAGCCGCCCATCACGTGGTAAGAAGCCTTCCCGCCTTTTTTTTCCCCGCCACAGCTCGTGGGCGCTGAGGTCAACTACCTACGTCACGAAAGAAAACAAAACGGTACGTCGTCTTCATACAACCAAGCAGTCGGACGCTTGGGTGAGTAATTATAGTTATATTTCGTCAATAATTTACTACCCTTCGCTCGCGTCCTATCTTCGTACCTTTATTGTACATAATATAGTCGTGTCAGCAGTACAGTCATCATGTCAAATAAAGAGCTCATAACCATATTACAACAACAGATTGAACAGCAAAATGAGCAAATGAAGCAAGTCGTTGAACGACAAGAAAAGCAGATGGAAATGTTCATGAAACTAATGGCCAGTAGCAATACATGTTTACCAAAACCCCCAACTATTCCGAGCTTTGTCGCATTCGACCCTGCCTTAGAGATATGGAGCGACTACTGGCATCGTTTTAATACGTTTTTAACTGCTCACTCCGTACCTAATGAGAAGAAAGCAGACGTTTTCCTTGTCAACCAATCGCCGGTTGTTTACAAAATACTGACTAACATGGCGAGTCAAGAAACACCAGCTAAGGCGATAACTGCCCTCAGTCTTCCAGATATCGAAAAATATATGATGGAGCAGTACCACCCTCGACTATTTGTTGTCAGGGAACGTTATAAATTTTGGACGAGCCTCCAGAGGAAACCAGGCGAAACTATTCAGGAATTGGCAGCTAGAATTCGCCAGAGCGCTGTCACATGCGATTTCCCATCCATTGAAAACCCCTTGGATGAAGCTATGCGTACCTGTTTCATGTGTGCAGTTAACAACACAGCTGTTCTTGAAGCGCTATTCAAGCACAAGGAGGACGAGCTTTCGTTTAACAAAGCCATCGAGGTCGCCACGGAGATAGAAGATGCCTCAAAAGTGGCTAACGAGACTGCATGATCTGTTCAACCCGAGGTCCATAAAATTAAGCCTCAAAGAAAACAGATTCCGATAATTCAGCAAGGCAGTCAAAACAAACAGCATATCAAACGTTCGAATGAAAGACAGACAGAGCCGACAACGGATTTTGATAATAAAAATCAAACCTGCTCGAGATGCGATGGGCGCCACAACAGACAAAACTGCAAATTCAAAACAGCCGTTTGTCGCTTCTGCCAGAAAACTGGACACATCGAAAGAGCCTGTAGACGTAAAAAGAGAATGTCGAGTTCGCCTAACGTCAACACGATTCGTCGCATGTCACGGGTCAATTTCGTTTCAGTGACACCGCTTAAGTTAGCCACGACTGTATCCAACCATGAAATTGTTTTTGAAATAGATACAGGGACTGGTGACAATTTCATTTCAACTAGAACATGGGAGAGGATTGGCAAACCACAACTCTGTAATGCCAACATTAAGTATCAATGTGCATCCAACCAGGAACTCCCCGTCATTGGAACTGTTTGCTTGCCGGTGTCTGTGAACGATACGTGCCGCGAGATAAACTTTGTTGTCACCACTATGCCGTTACACTTATTAGGACGTTCTGCCATACAAATGCTCAATGTTTCAGTAGATGAACTGTTTCAAACGAAAAAAGTAAAATCTGTTCGTAGTAAGCCCGCAACAAACATGTCACATCTTCAAAAGGCATGTAAACAAGTGTGTGAAGAATTTCCTGATGTCTTCAAACCAGAACTCGGTAAATTGAAAGATTTTGAACTTGACATTAAATTTAAAGCCGATGTGACGCCTGTGTTTCACAAGCCTCGTTCCGTCCCCTATGCGATCCAAGACGACCTCAACAAGAGCTTGGATGCCGGTATTGCAAAGGGTATTTGGAAACCTACATCCTTCAACGAATTTGGAACACCGATTGTGCCAATAAAAAAGAAGACAATCAGTGGTGAGAGACCGAAAATTCGAGTATGCGGAGACTACTCTGTTACAGTTAATCCGCAATTGGAAACTCACAGATATCCGATACCGTTACCTGAAGACCTCATGCGCAAATTAGGAGGAGGCTACGGATTTTCCAAAATCGACCTAGCCGAGGCTTACACACAAATCCCGTTGTCACCAAAATCGCAAGAACGCCTCGCACTCAGCACGCATAAAGGTGTTCTGCTTCAGTTCAGCTCCCGGATATTTTCAACAAATAATGGATCAACTGACTCAGGATCTTCCAGGTGTCGCAGTCTATATCGACGATATCCTTGTGAGTGGCAAGGATTCCACCGATCATTTACACAATCTGCGAAGATTATTACAACGACTTCATGATAAGGGACTTCGCTGTAATCTCCAAAAATGTTCTTTCGCAGAATCACAGTGTGAGTACTTGGGTCATCTGCTATCAAAAGACGGCATTGCAAAAGGCACAAAGGTTGATGCAATCACTAAAATGCCACCACCCACTAATGTATCGAGCCTAAAATCGTTCTCAGGACAAGTACAATTTTATTCGAAATTTTTACCAAATCTTGCAACTGTCTTAGAGCCCCTCTATCAGTTAACCAAGAAAGAAGTTAAATGGAAATGGACAGCTAAAGAACAAACAGCTTTTCAACATGCGAAGAGACTTCTTTGTGACGAGACAATTCTTGTGCATTTTGATCCATCTCTCGACGTGGGTATATCTTGTGACGCATCAAATGTTGGAATCGGAGTCGTGTTATTCCATCGTTTCCCAGACGGTAGTGAAAGACCGATTGCCAATGCTTCTAAAATTTTGAACAATACTCAGCGAAGATACAGTCAGATTCAGAAGGAAGCGTTATCAATCATTTTTGCGCTGAGTAAATTTCATCAATTTCTTTACGGTCGCAATTTCATACTCGTCACCGATCACAAGCCTTTATTGTCGCTCTTTGGTCCAAGAAAACCAGTACCTGCTTTAGCTGCCAACCGCCTGGCCAGATGGGCTTTGACACTAAGTCAGTACGACTATAGAATTGAATATCGTAAGACAGCTCACCATGGCAACGCTGATGCATTGAGCAGACTTCCTGCAAGTGCCGACCCAGTCTTCGACAGAGAGGAAGATGGAGAAGATGTCAACACTGTGTTTACAATCTCTACAGTTGGAAAACAGCTAAGAGCTACTGACCCCGGAGTCATCGCTAGAGAATCCGCTAAAGATGACACCATATCCGTTGTCATCAGAAACACGAGTCGTAAATGGTCTAAATCAGATTCCAAAACGGACAATCTTAAACCATTCTTCAAGATGAAGGACACGCTGTCAACGTCTCATGGATGTTTATTCTATGGATCAAGAATCGTTATTCCTAAGAGTTTGCAACGAGACGTCCTCAATATCCTTCACAACGGTCATTTCGGCATGCAACGCATGAAACAATTAGCGCGAACGATCGTATATTGGCCAGGTATTGATTCTGACATCGTCAATACGTGTCGTGGATGTGTTCGTGTGCAGAACATCAAAACAACCCACCAAAGGAGTCAAACCATCCATGGATAACGCCAGACTCACCGTGGAGTCGAATGCACATCGATCACGCAGTGAATTTTATGGATAATAACTGATTAGTAATGGTCGGCACCTACTCAAATTACCCATGCATTGACGCAACCAGTTCGACGTCAACGAAAGCAACAACTAGCCTTCTGGAAGAGGACTTCGCTCACTTCGGCTATCCTCACGCTATCGTGTCGGACAACGCAGCATGCTTCACTTCTGACGAATTTCAGACATTGTGTAGGGAGAGGGGAATCAAACATCTCACTGGAGCTCCCTATCATCCCGCTACAAACGGTGCAGCAGAACGACTTGTGGGAAGTTTTAAAAAGGCTTTGAGAAAATCGTCTTTTCCTCCAAGACAAGCATTGCAACAATTTCTTATGCAATATCGTCGCACACCTTTAGCTTCTGGCTCGTCACCTAGTGAATTGCTTCATGGACGTCAAATTCGCACATTGATCGACACACTCCGCCCAATATCCACCTCAAATTCCAAACCACGTGTAACAAAAACGCGTTATAAAGTTGGGACACACATTTATTCCTTACGTTTTGGTAATCGAAATGACAGAGAAGCAAAATGGATTCCCGCAACTGTCACCAAAGTGTTGGGACCACGTCATGTCATGGTAACTCTCCAGAGAGACGGAACAACGTGGAAGCGTCATATTGAACAAATAAGACCACGTTACAACCTTCCTCGCCAAAACGTATCTGCTTCAGCAAATGATACCATAGAGGACGATTTCATTACTAATCCTATCGGTGATTATTGTGAGCGTTCATCATCAAATGCAGCTACCCCCGGAGCAGAATCGAATCGTGAATCGGATCGTGTCCAACTGAGAAGATCGTGTCGTACCAGAAAATTCCCCAATCGATTTTAGCCTTCGAACCTTCGAAACCTACTTCTCAGGCAAAACAGGGAGGTGTTATGGACTTATACATAGAGTTACTCTAGGAAAGAGTTGCTCCCCTTAGTTATTAGCTAATTGATTTTAGTTACAGCTTAATTAGTTATTATTCATTAAGTCCATTGTTAAAATATTATTTGTGCTTAACAAATATCAGAGTGGCATGCCCTAGTGAAGGATGCACTCTTTGTTCCTTACTTTTTATAGTTGAGTTACTTATACTATTTTTCCTTCTTAAAATGTTGTTGCGATATATTTGTATATACTCTAACTTATACACGGTAGTAAACTGTTCTCTCACATATCACTTAACGCTTCTGAGTTGAGTGATTCCACAATATTAATCTGGAGGCCCGTCAAAAATACAACACAATCAACGTGCCAACATCACTATGGCGGTATGGAACAGGGTTGCCAGTTTGGCATTTTAAATGCAAGATTCCAAAAATCTGGCATTTTTGAAAACCGTTTGGCATTAGAAAAATCATTTGGCATTTGGCATTTTCATTTGGCATTTTCTTTTCTTGTATATTATACTTCAAATGACACCTTTTCTTAATAAAAAATTACCCCAACAGGAAATTTAGTATAATTCAAAAAAAAAAAGAAAAAAAAGAAAAGAAAACACGCAAGCCACCAGGATATGATAGTAAATTGTCTATCAAAGTGAGTAGTTTTCTTAGTGGGGGTGGGAGTCAACAGACTTTGGCATTTTTTTGAGTGTTTTGGCATTTTTTGAGTCTTCCCCTGGCATTTTGTTGAAAAATAATCTGGCAACCCTGGTATGGAACAGCTTCTTCTAACGCCTTGCACTGTAGTTTTCTGAACAGTAGTGCTGGGTCGAGTTTGAAACGATCAAATCGAGCGGGTTTTCGATCGAGTCCTCTAAAATCGAGTCGGTTTCGGGCGGGTTTCGAGTCAGTGACGTCATCGAGCAGTGATTCGTTTGAAAAAAAACAACACGAGCAACTCGTTTGCCACAGGAAACTTCACATACCCCTCCCTCTCTTATGTCTGTGGCTGGCTTGACTGCAGCTGGTTATGATGGGGGCTGCCAGATGGCCAAGTTCAAAATTGGTTACTAAGAAACGCTTTTCTATTATTATTCATTTAAAAAAAAAATCTTTTATTTAAAAAAAAATGAAAGATAAGTTTATCCAACTGTAGTCGATTGTTTTGTTAATCAAACAAATGAGTTTTTCAAGGGAGTCAGAATGCTTGTGGTGTTGGGCTATTTGGGGTCTATTTGACTACTTGGGCAAGAAGAAATCTGGCTGTCTGGCAGCCTTGATTATGATCGTTCGTCGCATCACACACACATACACACACACACACACACACACACACACACACGCCATCAAACAGTTGTTGATGGTGAAGGGTTGAGACCCCCCCCCCCCCCCCCCCCCCCCCTCCCACACCATCATCCCGCTGTCACCTTAACATTTCATATTTATGTCGCGCCAAAAGTTGTCGGCCGCCCCCACCTCCCATAATTTGTCACTGGTCGTCATCGCCTCTTGTGTGTGCGGGAAAGGTCGTGCCTTTCATTTCATTATTTGAAAAATAAATGAACAAGAATGGTGTGTTTTTATTAGGTAGGTAGATAATAATAATATTTAGCAGGTTCCACACCCAGACACACACGGATTGCCCGGACACGATGATAACGATGCCGACGACAATGGATGACGATGATGATGATGATGATGATTATCGTGTTTCTGTTTAAAAAATGAAATACTTTAGCAGGTTCCACCCCCACCCCCCACACGGATAGACCGGACCCGAAGATGATGATTGTGGTTTTGCTGGCTGTTACGGCTGTGATGAGGATGATGATAATGATGATGTGATGATGATGATGACGATGGCGCAGATGGTGATTATTTGTTCGGTCGCTCAGTGGTACGGTGTCTCTTGTCACAAAATCAAGCCTTGTCAATGGCCGGATGAGTGACAGTGATTGTTGAAAATTGTGATCCAGACGTTAAGTCCGTGTGTCAGGCACTTGACTCAGGTGTGAATGTATTCTTATCTTATAAGCAATGACGGGTATTGTAAAGAGCTTTAATACAAAAAGACTCCAAACAGCGATCGGTACCTACTGTACGAAATGGATGTATGGTCGATATGGCGTGCCGGAGGAATAAATTAAATAAAATATTGTGAAGTTCATTGAGCATGGTAAATCCTTGGAAATGCGCTTTGAACTAATACACCTGCTAGACAACTCCGATTCCAATATAAACGACTGATTAATATTCCCATATATAAACTATAGTTAGCTGAAAATCTTTCTTTGTCGGGACTCCAAAAGTATGGAACGAATTAGACAAAGAAATCAAAGGGTCTTTTAGGAGCACTGATTGATTTTAGATTGATTATTACATTGAAATGTGTTGATATTTATTTTATCCATTATTATTAGGGTGGTGGTGGTGGTGGTGATGATGATGATCCCGCTGATATGATGGTGATGATAAATAAATTAAACATAATTCCCTTTATTCATCCCATAGGGGAGATTCGTCTTTCGGGTCTATTCTAAGGGAAGACTGGAATAACCCAAGCGATAGCCGCAGTGCAGCGCCGCAAATTTAGTTAGGGCAAGGTGACTTGCTCAAGACCACTCAGCGGCGGGTGATCGAACTCGGTACCTTTCGGGTGCCAACCAAAGACCGTACCGCTGCCCTGATGATGATGATGATGATGATGATGATGATGATGATGATGATGATGATGATGATGATGATGATGATGATGATGATGGGAACTAACAAAGAATACACAGGCATCTAAAATTGAAACATTCCATATTCAAAGCTAATGTTTTACTTTAAAAAATTGAGCTTTACAATATCCACTAAATGTGATCAAAGCGCTTTGTAAAGGGGTCCCCGGTCAACAGCAACATTTAATATGTAGGACGGGACATGCCGCCTGTTAGGCGATATTACAATTTTTCAGACAAAGACAACGCTGTTAACGGCCAGGTACTCATTTTACACCTGAGTACGGTGAGAGAATGTGAGTAAAGAGCCTTGTCCAAAGACTCAACTATGCACCGAGCGCGAGGCTCGAACCCAGGACTTTCCGATCCCAAAGCGGGTGTCATACCACTAGACCATTATAATGCACGAGAGCCATGGTCGACTAGAGTACTACCTATAGTTACGTCATGACTAGACCACATAGCCGCACTACTGTAGGAGTGTTCATTGATAGAGGGATGCGTGTGTGTCATAGAAATAGCCTTAGTGTGTGTGTGTGTGTGTGTATGTGTGTGTGTGTGTGTGTGTGATAGTCAAACTTTAGTAGGTTTAATGAAGTCTTGTCACACACGCGTGATACACCTATACGAATTTCCCTGCCACTGCCACCCAGACACACTAACATCTGACAAGGAGTGAGGGCTGTGGAAGAACCACAGACTACCGTGTGCAAACATTGGCGATTGGTATCGGATGGCAAACTGTGATCGTTTGAATTTGAAATGATTCGAAACACTCGTTACCCCTCCGCTCGCTCGAATCCTGATCGTCTCAAGCTCGTCTCACGTGTCAAGATCGTCTCAAGCTCACAACCCGCTTGATCGTTTTACGATCGAGTGATCGTTTTACTAACTCGCTCTTCCGGCATTGAGATCGAGCACTGACTCGTGGCTTGGCGCTCGGTCGTCGATCGAGTAAAAGCGATCAAATAACCCAACACTACTGAACAGCATAATATAGTTTCCATTGCTTGACAGTAATGCAAATAGGATTTTTATTAAAAAAAAAACACTGCTAACCATAAATTCTACATTGAATTTATTTGTTACTGTGTGCTGTTCTGATGCTCACGATTCTTCATATTTACACATCTATTATTCATAGTCAACAAACACCAAATGATATGGACCAAATTTCAAACGAATAAACATCGGATTTTATGTTTGATTTGGAGTTATTACACAGCAATCTTTTATATTTTAAATACAACGTCAGTGAAAGTAACAACTCGACACTTATAGGCATCCAAAAGTAAGAAGGGCAAAAATAGAAAGAACAACAAAATAAATAAAACACGGATTAAAACAGGGACCAAACGTATTGTCTAGGCAAGAGCAAAGAGGGGAGGGGAGGGGGGGGGGGCATATGCAGGTGGCTGAAAATGTACATTAATATCGATTAAATAGATAAATTCCCAAACAATAAAGAAAAAAACACACACCCCCACCCCCTATCCAAATAAAAAATCATCCTGGCTGTCGCCCTCTTATCAAAAGACTCCAGAAAGGACCGATTCAAAACGGTGAAGTCTCATAACAAAACAAAGACACGGAGCTACATGAAAAACAAAATTGATATAAAAATAAGGGAATGAAGAGAGAGAGAGCGAAATAATGACTGGTTTAGAAACAACTGGTCTGGGCAGCCAGTGCTCCTCTGTTCTAAGGGAAATTCGACCCATAAATCGATAGAACAAAGACTGGCAAGGATATTCATAATTTACCCAAATTTGCATTTCTTAAAGATAATCCGTATTTTCATCTTTTAAATATTGTTGATAATATGATAAATGCTGCATGCCATGTATATTGTGCTCCTAGATCTATATTGTACGCGGCAGGCGTTATATACACTTCAGAAAAGTGAGTGGAGCAGGCACTTATGTTGGTAACAACAAGAGATGAAGTGAGTAAAAACACTTTTCTACTCACTTCATCTCTTGTTGTTACCCACATAAGTGCCTGCTCCACTCAATTTTCTGAATTAAAAATTCACCCCACATACCGGAGCATACTCAATGTCTCAATCGTTTCTATGTTATATGTTTGTGTTGAGAATATTGGCTATTAAGCTTAACTGCTGGTCAAGTAACTTCGCGATGGTTGTGTGGCGAGCGAACCCGCGGTCTCCAGAAGTGGGTGAGAGAGAGCTCTAGAAATGACCTGAGTTTGATACGAATCTTTTTGTATTCGTGGATAGTTCACACGGTAGAGCCACGCTCTCACCTGCC
>NC_088366.1:52714692-52749692 GCF_034508935.2 Berghia stephanieae | reverse complement strand
ACAGACAAAGCCGAAAGGATGGAGAAGAATTAAAGAAGCTGATACTGAGATACAGAGAAGTGATAAGACATGGAGCGAGTTTAAAAAGTTAGCTCAGGATAGAGAAGGATGGAAACTGTTTGTCTGTGGCCTCACTGGCGGTCGGTCAATAGAGCGAAGTTGTTTTGTGCCGCCCTATATTTTCCGTAGATTAGCATGTCAACCAAACAAAAAACTTCAATTTTACAATTTTGATAAAATAAAAATCTAGCACATACTGCTTTTTGTTTTGAATTTAATATTTGATGACTCGTGCGTCGCTCCGCGAAGGTAGCGTTTCATCTTTCCCCCGTTGCCTGCGCGGGGTGACAATGAGCGGAGGGTGTGGTGTGGTGGGGAAGTTTTTTTTGTTTATAGATAGAATGCGCTTGGCCAAGGAGTTCACAACATTGCCATCCGGAAGTATAACGGACGAACACACAAACTCTGTGTAACCATGAACTTTTATAGTCTGGTTAATACAGTTTAGTGAGAACAACTCACAAACGCGGATGGCAAAAACAATAACAAAGGCCTGAGTGACGTCATCTGCATACTATCTATATGAGCCAGTCTTCGTTTGGCCGTCCTGTCCTTATCCTATAGATAGTATGCTGATGACGTCACGCAATGACCTACTTTAGTTCCGGATGGCAAAAGAACTTGGCTGGCTTGTAAACATTGATTGATGTGAAACAAGCTCGAGTCCAATTTTTAAAACGTGAAACGTGCCAAATAACTGCATAATCATCGGATGCACTAGAAGACAGGGTCGAGATGGAGTATGGAGTCAAAATGTTCAGGTTACCATCCATTAGGAAGACGAAGGACCCAAAAATAATAATAAATTTAACCAGCGGAGACAGTTGCAGCGATCAGAAGAAAGGGATTTGGCGATGGCCCAAATCTAACTTGCAGCCACCGAGTTTGCAATGATCATTCTGTTAAAGGTAAGAATTGATGGATAAATTAAAATCTTAAATATTATATATACGATGTGAATTAATTTTAATTATTGTGAACAAAGCAAGTTTACTTCGCTCCAACATCATCATGTAGCCATTGTGGGCCATAGCATGTCACGGAGTTGGCGGCAACCGACCAAGGTCCTTGCCTTAATTTCTGACGTTGCAAGTTTATGATTTAGTAAATATGTGTTTTATTCTTTTTCATGGAAGAGAAATCAAATCAAAAATTTCAAACTCGGTGGTCTAACAAAATCTACGGAGAGATTTTTCACCGATGTGACTTTTCTATGCAAAACTCCGAATTTGGAGAAATCATCTGACTCATCTCAGACTCGGATGTAATCTGTAGTCTGTAGGCGGTCTAGAAGGAATCATTTTAATTTTATGGTCCATACACGGTCCGGATGGATGATCTTTTATTTGTTGTGTTTAGTTATCAGATAGGACCATGAATATTTCATGCATTTCTCGTGCAACATACTCTAAATCAAAACCAAATGCCTCATTACCGATAGTGATAGGGCTACTTTCGTTTTCAAGCTTTTATGAGATTAGGAAGTCTTTCACTGTTGTTCTGATCATTCATTTTAGAATTATAATGTTCCAGTTTATAACTTATGCTTTGTCAAGATTATTTTATTGTGCATTTTAAAAACATGTTGTCCATTTGAAGAAATATTAAAAGTAAGGTTGCGTTTTTCTTAAGTTTTTTTTTTCCGTTCCTCCTTTGGTGGTGTATTGTAAAGTAACACGAACAAACTGCTTTTCTACACCGCTGTTGGACATTTAAATGCTAGTTTTTGACAGAAGTTTAACACGCTGCTTAGTGATTGCCAGTGTCAGTTTATAATGATAGTAATGGTTATTTTTTTACTGACAAAATTAATATTATAATTATTATTATTTTAAATTTTAATCCAAAGAAAGAAACAATCGACCTCTATCAATCCACTAAAATGACTTTTCATAATTTTCATAGTTAGAAACTAATTTTAACTCAAGGTGAGGATTAGTTATAATGTTTCGTATAGTCATTGAATTAGGGCCTTCATATGGAATTTTTCCCAAATATGACAATAATAATAATAAAAAAATTTCAATTAAAAAAAATTGTCCTTTGGGATCCCGATACTTTAATTGCAGCTATGTGGTATAGTTATCACCGTCATTTGGAAGGATTAGGGTTCCAGACCCGTTCTGAGCAGTTGAGTCATTGGGAAAGGAACTTTATTCACATTCTCTCACCATACTCAGGCATAAATTGGGTAACTGGCTTTTAACATAGGCCTGTAAATTTGCCGGCATTTCTGGCAATTTCGCTCTGCCGGAACAAAAAATTAATTAAAATACTTTTTCATTTTGTTTAACAGCCTATTGAATTGGTAAAATTCTAAGAAAATATTCTGGGAAATGGGGATTTTTGCTCATGTTATTGAAAAAGCTTCAGCTCGAGGATTTTCAGGCAAGTTATTCAGGGGGCAGATGCAGGCCTGTTAAACAGCATTGTCTCTTTCCGGAAAAAATGTAATATCGCCTAACAAGCGTCATGTCTCGACCTGCATGTAAAGTCTTGCTGTTGATAATAATAATAATGGTATAGATTTATAGTGCGCCAAACATCCCTTCATCAGGAGGGCTCTGGGCGCAAAACATAGATTAACTTAATCATGAAGCCCTAACACAGTACACGAACAACGCTAATTATACATATAATCAAAAGAAAGCCTGTCGGAATAAGAATGTCTTCAATCGACGCTTGAATTCCTCTAGTGAAGAAGTGTTGGCTATAAACCCCTTGCAAAGCGCTTTGAACAAATTTTCATTTCATGGAAATTGCACTATATAATTGTTCTACCCTTGTTCTAATTTGACAAAGCTTGATGTAAATTTAACGGAAAGCTTAAGGATTGTAAAAAAAAAAAAATAATTTAAAAATTGAGCTTTATATTATAGCGCAATATCCACTAAATGTGCTCAAAGCGCTTTACAAGGGGTCCCTGGTCAACAGCAACATTTAACATGTAGAACGGGACATGACGCCTTTTAGGCGACACTACAATTTTTCGGACAAAGAAAACGCTGTAAACGGCCAGGTATTCATTTTACACCTGAGTACGGTGAGAGAATGTGAATAAAGAGCCTTTTCCAAGGACTCAACTATGCGTCGAGCGCGCGGCTCGAACCCATGACCTTCCGATCCAAAATCGAGTGTCATACCACTAGACCACATAGCCACACAAGGACCAGGACCAGATTGTAATAGGCAAGAAATGACGTAATATATTTCAACAATCAATTTTTTTGCCTTTACAGGAAGGCCAGCATCACTGCTTGATGAAACTGATCCTGATTGGGTTCCAACGTTAAAGCTTGGACATGGGGCAGAGAAAAAAACAGACCATTACTCATGTCTTAAAGATAGGAACAAACGCAATGACTGCAGGCAGCAACGGCTCTAGTTGAACAATCAACAATTGGAGAAACTAGCTCAATCATTGACCATGTAAATGTAAGTGTATTGATTGTATCTGTTTAAAACAATATTTATGTAGGCATGATATCTCTTCCTACATGTTAATGTTAATGTTTCTGTTGGCTTGGGACATCTTGTAGAGTGCTTTGGGTGGATATTGCATGCGCTATATAAAAATAAAAGCAGATCTCACTCTCAGGAAATTTAATAGGTCCAAATCAAGCAATTTTTTGGGGTAAAAAGTGAGATTAGCAACGTTTGTGCCGTTCATTACACTTTAAGGTCATTGCATTGCCAGTTGAAAGGAAGTTGAATAGAGAGTGAAAAGATTGTAGATCTATGCACATAACAATAGACAAAGGGCACAAAATCATATTTCATATTGCAAAGTTAAGACACAAATCTATGACTATGAGGAATGTAATAAGACAAAGGGGAATAGAGCACATATCAAGTGACTTCATTTGCTCATAAGGTATGTAAGGAATGCCTGTCTGGTGAGCCAGTAATGAAGTCAAAAGTTTGTCCAAATTGTTGGTGCAAGAACTGATATCAAGAGAAGTTTTTTTTCAAATAACCAGACTGTACAAAAGCTTACATGGTTGAGTTTTAAGACTTTTAACTTCAGAGATAATAAATAACTGAACAAAAACCATCACTTCATTTGAATCAAAAGCTTTGTCTTTATTATGTTGATTAATTTTGTTTTATTGAATGAATGGGCAATGACAATTAATAAAAGAGGAAGATCCATTAAATTTGAGGGAAATGAAATGAATACTATTGTGAGCATGTCCTTCTATGCTATGGATAGGTTGCCTTTTAGGATAGTTCATACAAAATTAGAAAATCCTGAAGGTTTTTGTCTTTGACTATAGCGTAACAAATTTTAAAAATATAGATTCTCTTTATTCACCTCTAGGGAAAATTTGTCTTTGGAGTCTATTCTAAAGGGAGACTGAAATAACCAGCCATTGCCGCAACACAGCACCACAAACTGAGCTAGGGCTGAGGTGACTTGCTCAAGGCCACACAACGTAGTGACAAAGTGTTCTTATGATGAGATAGATAGAATTAAATGAGTTCACCCATATTGATTTATTCCTCAATTATTAAGATCTGGGAGGAAATGTTTTATTAACCTTAGCTAAATGAATATATTAATATTATAGTCTACATGTTATTTTTACAAGCCAATTGTCATTTCATTGTGGTAAAAGGCAATCTGCACAAATCAGCAGAATGACCAATCAAACGTTTTTTTACAGAAGCATGTACCTATTCCCTATGTATGTACAAAATACACACGCTGGCAACAAATTAAATAAAAAAATTAATAAATTATATGGCATAAAAGAAAAAACAAACATTCCCAGAAATGTAAAATATTATGGGCTAAGTTTGTCCATTTTTATTGGTTATAGCTAGCGGTATCTACAAGAAGTTGATGGTTAGGTGCCGCGCTTGTAGCACTCAATGGAATTTCCCGTGTAGAGAAAACATATATGTGTGTTTTTTGTATACTGGTGTAGGAAATACAGTTCTTATTTTTTTTCTTTTTTTGGCGAAGGCCAATAATTGCCCGAACATTACAGTACAGCAGATTTTCTGAGCATACATAGTTTGATTCCACAGGTGATAGAATTACATTTAGTTTTTAAAATATTTGCGTGTTACTTGTA
Organism: Berghia stephanieae; assembly: GCF_034508935.2. Classification (NCBI taxonomy): domain Eukaryota; kingdom Metazoa; phylum Mollusca; class Gastropoda; order Nudibranchia; family Aeolidiidae; genus Berghia; species Berghia stephanieae. The sequence continues at coordinate 52,744,551 of NC_088366.1, read as the reverse complement.
GAGTTTGTAAATAAATAGTTTTAGAATTTTTAGGTTTGCCAGTAATTTTGTGCTCGATGATAAATATTTAACATTTGCTGTACGGAGCAACGGTGATCCACAACTCTATTTTTTTTAAAGAATAGATTTCCACATAAATATGCCAAACCATTTTGGAATTCATCATAAGGTTCAGGCACTATTGGCATTTGAAGTTGAAGTCAAAGAAAAACTTTAAAAAAAATTATTTTGACCTGTAAAATGAATGACTTGCGTATTTGAGGAAATGGGGCTTAAGTTTTCTTGTTTTCAAACATATTAAAATATTAAAATTAAAATTCCCAGTGACACGATAGACGCAAGAGGTGGTAGGTCAATAATGTACTATTTGCTCTATGTATTAACTTAATCTTGGTATTTCTTTTACAGGATTGTGAAGACAGACATTTCAGGTTCCCATCTTGATGCTGAGCAGAAAGCACTTGTCGACACACGGAGTCCACTATAACCCAATTTTTGGGAATGGCGAACCTGAAACGAAAAGAAAGCAGTCAGACTTTTTATTCATTCTTTTCCAATAATGCTTGATTTTATATACCTTTGTAATCCTTTTCATTCTTTTCATTAGACTAATACATGTGTTAAACATTTTTACTTTTACCCGAAATGTTTGTGAAAAAATTGTACTAGTTGTAGTATTACTACTAGTAGTAGTAGTATTACTTCTGTTACCATTATTATATAGCAATGACTATGAAAAATGTTTTTTTATCTTTTTGAAGAAAATTTTTGTCTAAAATCCAAGCCCTATCTCCACTGAGTAAAAATGTTTTTGAATTTTGAAAATCCATTCATAAATAAACAAGTTATACAGTTTTAAAGGTGTCATTTATTTGGATGACCCGCAAAGAGGAAAAAAACGCGAAAATATGGGACGCTTTTTCGGCATTTTTTTTTTTCGACCTTTGGTTGTATCTTGCGTAATAAGTGGATTAAAAGATTGAAACTTGAAGAGCAAATTAGGATGGTGTTTTGTAAAATATGGGAAAAGTACTCGTCATATTCATATGAAATTTTACAACCAAAAAGAAGAAAAGTTCATGTATTACCTTGTCAGCGACAAAACCTCCACGCCCTCCACGCCCGGTAGTTTTAGAAATATTTTACTCCAAAGAGTAAAAATCTATTTTTAACGGTCTTCTGGTAATCGCACGAGTTTTTCGCTTGACATAATCTAAAATGACCTTTTTTCTAACAGTGTGCCAACTTTCAGTCATATTCATAGATAAACAGCGTCGAAATTAATTTTTTAAAATAGCATATATGAAAACGGCTTCGTCCCATATTTTGACGCGAATTCGGGCACTTCGTGAGCGAAAAAGAGGCCCAAAGATTTGTGTGGGATAGTCATTGCTATATTATATGTTCTGCAATAATATTCAAAACCTAATAATATTTTGAATTGGCAAATAAATAGAAATCCATTGTATATTTAAACATGAAGTTGGAGCACAATAAAGAAAATAAAGTACTGTAATGACTTTTTTAAAATTTGTTTTATCCGTTGCTTTTGTAATTTGATGGTGAATGCTTGACTGAGTTCTCATTTTTCTACCCTGGGTGTGGGGTCATTGACCTTCCATTGTGGGCAAGGTCATTATTGCTTTCTTCACCCCCCTATGTCGTCTGTATTCCTTTTTCAGGTAGCTTTCTATCTTTGTTTTGGAATAAGATTACATGCTTTTTTTCCCTGTCCTTAGATGAGAGAGTGACAAATGGATGTAAATTTATTTTGTAAATTTATAATCAACATTTTATAAACAATAGACTGGGTGGGGTTTTTGACTTCCCATGGTGGCAAGAGGTCATGATGTGTCCTCTATCCCTTATATTGTTTTCCAAGTTTCTTTATGTCCTTGTCTTGGAATGAGATTACTTGGTTTTGTCCTTTCCCTTGCCGGAGTCATTGGCTGAGAGAGAAACAGTCAAATGAATATTGTTGGTTTTGGGAAAAAAAAAATGTTTGTCTTGTAAATCAGTTCGCGTAAATTTTTTTTATTATATTATATATATATGTGTATATATAATATGGGGGGCGAAGTGGCCGAGTGGTTAAGGCAGTGCACTGTGATCCGGATGACCCAGGTTCGAGCCCCGCTTCAGGCACTTTCGTTTTTTTTTCCTTGAGCAAGATTATTAACCCCCAATTTGCTCAGTTGGACAACATGGGTGATTCCTGTTGACATCAGACATCTTGTTTGATGAGTTATCTATATTCCTTCGTGGAATGCCTAGGCGACGATATCTTATGATATCGCTGCGCAAAAGGCATAACGTAACTTATTATAATATAATAAAAAAATAATACGTGAACGTTTGAGTGTATTCCTCTTATGGGGGACCTGTGCTTGTGTCAGGATGAGACTTTTGGGTGTTATCAGACTTAGTACACTGATAGCATTCTCTTGGAATCTACATTTGTTCCTCTTTGTCTTACTTTTCTTGTGTGCTTTTAATTGTAAATCTGGAAATTTTTACAATCCCATTTTATTCCTTTTTACTGGTGCTGAAATGTGTCGCAAGTGCAGTAAAACCCTTAAATCAAACATAAACATTTGAGTGTATTCCGTCTCTGGATGGAACTGTTAGGCGATCTCAAAACTAAGCACATTAATAACTTTGATCTACTTCTGCTCTGTATTTGATCCAAGCCCATTTTTCTTACTACGTATTTCGCAACAGCTTTTAATTGTGCTGAAAATGACCTAATAGTGTCGCAAGCACCAAAAGTAGTCCATCAGAACCATTAGGTCATAGAGCCAGATTTCATCCCAGTTTCTATAGTGTGAAAATAATAACTTGTTACCCTTCGAATAGGGCGCTTTTCTATTGCCAAATTACTGCTGGGTGTACAAAAATAAAAGAAAGGGGAGGGGGTGGGGTCTTAACTTCATCTAGGATATATCTCGGTCTCTTTGATTGTGAAATGGGTGCTCTACCAACTGAGTTAACGGGACTGCCATGAGTCGCAACACCATTTAAACGTTTATGTCCGAACACACTGACTGAGCAAATGTGAGTAAAGAGGCTTTTCCAAGGACTCGACTGAGTCTCCCATAGTAGAACTTGAACCTATTAAAGAGGTTTCTTATTTCTTTTTTTTTTTTTTAAGTTATTCATATTCTAGTTCAAGAAAATTCATTGTAATGAATATAGCCATGTGTTAAAAACCTCTATATCGTATTATCAATCCTGCATGGAGTAATATAAATAAATGTAGAAATCAAAATAATAATATGTAATAACAGTAATAATAATCATAGAAGTGAGATGAAAACGGGGGGGGGGGGGGGGGGGGGGGGGGGGTTACCTTAGCAGCTAGTACCACTTTCCCACAGATAGGAGGCTTAAACCATTTTACATCCGTCACCCATACATTGTAGGCCTGATTATAAGTAGTCAGTCCCCTGTAAGCCTGAAAAAAAAATTGTGGCAATGGTGGTAATATTATTAATTGAAACGAGAGGATAAAAACTGTTGTTATCACACTTAGTTAACAACAGTGAATTAAATTTGCTGTGAAATGTGGAGTACTCATCTGAAAGGTTATTAGAATTATTCAGAGAGACACAATTCCATAACTCAACATCAGCCGTGGGGTTAAAAATTATATAGTTTGGGGATTGAGTAAAATATCGAATAAAAAAGTAGTCATTCAATGGAGCCGAAGTTTAACCTGGTTTGAAAAGCGCGAAACGGACCATAGCAATTGCTACCCTTTAGATAGGACTCTAGTCTATGTCAAAGTACTTTCCGCTAGATCTAACAGACTCAGCTACCCAATCACTGCTGGATTGACAAGGGGAGTGGGATTAGAAAAAAAATAATCACTCGGGATCAAGCTCAGTCCCTTGGAATGGGGTGGGGCTTTTAAAACAGTCTTATGGGCATGATGTTTTGTTACTGTATTAATCAGTTTGATTTGGACTCGGGACCACATTGATTTCATAGTCATTGCCTGCCCTGGTGTTTTTAATTTAAATTATTATTTATAATCTTTGGTGAATTCGGAGGAATTCATCACCTTAAAGGCAAAATAGTTGAAATTTGATTGTAACCACAAAGACTCATTGATCCACTACTTAGACTGACTTAACTTAGACTAAACTTACTAAGACTAAGACTAAGATGATCACGACTCGTGAAGCAGGTCATATCATATTAATATTCCCGTGTCAGGTTCGACATATCTGTCTTCTGTGATTTTTTGAGAATAAATCTTACAATTAGCCGTGAATCTTGTAACATAGTATAGCTATAGCATAGGGAAACGATTAAATAATACAGACTTACCGTGAAATGTGTAGACCGTGGAGACAGAAACTTGTGGTCGTGACGAGGTAGTTCGCTACATCAAACGATGAGACTGGCTGTAGTTCCTAAAGATTATGGCACCAGTCGTGTTCACAAATGGCATAGGGGTCTACATCATTAACGGGAATTTTTAAAAAATATATTTATGTCTAGAACCAGAAAAATATGGAAGATTATCGACAGAAACTAATATTTTACTATTCTACGCCATTGTCTTCCATTGCTTTCTGCCAGCCGGAAGTAAACTTCCACTCCGATCAGCTGTTTAACCGCATACTATCTATACTCCGTTGTACCTTGAAGAAAGTTAGTTACTACTCCCCAATCTCCCTCCACCCTCCCTCCCCAACTAACTATTGTCTTTCACTGCTAAAATAATTAGGCCAAGACGGCCAATCTAGCGATGCACGCCCTGAGGTCCTACTTGGGATAAATTAAAACCATATCAGTTTTATCACTGAAAGAAGAGGCTTTGCTTCACTTAGATATACGGATGAAGAGAATGGCAATAAATATATATTTTATCATTGTTTGTTTTGCTTAAATATATATTAAATATAAAAAGAACAGTAAACAAAGTATGCACCGAGAAGAGCCCCATGGTACTATAAATAAAAATCCCTGACCCCACGGAGTCCTTCATCCCCGCACATTCCCAACGATCCCTACTCAACTTGTATTGTGTGCATTGTCTAATAATAGTATAATTATAAAGATGTCGCTGATTGTGTGTGAAGTTAACAAGTGCTTTGCGTTTGGAATTAAATGTGGATTTTTAAATTCTATTATTCTAAAGTTGTCTGTCATACCGTTAGTCGTTAGTATTCAGAGAAAAGTATTATCGCTATTGTCATTGTTTATGAAACCTACCTGTTTTTATCTTGAATAATTTTATTTTAAAAAGTTATTTCTGTAATTTGTAACCAATCATGAATCATGTTGATTTTTTAATTGATAATCAATTCCGACACTTATCCCCTCAAGAGAAAATAGTGGTGAAAGATTTAGGTCCACACAAACCAGTGAATTTTAACTTAGTTTCTAACACTCCGAGGAGACAGCCCCGATTGAATAATGATTATTTTTGAAATGTTGAATGGCTTACTGCCAGTGAAAGCCGTAAAACGCTTCATTGTTTTTATTGCTTGATTTTTGGTGATGTATGCTATAACGGACAACAGGAGGATTCAGTGATATTGCGCACATCTCTCAGGCACTGAAGAAACATTCTGAATCAAATAGCCATGTCACAGATGCTGTTAAATATAAACTTTTCAACGTTGTAGATATAAGAAATCAGTTGGAAACAGGACATGCTGCGTCTGTGAGTCGTTATAATGAACAGGTGAAAGTTACCAGACAAGTTTTGTCCAAGATAATTGATGCTCTTTTGTGAGTACGTCTCGTTAATATTCTAACACACACACACACACACACACACACACACACATACACGCACACACAAATACACGCACATATATGCAAACAATTGCAATACCGCCCTCACACACACACACACACACACACATACACACATACACACACACACACACATACAAAGTAGGTCAAATTAAGTTAAATTAACTAGACCAATAAAATTTGATTCTGTATTTCGGATTTGTGCCGCCTTAAATACAATGTGACCAACCGCCCCTGTGTGGCCTATACCCTGACCCAGGTTGAAAAAGGCAATGATGATGATGATGATGATGATGATATAACAGCTTCGAAATAGAATCAAAAACATAAAAATCAACAAAACCCTACATCAGCCTAAAACCAAAACAATAAAAAAACAAAAAAAAACAAAAAAAAACATTAATGCATCAATGAAAATCTTGACATAAGGCAGGGAAATGTTGAGCACGACGTCCCCAAGAAAAGGAACCTTGAATTCAAGTTAACACAGTGTCTAACCTGTAGTAAACGGTAGGGGCCTCCTGATGCCTGTGATCGTGAAAATATTAACGAAAGAGTGAAAATAGAGAGGCTTCGTATAGGAACGATACAGACAATGGACGGTTCGGGTACAAACCCTTCGTCGGCACAACAATACACAAATTAACGTGGAAAACAAATAAAATAAAATGCAAAATAACTTGTATCGTCTGTACTCAAGGAAGGTACTACTGCCCTCGGAATAGACCCTAGAGACTAATTTCCCCTATGGGATGAATAAAGGGAATTTTTTTAGAAAGTAGTAGACCACGATAATACATTTTTTTAAATGTCGCACAAAGACAACTGTTAACGGCTAGGTACTCATTTTACACCCGAGTTTGGTTAGAGAATATGTGAGTAAAGAGACTTTTCCAGAGCGTGGCCAAGCTGTACGGTCTTTGCTTCGTACCCGAAAGGTACCGAGTTCGATCACCCGTCGCTGCGACGCGTGGCCTTGAGCAAGTCACCTCGCTCTAGTTCAATTGGCGGCGCTGCTCTGCTGCTGACGCCTGGATTATTCCAATCTTCCTTTGGAATAGACCATAGAGACAAATTTCCCCTATGGGATAAATAAAGGGAATTTAAAAAATAATAGATGGATTATGGGTTTGTTTTTATTGGTAACAGTTACAATTTAGAACGTGTGTCCATCATTATTTAAAAAAACACACACAAAAAAACAAAACAGACAAAAACAGAAATCCCCAAGTAGTTTGAATGTTAACAAAAGTATTTTTTTAAAATCTCCATCTTTCAACTGGAAAAAAGATTATCCTAGTCATAAAATAATTGACTCGCGTCCTCTCCTGATAACAGTATGTTCCGAGTTCGAAACAGACTTTAGGTCTCTTGTTATCTGCTCACGACTGGAAACGGAACAAGACAAGGGACCCCACCACTCGTCCATATTACGCTGCAAATATGCTCTAAAAATCTAAAAATTGAGCTTTTATATAGCGCAATATCCACTAAGCGTGCTCAAAGCGCTTTACAAGGGCTCCCTGGCTAACAGCAACACTTAACATGTAGGACGTGACGGGACATGACGCCTGTTACTGTTAGGCGATATTATATTTTTTTTTCGGACAGAGACAACGCTGTTAACGACCAGGCACTCATTTTACACCTGAGTACAGTGAGAGAATGTGAGTAAAGAGCCTTTTCCAACTATGTGCCGAGCGAGTGTCATACCACAAGACCACATAGCTGCACATAGTATAATTGAAAAAAATGACAAGAACTAATAAGAACTAATATTATGTATTTGGAGCGTCAATTATATTTACGAAGACAGATGGATGATGTGGACGTATCGGTGTCAGCAAAACGCGATAAACGAGACATTAAAGACAAAAAAGGGATGATAGGCTGACGTTGTAAAGCGAATAAATCTGTTTTCAGTTTTGGACCATTTTACCAATAGAACTGACCTACCCTAGAAAAGCACCTATAGATAGTATGCAGATGACGTCACTCAGGCCTTGGTTATTGTTTTTGCCATCCGCGTTTGTGAGTTGTTCTCACTAAACTGTATTAACCAGACTATAAAAGTTCATGGTTACACAGAGTTTGTGTGTTGGTCCGTTATACTTCCGGATGGCAATGTTGTGAACTCCTTGGCCAAGCGCATTCTATCTATTTAAAAAATTAATTGAACAGAAAACTCGTCTTTCAAATATCGATCGATTTAACTGACTCTAACCTTAGCAAAAAAAAAAAAAAAAAAAAAAAAAAAAAAAAACAAAAAAACAAAAAAAAAAAAAAAAACAAGAAAAAAAAAACAACAACTGAAACTTGGGACCTCGCGAGGTCTTCGAAGAAGAACGAGGTTTGAGAGTGATTGCCAAAATGAGGGTCATTTAAATTGATCGATATTTGAAGGACCAGTTTTCTGGCCAAATCTTCGGCATTTAATGAGTTAATAATTCTCCCGTTCCATTGTATGTATTAATGTTGTTTGCAATGGCAGCAGCTTCTTATGGTTCACACTATTATGTTATGACGATCGACCCAATCAGCAAAGTCCGGTCCGCATTCGTGCACCGTCGCGAACCCGCCTGGTAGCATCGTCACAACACACCTTTCGACTAGATGCTCTGCCGTTTCGGGTTCTTGCCCACAGCGTGGACATAAAGGACAGGAAGTTAGACCCCACTGATGTAACGCACCGGCCGTTAGGCAGCTCCTCGACCGAAGCCGATTCGCAGCTACCCAGTGTCTCCTCTTACTGGTATCAAAGCCTGGCAACTTCTCACCAAGCTTAGAGGAGTGTAGGTCCCCGCCCCCACGAGGGATTGAATTCGTCCAAACCGACTTCCATCTCGTATGTGCAGCTCTGTCCGTAGTCAGGGATTCTACGTACAAGGGTTGCCGGGACTTATTTCGGCTCGAAACGGGGGCACCGTTCATTATGCGCGTGAGAGGGGTATCCCCATTCCCTCTCTCTTTGATCTTACTCAGCCAGTTTCCCGTAATGGTCTCCCTCCGGACATCGGGGGGCTGGATCGCTGCCATCACCGGGCCCATTCTCTAGGGGTTGTTGCTAGCGTTCCCGACACTATGTGCATCGACTTGCGAAGTTTTACATCCACCTTCTCAACGTTTCTGCTTCTACCCCACACTGGAGCGCAATACTCCGCGGTGGAATAGCATAGTGCCAGGGCGGATGTTCTCAGGAGCGCTTGGCTAGCGCCCCAAGTCGATCCCGCCAGCTTCCTCAGAAGACTATTCCGCTTCTCTATCTTCCGGGCAACCCCTTCGAGATGAACCCGATAGGTAAGGCTGCGATCCAACGTCACCCTAAGTATTTTGGACGCGGCTCATATGGGAGTGGCTGGTCCCCGACTAGGACATTCAGTTTACGGGTGTGCCAACCACTGCATAAGTGAAATGCAGTGGCCACGGTTTTTGAAGTGTTCATCTTCAGGTACCACTTGTCAAAGTAGGATTTGAGTCTGGTGACGTCCTCGCTGAGTACGCTCTCGAGACGGGTCCACACTTTACTCTGAGTAACGAGTGCCCAGTCGTCTGCGTATCCCAGCCTCAGGGAGGAAGTGTTCGGCATATCGCCAATGTAAACGTTAAACAACATTGGCGCAAGTACCGACCCCTGAGGGACCCCATTCTTCAATTTTCTAACTTTGCTCGTGACGTCTCCCAGCGCGACGTGGAATTGCCTTTCCCCTAAGATCGAAGAGAACAACTTCAAGGTCTTTTTGCACCTTATGATTTTTGCAAGTTTGAGCATTAACCATCGCACCAGACCGTATCGTACGCCGCTGATAGGTCTATAAACACAGCACCTGTTTGCTGTTTTCTCTCGAACCCGTGCTCAATATGCTCTGTAAGGGCAATGACCTGCTCCGTGGTGCACCTCCCTTCCCTGAAGCCTGCCTGCTCGGGTGGCAGGGCAGCGTCTAGGACCGGCCCCCATCGGTTTAATAGAACACGCTCCAACAATTTGTAAAGACAGCTCAGCAGCGATATGGGTCTGTAACTGTCTGCCTCCTTCGCCGGCTTCCCTGGCTTCAGGATGGCAACTATCTTCGCGTACTTCCACACTTGTGGAAGCTTTCCTTTTGCAAGGACGTCAGACATTGCCTCTGCTAGCCAGGCCCGTGCCCTGGGGCCCAGATGCGTCACCATATCGGGATATACACCATCTATCCCTGCTGCTTTGCCGCTAATGGCAGTACCCACTTCTCGGGGACTGAACGGGGCCGTCCAGTCCGACTCCTCCGCAGGTAGCGAGTCCAAAATCGTACGGTACGCCTTGCGGACACCGCGCTCAAAAGCCTGATTAGGGACCCGCTTACTACGATTTGCAATGGCGAATCAAGTATAGAAGCCGTCCTTATTTGAAGATATTCAGGCTACACTCATTGAGGTCGGTAGAGCGCTCGCTTCACACGCAAAGGGACCAAGTTCAATCCCCGAGAGAAGAAAATGTCTTTTTTTCTGACCCCCCCCCCCCCCCCTCCCGGTCCACCCAGTAGTGTTTGGGTAGCTGGGTCTGCTAACTCTGGCGGAAAGTACTTTGCCATAGACTAGCTTCCTATATAAAGGACTTTCACGCTAAAGAAACCGGGACTCTGAAGGACTCCTTATTTTAACTCATCTAGGCCTTCTTAAAGGCAAATCAATACAATTACCGACAGCGGTCCAATAAACGGGTCGGATAAAATGTGATAACATTCCGATTGATAACCTTGTACACAATGTGATATCAGGCTAACGACCCCTTTGTAAAGTGTTTTGAGCACATCATTTTGTGATAGCTGAAAAATCTTTATCTGTCGGACAAGATAAAGATATCACAGACACCCCTGAGCTCAGTCATTTTAGGACAGTTTTTAGCTCTCTCCTTACCAGCCATTTTCAGGATTTCCCCTAAAATTGGAGGTTTTTACTGAATCCTAAAGAAATTCATGCAAAAAAAAAGGTGAGTATAAGATTTATGTCGATTTTTATTTCATCACAAAGCTATATATGTAATGCTTTATGCATGAATTTTTTTAGGGTTCAGTAAAAACCTCCAATTGTCCAGTGCTTCTTCTTTGACTTGAGTGTTCGATTCGGGAGGCCTTCCAAAAGCTCCTACATCCCCAGTATTCTTGTTTTTAATAATGTTCTAGTATGGGGGTTTGGGTAGGGGGGGGGGGGCTTTTTTTTTAAAGTCTCCCCCCTCCCAAACCCCCTGCTAGAACATTATAAAGAAGCCCCCCCCCCTCCCAAACCCCCTACTAGAACAAGAATACTGGGAAGTAGGAGCTTTCGGAAGGCCTCCCTTCGATTCGCACAGAGGTTCACACCCTTAAGAAAGTAACGAACCAATTTTCCAAACTAACGTCATCATCGGATTATTTTCATTGTGATATTTGTGACCCTCCGCCTCGAGACGGTATTAGTTTAAGTCGGATTTTTCAATTTTGAGTTTTTGATACCCAATCATAGCTTATATTATGCTTAAAATTTTGATACCAAATTTATAAAATTCTGATTATTCATTGCCCGACTATGACCGTTTGAAGTAGGGAGAGTGTAAAAACCAAGTTTTGAGAAAATCGACTTTGAAGTGAGGCACCGTTTTCACACATAATCAAATCAATGGGCAAAGATAACTCCTCAGATACGGGCATTGAAAATTTGACGAGAATAGTAACATTTGCAGAGACGGCAATTTTCAATTTGACTGACAGGAATTTCAGACACCACTCGGAGGAATTTCAATGCCGGAAGAGGAATTTCCGCACACACAAAAAAGGGAATTGGGATGATATTTGGTATTGGGTTCACATATTGTATAGATCTAAATAGATAACTGATTACAAATATTTTCTAATATATGAACACATTGCCAAATACAACCCCATAGTTTCCTTATTTCAAGTGAAGAAAAGCTCCAAAACATAATGATGGTAGTGAGGATGTTGTGTTGGTGGTTGTAGTAGTAGTAGTAGTAGTAGTCGTCGTCGTCGTCGTCGTCGTCGTAGTAGTAGTAGTAGTAGTAGTAGTAGTAGTAGTAGTAGTAGTAGAAGTAGTAGTAGTAGTAGTAGTGGTAGTAGTAGTAGTAGTAGTAGTAGTAGTAGTAGTAGTAGTAGTAGTAGTAGTAGTAGTAGTAGTAGTAGTAGTGATGGTGATGATGTCATAATGGCTGTTGTAGTGGTAGTAGTGGTAGTGATGATGATGTGGTGGTGGTGGTGGTGGTGGTGACTGTGGTTGTAGTAGTGGCAGTGGTTGTAGTAGTGATGATGTGGTGTGGGTGGTTGTAGTAGTAGTGATGATGTAGTAGTAGTGGTTGTAGTAGTAATGAAGATGTGGTGGTGGTGGGTGTAGTAGTAGTGGTAGTGATGATGATGTGGTGGTGGTGGTTGTAGTAGTAGTGATAATGATGTGGTGGTGGTTGTTTAAGTAGTAGTAGCAGTGATGATGTGGTGGTGGTGGTGATTATAGTAGTAGTGGTCGTGATGAAGATGCGGTGGTGGTGGTTGTAGTGTGTGTGTGTGTGTGTGTGTGTGTGTGTGTGTTTGAGAGAGAGAGAGAGAGAGAGAGAGAGATAGAGAGAGAGAGAGTAGTAGTGATGATGTCGTGTGGGTGGTTGTAGTATTATTGATGATGTAGTGGTAGTGGTTGTAGTAGTAGTGGTAGTGATGATGATGTGTGGTGGTGGTTGTAGTAGTAGTGATAATGTAGTGGTGGTGGTTGAAGTAGTAGTAGCAGTGATGATGTGGTGGTGGGGTGGTGATTGTAGTAGTAGTGGTCGTGATGAAGATGCGGTGGTGGTGGTTGTAGCGTGTGTGTGTGTGTGTGTGTGTGTGTGTGTGTATGTGTTTGAGAGAGAGAGAGAGAGAGAGAGATAGAGAGAGAGAGAGAGAGAGAGAGAGTAGTAGTGATGATGTCGTGTGGGTGGTTGTAGTATTATTGATGATGTAGTGGTAGTGGTTGTAGTAGTAGTGGTAGTGATGATGATGTGGTGGTGGTGGTTGTAGTAGTAGTGATAATGTAGTGGTGGTGGTTGAAGTAGTAGTAGCAGTGATGATGTGGTGGTGGGGGTGGTGATTGTAGTAGTAGTGGTCGTGATGAAGATGCGGTGGTGGTGGTTGTAGCGTGTGTGTGTGTGTGTGTGTGTGTGTGTGTGTATGTGTTTGAGAGAGGAGAGAGAGAGAGAGAGATAGAGAGAGAGAGAGAGAGAGAGAGTAGTAGTGATGATGTCGTGTGGGTGGTTGTAGTATTATTGATGATGTAGTGGTAGTGGTTGTAGTAGTAGTGGTAGTGATGATGATGTGGTGGTGGTGGTTTGTAGTAGTAGTGATAATGTAGTGGTGGTGGTTGAAGTAGTAGTAGCAGTGATGATGTGGTGGTGGTGGTGGTGATTGTAGTAGTAGTGGTCGTGATGAAGATGCGGTGGTGGTGGTTGTAGCGTGTGTGTGTGTGTGTGTGTGTGTGTATGTGTATGTGTTTGAGAGAGAGAGAGAGAGAGAGAGAGAGATAGAGAGAGAGAGAGAGAGGGTGAGAGAGAGTGAGAGAGTTTTGAGCTAAATTTGTTTAAAGGGTTTTTACGGCACTTGCAACACTGGTTGAAGTAGTATTGGTGGTGGTATGGGTGGCGTTGTGGTGTTTGTAATAGTAGTTGCAGGGATGGTGATGTGATGGTGGTGGTAGAGATGATGAAGTAATAATGGTTGTAGTTGCAGTTGCATGGATGGTGATGTGGTGGTTGTTGCAGTAGTGGTGGTAGGGATGGTGATGTGGTGGTTGTTGCAGTAGTGATGGTCGGGATGGTGATGTGGTTGTAGTAGTAGTGGTTGTGATGGTTGTAGTAGTAGTGATGATGATGTGGTGGTGATGGTGGTTGTAGTTGTAGTAGTAGCAGTGGTGATAATGACGATGTGGTGGTGGTTGTTGTAGGAGTGGTAGTGATGATGTGGTGGTGTTGGTAGTTGTAATAGTAGTGGTAGTGATGATAGTGTGGTGGTGGTGGTTGTAGAGGTAGTGGTAGTGATGGTTGTGGTTGTAGTAGTAGTAGTGATAGTGATGTGGTGGTGACGGTTGCTGCTGTAGTGGTAATGATGATGTGGTGGTGGTGGTTGTAGTTATAGTGGTAATGAAGATGATGTTGTGGTGGCGGTTGTATTAGTAGTGACTGGACGGGACGGGGGCGGGGGGCGTATCCTTGGAACAATTAAACATCACCGGAATTCGACGGAAGTTGCCCGTAACCACTTTAAAACCGATTTTCTTCGTTTTCCAAATCCCGACTTAATACCGCTTCGAGGCGTAGGGTCACATTTATAGAGAGAACATGTTCCCCTCCCCCCAATAAATATATCAAATAATGAGGGGAAATTGTCTGAATTTTTATTTTTATTTTACTTCAATTTTATTTGAAATTTAATACGGACCTAACGCAGGGGTGAAGTGGACGCGCCTTTATAAAGGTAGTAAAAATTTTAACAGTAATTTCCCTTTAAATCCAACTGCTGTCGTCTGCTATAAATCGATCAATTGATCCTTCAAATGCTATCTATCGTTTGATGTTTTCATAGATATGACCAGATGGCCAACGAAGAGAAATTTACCTTGGGCCGATCAGTTTTTATTACTGTGTCATACCGGAGGTAGCTCTTTTCGTTTGATGAATAGGAAGATCGGGCTGTCAATACACTCTTCTTGTCTGATGATTAGTTATGCGAGGCATTATCTTTTCCTTCCCTATTTTCCATCTCCTCGATTAAAAATTAATCGATTTTTTCAACAGATAATTCTCACGGAGTTATTGACTTATATTTAGAAAACCATCATTCTCCACACATGTTGCCTTTATAAATGAAACAATCGGGCTGTGAATGTTAGAAGTGCCATTTCCATAGATACGATCAAACAAGGGAAGCGATCATCATTATTTCTTCTTAAAATATCAGTATCGCTGCTATATCATATCGTATTGATACCAAACATTCTGATATCGCCGAACACACTGGCAGCAGCAGCATCTTATGGTGCTCACACTATTATGTTATGATGATCGACCCAATCAGCAAAGTCTCGGCGGCATCCGTGCACCGTCGCGAATCCGCCCGGTAGCTTCGTAACAACAAACCGTTCAACTAGATGGTCTGCTGTTTCGGGTTCTACCCCACATCGGGTGCATGTAGGACAGGTGGAAAGTCCCCACTGATGAAGCGACTTTGACGTGAGGCAGGTCCTCGACCGAAACCGATTCGCTACCACCCAGTGTCTCCTCTTACTGATGGAGAAGCCTGGCAATCCCCTCGAGAGATTGAATTCGTCCAAACCCAATTCCATCTCGTATATGCATCTAAGTCCGTAGTCAGGGAAGCTGCGTACAAGGGTTGCCGGGACTTATTTTGGCTCGATACGGGGGCACCGTCCATAATGCGCTTCAGAGGGGTATCCCCATTCCCTCTCTCTCGGATCTTATTTAGCCAGTTTCCAGTAATCGTCTCCCTCCGGACATCGGGATGGGGGGGGGGGGGGGGAGGGGGGCTGGATTGCTGCCATTATCGGGCCCCATTCTCTAGGCGTTGTTGCCAGCGTTCCTGTGCATTGACTTGCGAAGTTTTACATCAACCTTCTCAACGTTTCTGCTTCTACCCCACACTGGAGGGCAATACTCCGTTGTGGAATAGCATAGTGCCAGGGCGGACATTCTCAGGAGTGCTTGGTTAGCGCCCCACGTCGATCCCGCCAGCTTCCTAAGAAGACTGTTGCTTTTCTCTATCTTCCGGGCAACTCCTTCGAGATGCACCTGATAGGTAAGGCTGAGGTCCAGCGTCACCCCTAGGTATTTTGGATGCGGCTCATATGAGAGTGGCTGGTCCCCGACGAGGACGTTCAGTTTACAGGTGTGCCATGCACTGCATAGGTGGAATGCAGTGGCCACAGTTTTTAAAGTGTTCATCTTCAGGTACCACTTGTCGAAGTAGGATTTGAGTCTGGTGACGTCCTCGCTGAGTACGCTCTCGAGACGGGTCCACACTTTACTCTGAGTAACGAGTGCCCAGTCGTCCGCGTATGCCAGCCTCAGGGAGGAAGTGTTCGGCATGTCGCTAATGTAAACGTTAAACAACATTGGCGCTAATACCGAACCCCGAGGGACCCCATTCTTCAATTTCCTTACTTTACTCGCGCGTCTCCCAGCGCGACGTGGAATTGTCTTTCTCCTAAGATCGAAGAAAGATCACGGCGAAAGTCACTTCGGAACTGTTGACAGTAAATAGCTTGTTTTCATTTGCTACAAAATAAATACTGTGATATTTCAAAACGAAAAAAAAAATATCGTGACAATCACTATTTGGAAAAATCATACAAATCATACATATAAGTTTGAAATGAAACTTTTAAAATTGACTTGCTTAAAAGTCTGTAATAAAAGGGGCGCGTCCACCGGTCCACATGAATCTTTGAATCTAGTTTTAAACTAATTTAGCGTTTATAAGGGAAAAGTGTATAAGCCTGAAGTTAACCATTATCATTGATATAAAGATTTATATCATAGCAACTCTTATGATTGCAAAAAAAAAAACACAAAGATTTCCGAGAGTATTTTATAGAGAATGATGAGGTATCTAAGTAAACACTTGAGATTTAGACCCAGTACTCCATTAAAATGGATATGGCTCTGCGCATGGTGGAAGTCATCGAATTTCGTATCATCGTATTTTATCAAACGATAAGAGGACCACGGCCACTTTGTTTAGAGTCGTTTCCTTGTTTAGAGTCTTTTCCTTTAAGGTCAATTGATGTTTTACACATGTCACATGGTGTTTTCCAGTTTTAAGTAATAAGCCATCGTGAACTAGATGGGTTATAATTGATAATGGATAAGTAGTTGAATATGTTGAACCATAATAGTCTCAAATCAATCCACCCTAGTCGTAAAGGTAAGCTCGTTTAAGATCCTTCTTAGCTCAAAGTCATTTGTATTTATTTGTCTCAATTGGATTCTGCCCAGCAACGGCGGCCATCGTGGTTCTAAACAAAGAAAATCGTTACTTTTTATTCTTCATGCTGTGATCAGAATGTGTAAAAGTCAAAATATGATCAGATTTATAATGTTTTTTTTTTCACCCTGGATACGCTTTTATACTAGTCGGAGAAATATTTCATAAGGGCGTCCGCCATTGTTCCGATAGTTTAGAGCCAGTTACTAAGTTACCATGCGTCATTACGAGGGAAGTGACGTTACGACTGTTGAAGCGGATTAACCATTAGAATTTTGACCAATCAAAATATGGAATTTGTGACACTCTTTCACACGTGCTCGGACAAACATAGTCGGTTATTTATAAACAATAAAATTAATGAATTCGACATTCTCTGTCATTTTTATTGTTTTCATACAGCCAAATAGGTGACTAGTTATCACATGATTTCCTCGATCATATTATAACCGTTCAAGTTTACACATAGATTTCTGTGATGATTTTGATCAACAAGCGTAGAACAGTGGAGAACGGTGAGATTGCCCGAAACCTAGGATCGTGAAATTACTAACAAAATGGAGAAGATTCGGAAAGGAACAATCTTTTCTGCCGTCCAGTATTAGGCTTTATAACAACAAGCAATAATCATTTATATAATTATTTCGCTTTTTCACTTTCAAATAATGGAAATATTAATTTATTAATTTATTTGTTCTGCAATCTTTTCAATTTTTAATTTATAGTGAGAGTTTTAACTTTTTACAGTAGTGAACTTATTCATATACAGCGCAGCTCTGCTACTTGTTTATATATACATCATATTTCCATTATATTTTTATCTTATTTGTAACCTATAATTCGCCTGGACAAAAAAAATCCTTTTTGGGATGCAATAAATTATTATTATTATTATTATTATTATTATTATTATTATTATTATTATTATTATTATTATTATTATTATTATATTATTATTATTATTATTATTATTATTATTATTATTATTATTATTATTATTATTATTATTATCATTATTATTATCATTATTATTGTCATTATCATTATTATTATTATTATTATTATTATTATTATTATTATTATTATTATTATTATTATTATTATTATTATTATTATTATATATTATGATGATGATATATTATTATTATATATTATTATTATTATTATTATTATTATTATTATTATTATTATTATTATTATTATTATTATTATTATTATTATTATTATTATTATTATATTATTATTTATTATTATTATTATTATTATTATTATTATTATTATTATTATTGATACAGATAAACAGATGGTAACAATCTGTACTGTCCCCATCCTAATCCTCTCCATTCTCACTCTTTCGTTAGAAGAACAGTGGGTATTTTAATTAGACACATACCATAGATATCAAAACCTGAGTAGTTTACTATGTTTACCAATCACTGTCATTATTTACATTATGACGACTGTCCGAGAGGCGTGATTATCTAAGTGTCATTTGTAAAAGGTGTGTCCGAATTGGCACACACGGTGTCCGAATTGGGAGAAGTTACTAGGATAAACACACAAATAAAGTCTAATAATGGACAAATAATTAAACTAATTTCTTTTGCTTAATAGTGTCTGCAACACATGCAACAGTTAATTTCACGATTACTTTCGGTGTTTGGCCATCAGAAGTAATCGAGCCGAGAGAGCCAATATGGGTGTCGGAATTGGATTCAATAGTCTGGTGTCACGTCGCCCAGCAACGGCGGCCATCGTGGAAAAAGAAAATCGGTATTTTTTATTCTTCATGCTGGCTAGAGCTTTTGTGATCAGAATGTGTAAAAGTCAAAACATGATAGATTTATAATGTTTTTTTTTACTCTGGATACGCTTTTATGCTCGTCGGAGAAATATTTCATGAGGGCGTCCGTCATTGTTCCGATAGTTTAGAGCCAGTTATTAAGTTACCATGCGTCATTACGAGGGAAGTGACGTTACGACTGCTGAAGCGTATTGGAACACCCCACCCTATTTCTCTGTCTTTAGATGAAAAAAATATGAAGATGATCGATCCTTTTGTTTTCAGAATGGGCAGATCCCAGACTTTTAGCCTAGGACAGCCAGATGATCATCGAGGCAAAGAGAAGAAGATGACGAGCCTTGATGATGAAAAGGACCAGAATATTGAGGTAGAGCGAGTGGAACTGAAGAAGGAGCTGGGACTCGTTGGAGGGATGTCCTTCATCATTGGAGTAATCATAGGTAAGTCAATAATGTGACTGAGATGAGAAGATACAGGCTGCATATTATGCTTGGAGTAAGCGAAACCCACTGGATACAATCCGGACAGAAACACCTCAAGTCTGGGGAGAAGATTTTATATTCAGGGAGAGGGGACGGGATTCATACACAGGGAGTAGGATAACAAAGAAATTATTGGACTGGAACCCTCAGGGCAGAAGATCAAGGGGAAGGCCACGAGGAACATGGAGAAGAATTAAAGAAGCTGATATACAGAGAAGTGGTAAGACCTGGAATGAGATAAAAAAGTTGGCTCAGGATAGAGAAGGATGGAAACTGTTTGTCTGTGGCCTATACCCTGACCCAGGGTGAAAAAGGCAATGATGATGATGATGATGATGATGAAGTCAATGATAATATATTAAATGACCGGGGATCCCGATAGCTCCCGTGGTAGAGCACAACTTTCACACGCAAAGGGAGCCGAGATCAAAACCGTCTCAATTTGGCAATATTTTCTGATTCTCACTCTCTTCCCGCCACCCCTCCCTTCCTGTTCACCCAACAGTGATTGTGTAGCTTAGTCGGTTAGATTTGGCGGAAAGTACTTTTCAATAGAATAGCGTCCTATCCAAATGGTAACTAGCAATTGCTAGAGTAGGTTTCCCACTATATAAACCGGGATAATCTTCTCTGCGTCTTTATGAATTTTAAGTGATATATTTATATTTTTAATGTTTTTTTTGTTAATGGCTGAAGAAGGCATTTGGAACCAAACGTTCCGTGTTTTGTATTTTGTTCTTTTTTGAAGATTTCATATTTATTTTTGTTCATTGCATAGAAGTGTTCCTCGTGGCATTATATCCTTTCCCTTGTAGTGTGACTGTCTTTATATTAACATGATCCTTCATCGAATGCCTAGGCCACGAGGGGATCTAATGAAAGGGACAATAAGCTGTCTTCTTGCTTGTTTGATTTTATTTGTTTGACTGTTTGTTTGTTTACTCGGTCATGTATATCTTCTAAACGTGTTCTAAGCGTTACAGAATCTGTGAATCTCTGTCTTCAAGTAAGTTTGACGATCTTTATCATAATTTGAAAAAAAACCCTGTCATCTTGTTTGTTTGTTTGCTTGTTTGATTTTTGTTTATTTATAGGGTCAAGTATATTCATATCTCCTAAAGATGTTCTTAAGGTAAAGTTGATTTTATTTTTATTCACGAGGAGAAGGTATTGCTGTGTCTCCTAAATATATTTTAACTGTCACTGTGTCTGTAGAACTCTGTCTTCTGGTGCGATAGTCTTTATACTATTATGATTGTATAGCGCTAAGCTGTCGTATGTTTTCTTTTGTTTTGTTTAAATTTTCAGGTACATCTGTGTCTCCAAAAAGTGTTTTAAGTATCACTTGATTAGTTGGTCTTTGTATTGTAGTGTGACACTCTTTGTAACGATATGACTTAACTCTTTCAGCGCCATTGGCGCACTGTGCAGCCAGAGCAGAATCTGTTCTACTGGCCTATGGCCGCAGATTGCGACCGGTCTTGAAAGGCAAAAACAATAATGTAATCCAATCCTACTTTCTGAAAAAGTAATATAAATTGACCCAATGGTATCATTTCTATTATCAGAACATTCAATTGGCCCTAGGGTAAGGGGCGCGGGGGGGGGGGGGTATTTTGAATGAGATTTTGCGCAGAATTCGAATGTCGCTTTGTCTTAACTTGTCATTCTCATGCTGGCTCAATCAGGTGTCGGCCATTTTGTAACGGAAATGCGAATGTAACCTCAGCGCTGTAGGAGTTAAATACTCCCAAGCTGTAGTCTTTATTTATGTCTTGAGCATTTTGCTCTATGAATCAGATTGTTGGAATATCACAGAAAGTATCCTTCAGAAAGTTGAAGTATCCCAAAACAAATGTTTACGACGAAGCTTCAATATATTCTGGCTGAAGACAATCTCAAATGAGGACCTGATAGCTGGAGTGGAAGTGGGGTCTCAAGAGAGTCTCATTAATAAGGAGAAGAAGACAATGGTGTGGGGCATGTCTGTCGCGGACTTGACGAAACACTGACGACAAGGACTATGCGGCTATGTTGTCTAGTGGTATGACACCCGCTTTCGGATCGAAGGTCCTGGGTTCGAGCCTGTTTTATCCACGTATTTTATCTGACAAAGAAGTTTTAATGAAGTATACAATCAGATGAGAGACAACCTGTCTATCTTACCCCAGTCGTTCATCATTATCGCATTTATCCTTAAGCGGAGAGCAGTGTATTCGATTTTATTTGCTCGTTATCGGCGATGGTCGCCGTATTCATTAAGTGGCATAACGATGGTATCTTGTAATCTAGACCTCTATTTAGGTAAATACCGTTTGCAGCCATCATTTCAACAAAATTTTCTACTCCCTGTAAAAGACACCGAGCTATGCACGTGCTCTAGTTTACTGTATTGTGTTATGTTGATGGGACGTCATCGGAACTGACATGTGGTCATGTGGTGACAGCTTCTAATTTTAGTGAATCCAGAGGACTTACACACCTATGTATGTACTTTCTCTGGTGAAACTTCGCACATACTACACATTCCAATTTGTATAGACGTGTGTTGTTTTAATATATTGATCGCATAAATGTGATCATACTGAAATCGGTCAGCTTTCTAAAACAAACCATGACCTGTTTTATCCACGTATTTTATCTGACAAAGAAGTTTTAATGAAGTATACAATCAGATGAGAGACACCCTCTCTATCTTACCCCAGTCGTTCATCTTAACGCATTTATTTTATCCTTAAGCGGAGAGCAGTGTATAGTTGATTCCTTGGAAAAGGCTCTTTACACACATTATCTCACCGTACTCAGGTGTAAATGAGTACCTGGTCGTTAACAGCGTTTTCTCTGTCCGAAAAAATCGTAATATCGCCTAACAGGCGTCATGTCCCGTTCTACATGTTAAGTGGTGCTGTTGTCCAGAGACCTTTGTAAAGCGCTTTGAGCACGTTTAGTGGATATTGCGCTATATAAAAGCTCAAGACAAGGAGGGCTTTGCAATAGACACTCTAAGGAAAGAAAAAGCGAGGCCGTCCAAATGAGACCTGGAGACGTACCGTGGACAGGGACCTAAAGCAGAGAGGTTTGTCCTTCGAGGTGGCCCCAAGAATAGCTGCTGACAGGAACAGGTGGAGGTCTCTTACATGGCCTAAATTACCAGCAGTTTCGGTGAGGATTGAGTGAGCGAGTAAGTGCCGTCTTTTATAAATGTCGTATTGTTTACAGGGTCAGGTATATTTGTGTCTCCTAAACCTGTTCTAAATGTCCCTTGTTTGTCATGTTTACAGGGTCAGGTATATTTGTGTCTCATAAACCTATTCTAAATGTTACTTTTTTGTCATGTTTACAGGGTATATTTGCGTCTCCTAAACCTGTTCTAAATGTCACCTTTTTGTTTTGTTTACAGGCACAGGTATATTTGTGTCTCCTAAACCTGTTCTAAATGTCCCTTGTTTGTCATGTTTATATGGTCAGGTATATTGGTGTCTCCTAAACCTGTTCTAAATGTCACTTGCTTGTCATGTTCACAGGGTCAGGTATATTTGTGTCTCCTAAATCTGTTCTACATGTCACTTTTTTGTAACGTTTACATGGTCAGGTATATTTGTGTCTCCTAAACCTGTTTTAAATGTCACTTTTTTGTCATGTTTACAGGGTCAGGTATATTTGTGTCTCTTAAACCTGTTCTAAATGTAACTTGTTTGTCATGTTTACAGGGTCAGGTATATTTGTGTCTCCTAAACCTGTTCTAAATGTCACCTTTTTGTTTAACAAACGACAACAATAACATTGTTATTGGTCTTCTCAATGCACAGTCCTGCCGTAACAAAATCGAAGAATTAAACGATTTATTAACCGAGAAGAACTTCGACATACTATTTATAGTAGAGACATTGCTCTCCCAGTCTGGAGACCACCCAGTTGAAAAAGCTATGACACCCCTTGGGTACCAATTTAGATCGTATCCAAGGAAAGATCAGCGAGGGGGTGGCATTGGCGTATTTTACAAAACAAAATTATCTAAACATGTGGAAATCCTCGAAATGCGCTGCAAAACAATGGAGGCCATTGATCTTAGATTATACCTCCAGAATACAAGACACAACTTTAACTGCATCTACCGACCGCCAGCAAACAAGAAAAACAAAATAAAATTACCTGATGTTTGGAAGGAAATCAACGAGATGCTAACTTTGCAACACACGCGTCCTGGCCATTCAATTATACTCGGCGACTTTAATTTTCACTTCGACAACGTCACAGACACCGCTAAATTGCAAGAGTCATTATCGGAGAACAAGATGTGCCAGATCGTAACAGCGCCAACGCACTCTGCTGGTCATATTATAGATTGGGTAATTGTAGAAAATTCAGAGTCCCAAAAAACCAACGCCATCGTCGATTATCTCCCCTTTTCGGACCACTCCCTCATTTCTTTCAGTCTTGACGTTTCAAAACCATGCCAAAAAACCACCACCACATGAACCAAAAACATTAAAGGCATTAATTTGGACAATTTCTGAGGCGATTTAGAAACAAAACTTACTAAAAATTCAATGATTTCTCCAGACCAGTGGAATAGTTGTCTCATCGAAACGCTTGACAAACATGCGCCATTCCAAACAAGGACCGTCACCAACTGCAAGTATGCTCCGTGGTATACGTAGGACGTTAAAGAAGCTAAAACGAACTGTCGGAGAGCAGAAAGACTGTTGAAAACATCAGGCCTTACGATTCATCGTGAAATATTCAAGAACACATTTCGTGCCTGGAAGACAACAATAAAAAAGGCAAAGACCACGTATTTTCTTTCAAAATTCGAAACTTCTAAATCTTGCAAACAATTATTTAACATCTGCAATGATCTACGTGGACGTGAAAGATGCACTTCATTACCATCTACAACCAATCAAAGAGACTTGCCAAACACATTTGTCAACTTTTTTAAAGACAAAATCCATAACATTCGTTCAGAACTAGATCGCCATGAACCATTTATAGATACAAATACATTCTGTGATACCTCTTTAGACAAGTTCCAACCAGTTTCACCTAGTTTCATAAACGAGTTGATAAAAAATCCCCATTAAATCCTGCGACCTTGATCCCCTACCAGCACAGCTTTTGGCCAGCTCCATCGATACATTATTGCCATCCATTACATCAATCATAAATACATCCATACTAACTGGCGAAGTTCCATCGTGCTTTAAAAGTGCCCTCGTCAAACCACTTCTGAAGAAACCATCACTGGACCACAATATATTAAACAATTATCGTCCTGTATCAAATTTACCTTTTTTGTCAAAACTTTTGGAGAAGATAGGTCTTACTCAATTAACATCTCATCTTAAGAACAACGGTTTGGAACAACCCTTTCAGTCAGCCTACAAACATCAACACAGTACTAAAACGGCGCTTCTTAAAATCATTAATGACTTGTTATGTAATGCTGATGCTAACAATATCAATGTATTATGTAGCAAGGACTATCCCGCACAAATCTTTGGGCCTCTTTTTCGCTCACGAAGTGCCAGAATTCGCGTCAAAATATGGGACGAAGCCGTTTCGTATATGCTATTTTTAAAAATTAATTACGACGCTGTTTATCGATGAATATGACTGAAAGTTGGCACACAGTTAGAAAAAAGGTAATTTTAGATTATGTCAAGCGACAAAACTCGTACGATTACCAAAAAACCGTTAAAAATAGATTTTTACTCTTTGGAGTAAAATATTTCTAAAACTACCGGGCGTGGAGGTTTTGTCGCTGACAAGGTAATACATGAACATTTCTTCTTTTTGGTTGTAAAATTTCATATGAATATGACGAGTACCTTTTTCCGTATCTTACAAAACACCATCCTAATTTGCTCTTCAAGTTTCAATCTTTTAATCCACTTATTACGCAAGATACAACCAAAGGTCGAAAAAAAATGCCGAAAAAGCGTCCCATATTTTCGCGTTTTTTTCCTCTTTGCGGGTCATCCAAATAAATGACACCTTTGAAACTGCATAACTTGTTTATTTATGAATGGATTTTCAAAATTGAAAAACATTTCTACTCAGTGGAGATAGGGCTTTGATTTTAGACAAATTTTTCCTCAAAAAGAGAAAAAAATATTTTTCATAGTCCTTGCTAAATCTTTCTGCTGCCTTTGACACCATTGACCATGACATTTTGTTAAGAAGACTAGAAAATACGTTCGGCATAAAAGGAATTGCCCTTAAATGGTTTACATCATATTTACAGGATCGATGGCAGACTGTCGTGGTGAATGGTGTTCAGTCAGAACAAGTTTTACTAAATTTTGGAGTGCCACAAGGCTCTGTTCTTGGCCCTGTCCTTTTTACTGTATATATGCAGCCCCTTTCTAGTGTGATATCCAGATTCAATCTGAGTTATCATTTTTATGCAGATGATACGCAAATATATGATTCAGCACCCCTTAGTAACTTACAGTTCTTAATACAACGAATTACGAGCTGTTTTAATGAGATTAAATCTTGGATGTACCACAATAAGTTAAAATTAAATGATAGTAAAACTGAGATTTTAATGTGTGGAAGGCCGACTATCCTTAAACAGGCAAATGAAATACATATTACTCTCGGAAATAGCACAATAGAATTTTCAAATAAAGCAAAAAAACCTTGGCGTCATCATTGATAAAGATCTTTCCATGACAAGCCACGAGAATAACACCGTACAATCTATGTACATAGAAATGAAAAAAATAAGCAAAATTCGTAATTTAATACCGAAGCATATAGCATAACTTTTAATTAATTCCCTGGTTTTATCTAAATTGGACTATTGTAACTCCCTTTGGGCGAATTTAGCTAAAGACAAAATTAGAAAACTTCAGGTTGCTCAAAATAACGCAGCCAGGCTCATTGTACGCAGTAACAAAAAATACCCGTCAGCAACTCTTCTTCTCCGTGAGTTACATTGGCTTCCTGTGGAAAAAAGAGTTGCCTATAAGATTTGTACTGTTGTCTACAAATCCCTGAGCACGAACAGTCCCTCCTATATTAAAGACCTTCTAAACATATCTGTCCCCAATAGAAACTTGAGGTCAAGCAATGACCAATCAATCCTTGTCAAACCTAAGCCATTCCGTAAAATAGGTAAACAGTCTTTTCAATTTTCGGCCCCCCATTTTTGGAATTCTCTCCCATCACACGTGAGATGCTCGGATTCGTTGACAACGTTCAAATCTCACTTAAAGTTTTATCTTTTTGCGTCATAATGTTGCAATGTTATTTTCATATTTTGTTGTTGTTAAATTGAATTCGTATCACGTTTCCTTCACACTTGTCTGACTGTAATATGTTTTGTTTTCTATCACTGTAAAGCGCTTAGAGCCTGTGACAACGGGGTAAAGCGCTATATAAATGCCATTTATTATTTGTTTTGTTTACAGGGTCAGGTATATTTGTGTCTCTTAAATCTGTTCTAAATGTCACTTGTTTGTTATGTTTACAGGGTCAGGTATATTTATATCTCCGAAAGGTGTTCTTAGCGTCACAGGATCTGTGGGTCTCTCTCTCATAGTGTGGGCTGGATCTGGTCTTATTGCCCTCATGGGTGAGTATTCCTCCTTCCTTGACAATTGTTATCATCCCCTCTTTTCTCAATAAGTGGCTAAATTAGAAGAGAGAGAGAGAGAGAGAGAGAGAGAGAGAGAGAGAGAGAGAGAGGGGGGGGGAAGAGAAAGAGAGAGAGAAAGAGAGAGAGAGTGAGAGAGAAAGAGAGAGAGTGAGAGAGGAAGAAAGAAAGAAAGAGAGAGAGAGAGAGAGAGAGAGAGAGAGAGAGGGTGAGAGAGAAAAAGAGAGAGGGTGAAAGAGAGAGAGAGAGAGAGAGAGAGAGCGAGAGAGAGAGAGAGAGAGAGAGAGAGAGATCAGATTTATGTTATGTGCTAGGTGTGTTTTCCTCGTTTTAATAATAAAAAAGACCAATAACCTTGCTATAATTGCCCCCTGAAACAATAGATATTATATCAATATTATTATCATTATTATTATTATTATTGTTACCACCACTACCACTCTTCTTCTACTACTACTACTACTACTACTACTACTACTACTACTACTACTACTACTACTACTACTACTACTACTACTACTACTACTACTACTACTACTATTACTACCACCACCACTACTATACTACTACTACTACTACTACTACTACTACTACACTACTACTACTACTACTACTACTACTACTCTACTACTACTACTGCTACCACTACTACTTCTACTACAACTACTTCTACTACTACTACTACTACTACTACTACTAACTACTACTACTACTACTACTACTACTACTACTACTACTACTCTACCACTACTACTCTACTACACTACTACTACTACTACTACTACTACTACTACTAACTACTACTACTACTACTACTACTACTACTACACTACTACTACTACTACTACTACTACTACTACTACTACTACTACTACTACTACTACTACTACTATACTATATACTATACTACTTCTATTATATATATTATTTAGTAGTATTATTAATATTAATATTATTATTATTATTATTATTATTATTATTATTATTATTATTATTATTATTATATATTATTATTATTATTAATATTATTATTATTATATTATATATTATTATTATTATTATTATTATTATTATTATTATTATTATTATTATTATTATTATTATATCTTCCCAATTCCCTCCTATAAACATCATGGGTAAGTAACTTGGTTTCTCCCTTGTCTTTTTTCCCCACTAACCTCGCCGCCCCCCCCCCCCCCCTCCTTCTACTCTCCATTAGTTTTCAGTTTCCAGGCGGCTCTGTCGTGTTATGGTCGGACAATGCCTTAGGACCAATAGGTTCCTGGTTCCATCCCCATTCTAAATAGCGCAAAGTTGAGTCCTTGGATAATTCTTTTTAATCGCATTTTCTCACCATACTTGGGTGTAAAATGAGTACCTAGCTGACAACAGCGCTACCGTTATCAAAAAATTGGAATTGTGCCTAATGGACGTGATGTCTCATTCTACGCTTTACATGTTGCTGCTGGCTAGGACCCATTGTAAAGGGCTTTGAGCGCATTAGTAGATATTGCACTATAAAAAAGTCTTGTTGTTTGGGTTTTTTTTTTGTTTTTTTTTTTCGTTTTGGTGTTATTTTTTATATCAGAATATATGAACATCTCCTAAAATAAATACTATCATAAACCAATTTCTTTGGAACTTTTCAGGCGCTCTATGTTACTGTGAATTAGGGCCGTTGATTAAGCAATCTGGAGGAGAATACACGTACTTACGCCTGGCCTATGGAAACTTCCCTGCCTTCATCTGTTGCTGGGTCAGCGTTGCCCTCATGAATCCTTCCTCCTTGGCTGTGAGCAGTTTAACCTTTGGCATCTACTTTTCTAGTGTTTTCGAAACATGTGGAACACCGGATCTCCTCGTCAAAACTTCGGCTATAGGTTGTATGTGTAAGTTGTTTAAAAAGTTGGATTTTCAAAGTGCTTTCTTCTTTTCATTTTTAAAATAAAATATAATTTTTTAAAAATCCCTTTATTCATCCCATTGGGATAATTTGTCTCGAGGGTCTATTCCAAGGGAAGGCTGGAATAACCCAGGCTTCAGCCGCAGTGCAGCGCCGCAAATTGAGCTAGGGCGAGGTACCTTGCTCAAGGCCACACAGCACAGCGGCGGGTGATCGAACTCGTACCTTTTCTGAGCCACGCTGCCCATTCTTTTTGTTTCTCTTATTTTTTTTTTTTTGTCTTTTAAAAAACTAAAACTAATAATAATAGGAATCGCTCATAAATTAATGGACGTGCTCATATTTGCAGATCTGATAATTGATAACCGACTGCTGATGTTATGAACAAATTTTGCGTTGGTTAGAGAGTATTTCCATTGCAACAATGAACCATAACAATTTGGGTTATCAGACCTGCAAATACGTACACGTCGACCATAATGATAAAATGCAAATTCAATGTTTTCCCGTAATCAGAAAGGAGTATAACCAACGTGTACACATACATTGGGCCAAGTTTAACTCTTTGAGGACACCTGATTGAAGCAGCATGAGAATGACAAGCTAAGACAAAGCGACATTCGAATTCGGCCGAAAATCTCAATTGAAATACCCCCCCCCCCCCCCTAGGGCCAATTGAATGTTCTGATGAAAGAAATTATACCATTGGTTCAATCGATATTACTTTTGTAGAAAGTTGACTTGGATTACATTATTGTTTTTGCCTTTCAAGACCGGCCGCACTGTGCGGCCATTGGCCAGTAGAACAGATTCTTCTCTGGCCGCACAGTGCGGCCAATGCGGCTGAAAGAGTTAACGTTGTTGTAATGGACAATATTTAGAGAGAGAGAGAGAGAGAGAGAGAGAGAGAGAGAGAGAGAGAGAGAGAGGGGGGGGGGGGGGCTAGTTTAACGTTGTTGTAATGGACAATATTTAGAGAGAGAGAGAGAGAGAGAGAGGGAGAGAGAGAGAGAGAGAGAGAGAGAGAGAGAGAGGGGGGGGGGGGCTAGTTTATCTTTGTTGTAATGGACAATATTTTGCGTCAATTTTTGATATTTCCATTACAACAATTAGCCCATAAGGAATTGGGTTATCAGACCTGAAAAAAAATGCACGTCAAGTATAACACTTTGCTCATTACACACTGATCGGAAGGCAACATAACCACGCCCCTGTCCTGCAGAGTCGTCCGAGTATGAAAAATGCTAAGCAACCTACATGTTATAAAGATAGAATGAAGTTGGCGTCACTCGGGTCTTTGTTATTGT
>NC_088366.1:52617192-52707192 GCF_034508935.2 Berghia stephanieae | reverse complement strand
AAATAAATAAATAAATAAATAGATAAACATAAAATAGAAAATAAACTAAACTAAATGAATTCTCCTTATTTAGCCTCAAGAGGAAATTTGCTTTTAGGGGTTAATTCAAGGGAAGAATGGAATGACTCAGGACTCATCCCCTCATCCCCAATTATGCAGCGATGCAATGTGAGCTTGACCAAGGTGAGACAGTGCAGCGGGAATTCGAACTCGGGACTTTTTGGGAAAGAAACAAAAAACATACCGCTGTGCCACGTTTCTTATAAAAATTGTGGTTGTCCTTTCGGCGCTGGTTGCAATAATATATATATATATATATATATATATATATATATATATATATATATATATATATATATATATATATATATATGAGTGTTGGTGGGTACGATGGTGCTCGATAATGTTGGTTAGGGCTAATATATAATATGAATGGATTCATTCAGTTATATGGCCGAAACACATGTTTATGTGGTTTCCATCCACGTCGTAATAGTCGTAAGTCGGCATATTATGTCTGTAGAATGATTATTCCATATATATATATATATATATATATATATATATATATATATTATAATATATATATATATATAGAGAGAGAGAGAGAGAGAGAGAGAGAGAGAGAGAGAGAGACAAATATCATATGTGTGTGTTTGTGTGTATGTGTGTGTTGCTATTTTCCCGAAACCATGATCAATCATCTATTCGTGTTAAATTCCAAACCAGCTGTGGAGTGATCGTGTTCTTCACACAGCCCCTGTCGTCATGCCTTTGTCAGTGATGATTTCAGTATTTGGATCGCTGAACGGATCGGCTTTTTCGGGTGGAAGGTAACATTAGATACCACACTGATCTACTACTCTGAAAATCACATATTATTAGATAGATAGGTATAGCTAAATTATGTTGATAGATAGACAGATTGATATTTAAGTATATTAATAGATATAGATAGATATGGATAGATACCGTCATATTCATATATATATATATATATATATATATATATATATATATATATATATATATATATATATATTATATTATATTATATATATATATATATTTTTTTTATTATTTTTTAAATTTTACCACAATGTTTGAGACAGTCTACATTAATGTTTCAGGCTTAATTTGCCATCGTCAGGATATATATATATATATATATATATATATATATATATATATATATATATATATATATATTGCATGGCGGTTTTTGTGCAAATATTCAAATATATATATATATATATATATATATATATATATATATATATATATATATATATATATATATATATTCTATATAATCGCTCCGCTTAATCGCACACCTCCTCCGTCCCTTCCCTCCTTATTGTGTCATCCATGCACACATCACACACCCCACATCCCGAACTAGACTGACACTCAATTAGCCTAGACCATTTAGTCTTGTAACGATAGCGTCTTCACTCTCCTACCTTTTTCCATTCTTATTCAGCCTTGCAGAGCTTTTAGATCATCGTATTTATGTTGCCTTCAGAAATCTAACTCTTGAGACAAATAAAAGTATTTAAAAAGTCAATTTTAGTTTAGTCAAGCTTAATATGGAACAGGGCGTCTTTCATTATTAAAGGAGGACAACAAATATATTAAACATACATTTGTGTCGCTGAAAAGTTATTCCCCTTGAGTTTTTGGATAAAATAAACCTCGGATTAGATCATCTTTTTTGTGTGGTCCCCGGGAGTCTATCTTAAGCGGACTGCTGTGTATTTCTTACGTTCAAGCCTGGAAAATGCAAGGCAAGACGATTCTATCCATTTCTTTATGGTGCACATACTTAACTTACAAAATCTCGAAAATTTGCACAAAAAAAAAATTGCTGCAGATTCGATAATGTTGCTTGGATACATATCAGAGAGAGAGGGAGAGAGAGAGAGATAGAGAGAGAGAGAGAGAGAGAGAGAGAGAGAGAGGGGGGGGGAGAGAGAGAGAGAGAGAGAGAGAGAGAGAGAGAGAGAGAGAGAGAGAGAGAGAGAGAGAGAGAGAGGGTGGGAGGGGAGTATCTTTTCATTATAAAATTCCCACCATGTTTCAAACAGAATGACATTCGTCGCTGGGAGAGATGGAAACTTACCGGAAGTCCTTTCTTACGTCAATGTCAAGCGGAATACCCCTCTCACCTCTGTGATATTTACGGTAAACCAAACACTACAAATTGTGATCGATACTGTCAATATCTCGTGCGCCATGTCGGAGTGATCTAGAGTTTGGAAAATTATTTTAACTCTCTCCTTACCAGCATTTTTTAGAATTACCCCCGAAAATTCACACCCACCCAAATAGACTTTTCCAATCAAACAAAAAAGGAACAAGTGAGCTCCACAACACAGTGTTCAGTATTTATAGCTGTAATCAAAGCATGTGTTTAAATTTTGTGATGTACAAGAGAAATCAGAATGAGAAAATTATTGTCGGTTACATCGTAACGAATGTGACGATTTTCCTATGGGTGGTAAGGAGAGGGTTTAAGCAAAATTTCAAAATGTTCAGAAAATTTCCTAAAGTTTTGTTGTATTTTGTAAAATATTTGTATGCCTTTTTTCTTTTGTTGTTGTTGTTGTTGTTGTTGTTGTTGTTGTTGTGGTTGTTATTATTGTTGTTATTTTAATTGCCATCATTAAACACTATTATTATAAGATAAATTGTGTCATTTTTTTAAAACCCGCGACCTTACTGGTACGACAACTCCGCCTGGCCGGTGAGTGCGTGACTCTACCGTATGAGCTATCCACGATCCAACTCCTTACCAAGTAAGGTCGCGGGTTCATACCCCCATCACCGCCGCGGAAATTGTTTATTCTCTATTGTCTTCTGGCACTTTCCTACTCGCTTCATCTCTTGTTGTAAACGCTACTCACCTATTTACGGCTATTTCTTTATAAAGGCATGACGATTCGGGGTTGATATTCCCCCAAATAAATTTAATCTTGCGCTGGATCCATTTCAGCCTCAAGGTCCTCTCAAAGTCAGTTTAGGGTGGGGGGGGGGAGGATAAGAAATAATTAGACTTGATTGCTTTACTTTTACTTTTTAAAAGTGTATACAAATCTTCAAAGATCCGCCAAAAAAAAATATTTAAAATCCGCCATCCGCCAGGCCAATTTTTCCCCCGCCACGGGATGATAAAAATCCATCAATTAGGCGGAAAATCCGCCAACCTGGCAACACTGATACAGGCCATCTGAATCTCGGGCTCCCCGTCTCCTCACATTACATCACTTTAGAAAGAAATATATCCAAAACAAAATTCTCCGAACGTGCATTTTACGTTGCGCCCCATCAATCCGGAATTCTCTCTCAGTCTTTACAAGAAAGTCTCCTACTATTGAATGCTTCAAGTCTAGACTTGACTGAAGACAAAATATTTTAGATTAACTTTCCCTGCCTTAATATTTCAATATTTAATATTTAATTTTCTTAAAGTTCTCATATCACCTACTTCTTGTAAAGCGCCATTGAACACGTTAGGTGGATATTGATGGCACTAGATAAAATTTACTTATATTTATATAGTTATATCAATCAGTATGTTCTCTCTCTCTCTCTCTCTCTCTCTCTCTCTCTCTCTCTCTCTCTCTCTCTCTTTATATATACATATATATATATAAATATATATATAAAAAGATAGAGAGATAGAGATAGATAGATAAGAGAGAGAGAGAGAGAGAGAGAGAGAGAGAGAGAGAACATACTGATTGATATAACTATATAAATACCATCCAATATTATTATATATATATTATATATATAAATATATATATATATATATATAATATATATATATATATATATATATATATATATATATATATATATATATATTGAGTGGAATGATAAATACAGTTTCAAAAAATGCAACTATGTGGTATTGTGCCACTAGACCCATAGCCGCACTAGTTCCAAACTGGTTTTTTTCCATTTTCCATGTTCTCCTCCTCAGATGGTATTCGGTATTATCTTCATATGGCTTGGAAACGTCTCGAGTCTGATAGACTTTGTCAGCTTCGTCTCCTGGGTGTTTTACGGAATGACTTTCGGAAGCATCATCATATTCCGATTCAAATACAAGGATGCTCCAAGACCCTACAAGGTATGTGCGTCGGCTATGTGGTCCAGTGATGCCAGTGTATGGCATTCGCTTTTGGATCGGAAGGTCATGGATTCGAGCCTCGCTCTTCGCATGGTTGGAAATGATTCTTCACTCACGTATCCCATTCTTTCATCCCTACTCAGGTGTAAATTGAGTGCCTGGCCTTTAACAGCCTTATCTCTGTAGGCAAAAAAATTATATGCAATATTGCCTAATATGTCATTGTCATGTCCCAAGTGTTAAGTGTTGTTGTTGGCTAGGGACCCCTTGAAAAGCTCTTTGAGCACGTTTAGTGGATGTTTCGCTATATGAAAGTCCAAACCCATGTATTTTATGTTGGACGTTTTAAATCCCCTCCTTACCCACTGTAGGAAAATTGCGCATTCGTTAAGATACAAACAGCATTTTTCTTGTTCAGATTTTTTAAATAACAAAATTTTAAGAAAGGTCTTTGTTAGATTTACAAGAACTTAATGCTGTTTTCAAAAGCTTGTTTTGTTCATCAAAATTAGATAAAGCGTGTAGTTCAAAATCTCAATTCTAAGTCACACAAAATGTTTCAATCATCCCTCCTTTTCTTTCCTTCTCAAACTAACACACTCTCATTCAACTTCAAGCCATTCGACCACACGCCATTTTGAACAGAAAATACTAAATACTAAGAGACGGGAGAGCGCTTTTACTACTGCGAATAGCGATTCCGCCACGAAAGCACTTTTCGCAGGGCTACTGCGAAAAAGCACTTCGTTTAGTTTTTGCCACTTGTAAAAATGTTATTAGTTATTTTAGAGAGAAAGAGTGTTTGTTTGTGTGTATGTGTTTGTGTGTGTGTGTGTGTGTTATTTTAGAGAGAAAGAGTGTTTGTTTGTGTGTATGTGTTTGTGTGTGTGAGTGTGTGTTATTTTAGAGAGAAAGAATGTTTGTGTTTGTGTTATTTTAGAGAGAAAGAGTGTTTGTTTGTGTGTATGTGTTTGTGTGTGTGAGTGTGTGTGTTATTTAAGAGAGAAAGAGTGTTTGTTTGTGTGTATGTGTTTGTGTGTGTGAGTGTGTGTGTGTGTTATTTTAGAGAGAAAGGGTGTTTTTTTATGTGTTTGTGTTATTTTAGAGAGAAAGAATGTTTGTTTGTATGTGTGTGTGTGTGTGTTATTTTAAAGAGAAAGAATATTTGTTTGTGTGTGTTTGCGTGAGTGTGTGTGTTAAGGGAGATAGTTTGTGTGTGTGTGTGTGTGTGTGTGTGTGTGTGTGTTAAGGAGAGAATTTGTGTGCGTGTGTGTTTAGGGGAGAAAATTTGAGTGTTTATGTTCGTGTTTTGGGGAGAGAATCTGTGTGTAAGTGTATGTGTGTGACTGTATACAAGTAACGCAGTAAGAGAGAGAGAGAGAGAGAGAGAGAGAGAGAGAGAGAGAGAGAGAGAAAGAGAGAGAAAGAGAGAGGGAGACAGATGAGAGAAGGAGAGATAGATAAGTTGAAAAGGGAAAAATAAAGATGATAGATGCAGAGAGAAAAGGAGTGCGAACGTAACAAAAGAAACAAAAATAAAAAATATAAAGAGAGAGAGAGAGAGAGAGAGAGAGAGAGAGAGAGAGAGAGAGAGAGAATGTGTGTGTGTGTGTATGTGAGGGGGTGTGTGATCTATATATGTGTGTGTGGGAGAGAGTGAGAGAAAGAAAGAGAGAGAGAGAGAGAGAGAGAGAGAGAGAGAGAGAGTAGAGAAAGAGAAAAGATAGAAATAAAGAAAGAGGGAGAGAGAGAATGAGAAAGAAAGTTTGTTTATTGTTTTGTTTTTAAGGGTTTTACGGTGCTTGCAACATATTAAGGTCATATCAGCGCCATTAAAAAGGAAGAAAATGGGATTGTAAAAAGTTCTAGAATTACAATTAAAGTACCCAAGAAAAGGGACGACAAAAGGGGAATTTGTTCAAACAGGAAACAGATGTAGATTCCAAGAGCACATTGTCAAAGAACTTAGTTTGAGATCACCTAAAAGTCTCATCCATACACAAGCTCAGGTCCCCACCAAAAGGAATACACTCAAATGTTTACAAATCATATATAATAAGTAAAGAAAACATAATACAGTGCATAACAGAGAGATGATTTACAAAGAAAAAAAAATATCATCTCCCAAAACTAACTATTCATTTGACTGTTTCCCCCTCAGCAAGGGTATCTGGCCAGGACCAGGACAAAACCAAGAAATCTCATTCCAAGACGATAACAGAAAGCATGTTGGAAAACAGATATAGGAGGATAGAAGACACTGTATGTACCTCCCTGACCACTATGGAAGGTCAGGAACCCCACCCAGAGAAAGAAAGAGAGAGAGGGAGAGAGAAAGAAAGAAAGAAAGAAAGAGAGAGAGAGCGAGAGAGAGAGAGAGAGAGAGAGAGAGAGAGAGAGAGAGAGAGAGAGAGAGAGAGAGGGGGGGGGGGAGACCTGTTTTAAATATTAGATACAGATTGTTACTTCCATTCTAATCACTCATAAGAAATAAAGTTACACAACTCTTTCTCCCATTCAGGTACCGATAATCATTCCAATCATCATGGTTCTGATTTCAATTTACTTGGTTATCGCCCCTATAGTCGATGCACCTGCCATTGAATACTTGTACGGACTGATATTTGCCTTGAGCGCATCGGTTCTTTATGTGCCTTTCGTTCACTTTAAAATCAAAGTCCCATTTGCTGGTAAGTGAATAAAATTATAGAAAAATAAAGAAATTGAGCTTTAAAAATTGAACTTTTATATAGCGCAATATCCACTAAACGTGCTCAAAGC
Organism: Berghia stephanieae; assembly: GCF_034508935.2. Taxonomy (NCBI): domain Eukaryota; kingdom Metazoa; phylum Mollusca; class Gastropoda; order Nudibranchia; family Aeolidiidae; genus Berghia; species Berghia stephanieae. The sequence goes on along the minus strand of NC_088366.1, from coordinate 52,700,273 downwards.
GCTGTACAAGGAGTCCCTGGCCAACAGCAACATTTAACATTTAGGACGGGACATGACGCGTGTTAGGCGATATTGCCATTTTTTTTTTCGATCAGAGACAACGCTGTTAACGGCCAGGTACTAATTTTACCCTTGAGTACGGTGAGAGAATGTGAGTAAAGAGCCTTTTACAAGGACTCAACTATGCGCCGAGCGAGGCTCGAACCCAGGACGTTCCGGTCCGAAAGCGGGTGTCATACCACAAGATCACATAGCCGCAGCAAAGACAAATAAATAATGTGGAAATGAAAGCAGATATAGGCGAGAGAAAACACACAACAAAAGTTACCTCTCTTTACACCATAGCAATTTGATCTTTAGGCATGACACTCGCTTTCCGATCGGAGGGTCCAGGGTTCGAGCCTCGCTCGGCTCATAGTTGAGCCCTTGGAAAAGGCGCTTTACACTTTACTCACATTCTTTCACTGTACCCAGGTGTAAAATGAGTACCTGGCCGTTAACAGTGTTGTCTCAGTCGAAAACAAAGATATTGTAACATCGCCTAATTAATGCGTCATGTCTTATTCTACATTTAAAAAAAAAAAAATTAAATTGAGATTTTATAGAGCGCAATATCTACTAAATGTGCTCAAAGCGCTTTACAAGGGGGTCCATTTTCAACTGCAACATTTAGAATGTGTAACGGGACATGACGCCTGTTAGGCGATATTACAAGTCTTCGGACAAAGACAAAGCTGAGTACCGTGAGAGAATGTGAGTAGAGAGCCTTTTCCAAGGACTCAACTATGGGCCGATCCGAAAGCGAGTGTCGTACCACAAGACCGCATAGCCGCACATGTTTCGTGTTGCTGTTGGTCAGCGGCCCTTTGAAAAGCACTCTGAGCACATTTCGTGACATTGCGCTATATAAAAGCTCAAGTTAAAAGACCAATCCAGAAATAAATACTGAAGAACGCATCAGGCATTTCGATGCATTTAGATGCATATGGAAATGCAACCCACTCAGCAACAACATTTTCTTTACTTTGATTAATTTTGCGAACTTTCCATGTTTTAACTGATAACGCGATAATATATTGATGTATGACCTTAATCGATATAGAAGAGCTGAAAAATGTGATTTCAGTTTAAAGTATTGTAATGATAGAGAATATGTGACCCTCCGCCTCGAAATGATATTAAGTTGGATTCTTCAATTTTGGCTTTTTGGTACCCAATCATAGCTTATTTTATGCTTTAAAATTTGATACCAAATTGATAAAATTCTGATCATTCATTGCCGAGATATGACCGTTTGAAGTAGGGAATGTGTAAAAACCAAGTTTTGAGAAAATCGACTTTGAAGTGATCACCGTTTTCATACACAGTCAAATCAATGGGGAAAGATAATTGCTTAGATGCGAGCATTGGAAATTTGACGAGAATAGTAAAACTTGCAGAGACGCTAATTTTCAATTTGACTCACAGAAATTTCAGACACCACTTGGAGGAATTTCAATGCCAAAAGAGGAATTTCCGCACACACCAAAAAGGGAATTGGGATGGTATTTGGTATTGTGTTTAAACATTGTATAGATCTTAATAGATAACTGATTAGAACTATATTATGATATATAAACACATTGCCAAATACAACACCAAAGTTTCCTTATTTCAAATGAAGTAAATGCACAAACACACATATATGTAACAAATGCATGCTGACGTCATGACACATTGCCCGGGCATTTTAATGGCCAACAGGCGCATGTGATGAGCGTTGACCAATCAGAATCGTTCATTTGTAAGGTTGTCAGGGAAAAACTTAGACTTGTTTAAAGTTTTTAAAGTTCATTATTGGCTGAACCATGAAATTGTGGAAACAGTCATGCTTTCTCTGAGATAGATAAAGACACGCCCTTTGCTGTGGTATCTTACATGGTATTGGTGGAGGAAAATGCTTAATATTACTAAGTCTTGGGAATGGTGTCTCTCTGAGAGAAAGTCAACTCTCCTTTTGAATGTGTCACTGATAGTTGCATTTTTAAATTTTAGATTTATATAACTTATCCTCAATATTTATGTTGAATTATTATGTTTTCATGGAGAAAAGTGATTGTAGTTTCTGAAACAACCAAAAACTGAAATTTGATCATTTTGACCATTTCCACTTTAAAACTGGTGTTCTTCGTTTTCCAAATCCCGACTTAATACCGCTTCTTCAAGGCGTAGCGTCATATATTAGACATTATTGTAACGATAAAGAATATTAGACAGTATTGTAATGATAGAGAATATTAGACAGTATTGTAATAATAGAGAATATTAGACATTATTGTAATGATAGAGAATATTAGACGGTATTGTAATGATTGAGAATATTAGACAGTATTGTAATGATTGAGAATATTAGACATTATTGTAATGATTGGGAATATTAGACATTATTGTAATGATAGAGAATATTAAACATTATTGTAATGATTGAGAATATTAGACATTATTATAATGATTGAGAATATTAGACAGAGTTGAAATGATTGAGAATATTAAACTTTATTTCAATATAATTTTGAATAACATCATATTTCATATTCTTTTCAACAGATACAGTGACAACCTATCTCCAACTTTTCCTTGAGATTGCACCACCGACAAACACACACGAGATTTCATCACCGACAAAAACAGACTAAAGGATAAAAATCAGAATTATTTTCAAATTTTTGAAACTTCACCACCAGCAAAAGCAAGGAGATAAAATCCGACTTATCTCCAAATAGTATTCAATAGTCTGATGTCACGTCCGCCCAGTAACCAGCAGCTTGGTTATAAACAAAGAAAATCGCTACTTTCTATTCGTCATGCTGTCTAGAACTTTTTCATATTATGTCATGTGATCAGAATGTATAAAAGTAAAAACATGATCAGATTTATAACGTTTTTCTCCTCTGGATACACTTCTATGCTCGTTCATAAGGGCGTCCGCCATTCTGCCGATAGTTTAGAACCAGTTACTAAGTTACTATGCGTCATTACGAGGAAGTGATGTCACGACTGTTGAAGCCTATTATCCGTGAGATATCACACACTAACGAAAACCAACGACTGAGAGACGAAGAGTATAGACCAGTTTTTTTAAAAAAAGAGATTTAACCTTGTGAAGAAACAAAATCAAGTTTGGAATGAGAATGTGTTAGAGCAGCTACGTGCTTGTTTTGAAATCACTTCATAATAATAATAATAATAATAATAATAATAATAATAATAATAATAATAATAATAATAATAATAATAATAATATAATAATAATAATAATAATAATAATAATAATAATGATGATAATAATAATAATAATAACATAATAATAATAATAATAATAATAATAATAATAATAATAATCATAATAATAATAATCATAAATAATAATAATAATAATAATAATAATAATAATAATAATAATAATAATAATAATAATAATAATAATAATAATAATAATAATAATACCATATTTCAACAGCGCCTAAGCATCCACTTAGAAATGCTCTGCAGCGCTTTACAATTAACTCAAATGCACAATTACCCACTCACACACACACACACACACACACAAACACCCACACATGCGTGTCTGCATATATACTATATACATACACACACACACACACACACACACACAATATATATATATATATATATATATATATATATATATATATATATATATATATGTATATACACACACAGATACAACTTGCATAAATCGTCCTTCAGAAACATACAAAAACGACATTCTACTACACTAAGCGAACACCTTTGGAACCTCAAAGAAAAAAAACATACAACACAGTTTCACATGGAAAATCATCTCCAGAGCACAGTCGTTCTCCCCCTCTTCTAAGATTTGCAGGCTCTGCTTAGAAGAAAAATTATTCATCATCACAGAAACGAACTAATATCCTTTTGCAGACATAGAAACAAACACCTTTTATGTAATACGAACTTCCATAAACACGAATCTAGAAAAATACGAAAAACACAACAATCTACTTTCACTTCCACTTCCATATAATATATATATATATATATATATATATATATATATATATATATATATATATATATATATATATATATAATTTTGATATTTACCACAATGTTGGATTCAGTCTACATCGATGTTTCAGGCCTTTTCAGCCATCGTCAGGACTGTGTGTTACATGAGTTTGGTATATTGTCTGTTATTGCTTGTTGAAGTGGTTTCGTAGGTTTGAAGTTGATTAGTAAGTACTTCCGTCGATGTGGACAAGTATTGTACATCTCATTTTTCGTGTTGAGTGTGGCTTCATGAGGGTGTTTGATTATAGTATATTTCTCTTCCAGGCATAAGATTACATTGTTTTAATGTTGGTGTGTATCCTGTTGCTTTAGATATAATTTTTCATGAAATGTTGTGGTCTAGTTTGTTGTCTTTTAATTTCTAAATATGTTCGTTGAGTTTTGTGGTTGTTTTTTTTTTTGTTAGTGTTTCTAAATGTTGAGGCGTGGAGGTTGTATCTTGGTTTTAAATTATTTTCCGTTAGTCCTACATATTTTTCTTGCTTGTTTGTTTTAGTTTCGGTGACTGTGGCTTGGTAAATTAAACTTGATTCTAAACATTGTTTGTTTCGCGGGCAATGTTCCTAATTTCGGCAGTTACATTTTCTGGTGGGTGGGTTTTGCTCTTGTCGGTGGTTAATAAATATTTTTTTGTTGTGGCTTGAAATTATTTGTTCTTTGTTGCGCAGACACGAGTAGCTTATTTTTATGGTATTCCTGTTGGTAATTTTATGTAGCTTGTGGTTTTTTGGAAAGTGTGTATCAATTAACTTCAGGAACTGCTGTCCAATGTTTGTGCTGACGTTTTTGTCGAAATTCGCTCCATTGCTACATGTCGAGCACTTTCGTACCATATTTGTATCCAACACGATTCAATATATATATATATATATATATATATATATATATATATATATATATATATATATCCCTCTCTCTCTCTCTTAATCTCTTCAACACACACACACAGATACATATTTCTCCCCGCCCCCTCTCTTTCTTTCTCTCTCTCTCTCTCTCTCTCTCTCTCTCTCTCTCTCTCTCTCTCTCTATATATATATATATATATATATATATATATATATATATATCCCTCTCTAGCTCTCTATCTTCCTCTCTTAATCTCTTCAACACACACAAATACATACACTCTTTCTCCCCTCCCCCCCCCCTCTCTCTCTCTCTCTCTCTCTCTCTCTCTCTCTCTCACCCTCTCTTTGTATTTTAGCTTTATATTATATCATATCGCTTTCCCACATGATTGAATGACTGATTGATTTGGTTGATTAAAAGAGTCTAGGTTTTGGTTATTGTTAATGACATTAATACGTAAAAGAAAAACCGTGTAAGTAAAATTAAAACGAAAGGAAGTTACACCATGAAACTTGGAACAAACTTATAAGTAAAAAGGTAGAAGAAGATGGATTGGCAATGAAAGATGAAGAAGGGGAGGGGGTGGGGGGGGGGTGAGGAAAACATAGAAGACTAAGAGATAAATCCGTCCTTAAAAAATATAGCCTTATGGAGAATATTGTGCCATTTGAGTCAATAAAACAATTACACGGCGCACAACTACTGAAAGATTTGAAAATTAGAAATGTATTTTTTACAAATAGATAAACAGATAACTTGATTTCCTTTTATAATGTAAAGTCAGTTTAAAAGTTCGTTGAGTCAAACAGATATAAAAAATGTACCGACGGCACTAACACTCTCAAAAACAATCAATTTCGACACTATAAAAAGTTGTCAGTTTGGCGTTTTTATTCAAATCGTTGCATTCGAAATAATGTATTCCCTTAATTACTTTAAGGATTTCAGATCTACACTAAGTTTTCAACAGTTTTCATCTATTTATGACAACAAGTATTATTATTGCCCCTTTGATGCTTTCAATGTGATGGTTTTGGGTGGATAATACCCAGGTTTAACTTCTTTGGTAATAAATTTTTAAAAATAATAATAATCTATAAAATCGAAATTTTAAACCAGAAGACAGAAGCTGCATTGAAGGTAAAATGAGGTTTTAGAGAGACCTTATTAAATGTTATGAACAGTCAGGGGACTCCGTAGCTCCGTGGATAAGCTGTCAGACTCTAACCTTGAAAGTACTGGGTTCGATCCCATTGTGGGCATTTTAAAAAAAGTTTACTTTATTGAGAAAGAAATCATTTTTTGTTATAGTTACTGGACATATATTTAAAACCTTAAATTAATCTATTATTATTATTATTATTATTATTATTATTATTATTATCATCATTATTATTATATTATTATTATTATTATTAATTGTTATTGTATTATTATTATTATTATTATTATTATTATTATTATTATTATTATTATTATTATTATCATTATTATTATTATTGTTGTTATTATCATTATTATTATTATTATTTATCTATTAGTAGTAAAAGGCCCGCAATTTCGCGGGGAAAGAACTATTTTCATTCGATATTGCCTGAATCATTTTATTGATTAGCTTGATTACGATTAGATGCATATTTTAATCCATGTGCGTGTCGTCGTTGCCATGCATGATTCAGCATGATTTTAGTTTATCAGTCAGTAGATATCAATATCCATAAGTCGCAAGTCTTTACCACGCTTTACTTGGAAGGCCTTCCGAAAGCTCCTACAAAGGAAAACAACTTAAATAATATTCCCTCAACTAACCCCAAGAAAAAGTAAAACCTAGTGCCTGTATCTAACCCTAATAGGAAAATAAACACCCTAGCACCTTTACTAAGACTTATGACTAACCCTAATAGGAAAAAACCTCGGACTGCTTTGCACTTCCTTCAATACTTCACAAATTAAAATGGCGGCCGAGAATCAAAACAGTGGTCAAATTAGGAAATTTTAAACTTTCACAAATCTATCAAGGTTTGTTCTAGAGTTTCTTAAATGCTTCTATATGATGACAACTTGAATAAATAAATGCCTGACAAAAGATCAACGGTGAAAAAATACTGGGGATGTAGGAGCTTTCGGAATGTCTCCCCTTTACTTAACTTATGTGAGGTCAAATGAAAATCTGAAGCAGACGCGAAAAATATCATGTCCCTGAATCTGTCTACTTTTGGTTTGTTCGGGCTAGAAGCTAGATAGAACCAATTGACAGTTTGCCGACAACGTTTAGCTAAATCGGACTTCACCCAGAGTCGAATTTGCGTATGAAGCGAGTGCTCTACCAACTGAGCTATGGTGACCCCGAAATCAATCTTTGGGACCTGCCTAGAATTTCAAACTGCGGTCTACATACCAAATTGAACTAAAGATTTGGGTTAGTCTTTTTACAGCAAATGAAAGATACCCATCGGTTTTGAAAGGAACACTCGTAAACTACCAGCTAATAGGTTGATGTTTGAGTTCTAGGCTAAGTATGTATTGATAAACCTCTGGATACATTTAAAAAGAAATAACAACAAGGGGGGGGGGGGGTGAGCAGTAAGAGGAAGAAGGAAACGACTACGAGGAGGAAGATAAAGATGAGGTGGATAGGCGGTGGGAAAGGAGGGGAGTAGGAGGAGTAGGAAGATGGAGAGGAGGAGGAGGAGGAGGAGGAGGAGGAGGAGGAGGAGGAGGAGGAGGAGGAGGATGAGGGGGAGGAGGAGAAGAAGGAAGATGAATAGACGGATGAGGAAGAGAAGGAGGAGGGGGAGCAAGAGAAAGAAGAGTAGTAGGAGACAGAAGATGAAGAGGAGGAAGAGGAAAAGGAGGAAGAAGAGGAAGAGTATTATGAAGAGGAGAAGGAGGAGGAGGGGAAGAGGAGGAACAATGATCCTTCTTTTAAACTGGAGTTTATTTCGATTTTCTATAGCGTGAAATGGACAATAGCAATTTCTTGCTATCATTTGGATAGGACGGTGGTCTATCGCTAGGTACCTACTTTACGCCAGATCTTCACTGGTGTCCACTTGCCCGAATCCCCCACTGCTGTTCCCTTCAAATAAGTTTAGAGGGTTTCGGTAGGTTTCGGAAACACGAAGGTGCCCTTTTGGGTTCACTCCGCACTGTCGTCCAAATCCCATATTCCCGGCTGCACATTATACTGATATCCTCTCCTAGTCCCAGGTTAATTACCCAGTGGTGCCCCCTCCTATAGTCTCGGGTTCATTATCCTCTGGTACCCAGCTCTCATAGTCCGGCCTCAATTTGATTCAATAGTATGATGTCACGTCTCCAAGCAACGACGGCCATCGTGGTTCTAAACCAAGAAAATCGGTACTTTTTGTTCTTCACGCTGACTAGAACATTTCATATGTCTTGTGATCAGTATGTGTAAAAGTCAAAACATGATCTGATTTATAATGTTTTTCCCTCTGGATACGCTTTATGCTCGTCGGAGAAATTTTTCATAAGGGCGTCCGCCATTGTTCCGATATTTTAGAGCCAGTTACTAAGTTATCATGCGTCATTACGAGGGAAGTGACGTTACGACTGTTGAAGCGTATTCCCACTGACCATGGTCCCATGTTTAATTTCTATCTGATTACTGATACCCTCTTCCCATAGTCCCTGGTTCACTCCCCACTGCTGTTCACTTCCCATGACCACTATCGGTTTTGGCGGGTTTCAGCGGGTTTCGTAAAAAAGAAACACACTCCCCTCCCCTAGTCCCAGGATTACTCCCCTACACTTCCCTGAGTACCTGGTTTACTCCCCCCACTGCTGCCCACTTCGCAAAACTTTATCGGGTTTTGACGAGTTTTGTCGGGTTTCGTAAAATAAGAAATAGCCTCCTCCTTCCACAGTCCCAGGTTCACTCCCCACTGGTGTACACTTCCCATATCTTTTTTCGGTTTCGTAAAAAAGAAACACCAATAAATAGGCTTTGATATGTGGTGGAATTTCATATTTGCATCATACCAAGGCCAAGTTAACTCGTCCCGAACGATCACGTGATCAAATTCTCTTTTCCGTTCTCTCGTTACCGGAACGAAGATGGAGCTTGCCTTTCACGATAGAAGATGAAAACGGTGTAAGGCTTTGATTTTTATAAATTTGCTACAAAAAATAAAATATGTTGCAGAAATTGCGATTTGATCCTTATTTATTTGCGGGTGCAAATAGTTGACATTGCACTTTGCTAACTAGGCTAACAAAATTGAATAATTTATAACTCTATTTATTTGTGGCGCGATTTTGTCATTCGTGGTATTACTTTTATTGTAAGAGAGATAGGAATTTCCTAGATATTTTTGCTGATGTGAAATTATTACTTTGTTTTATTTAACACCAAGAAAAATTGTTGGTAAATAAAAATGGGGTTGGAACTGTGTTTGTCAGTCCTCCAGTGGACTGAATACACAGCTGTGTTTTCAGTCCACCGGAAGAGATTATAATTATACAGACTGAATTGTTGACTGAGCGCGAGAAGGCGAGGTGAACGGCTGATTTAGCACAGCGTAACTGTAACCGGGGTAGGGTGGGCTAGGTGTTCAAGATCCTTTCTAGGCATAATATTTTCTTTCTGTCTTTTTTTCATTTCTCTTTTTTTTTTTTGTACTCCCTTGGCAAACAGATTCTTAATTTTCACCTCAACACGTTGACACTATTCCTTGTGACTTGAGAAATTTGAACGATATTTTACATTTTTTATATTTTATATTTATTTACTTTTACTCACTTTTAATATTATTATTTTTATGTAGAACACAGTGAGACGTCAAAATTTATTGCCTTGTGCATTCCTTGTACGTAACAATACGAGTCGGGAGAAAAACGAAGCAAAAACAAACAATCAAAATAAAAGAAAAAGAAAAAAAAAGAAAAGAAAGAAAACAAAACCAAAAAAAAAAAATGTTAAGAGAACATTTTTATAGTTATAGGGTCTTGGCTATGTTTGAGGGATCATCAGAGAGAGAGAGAGAGAGAGAGAGAGAGAGAGAGAGAGAGAGAGAGAGAGAGAGAGAGAGAGAGAGAGAGAGAGAGAGAGAGTGGGGGATGGGTCCTAAAAATCTGATCTCCTTGGAAAACTCATCGGTTTTGATAATCACAAAAATTCTAACGGACTAGGGAAAACTAAAAATAGATATAAATGTTAAGGAAGATGACTCTACATTCTTTTAAGGACTCTTTTGTTTTTAAAGGTTTGATAGCGCTTGTAAAACATTGAGGTCATTTTAGGGCTAGTAGAATGGAAGAAATGGGATACCAGTAAAAAAAAATCTAATTTTACAAGACTTGATAGACAATGAACAATAGACTCGTCCTACAAGACGAAGGACCAGGGATGATTTTGAAAGAAAAGGATGTTGGAAGAATCAAAGTCAAGACTGTTCGATGCGGTGGCCAAATAGAACCTTACTTGGGCAAACAATACCAAAACTCTGATCTCCTTGGAAAAAATCATCGGTTTTGATAATCACAAAAATTCTAACGGACTAGGAAAAATAGATATATATGGTAATTTTAAATTAATTATAGAAATATTATTCGCTGTGTGGCCAATTTATGCCAAATCGGTCAGGCCAATGGTTATCTAGCAGCCACGGTAAGAATCTCGGGCTCCCGATTTCGAGCAACTCATCAAGACTTTCCGAGAGTAAATAAAACGCTGGAAATGATATTATTAAGCCGTCAAATTGCCATAAATTATATGCCTGTCCATTTCTGATTATGCCTAACCTATAATAGGCTTAGTATCAATGTGGCCAATATTGATTAAAGTAAGTATCGACGATATTTGGTCCTTTTAAAATATTTTTATTTCCGGTGGACTGAATAAACAGCTGTGTTTTCGGTCCACTGGTGGACTGAAAACACAGTTCCCTTTATTTTACTGGGGGGAGACAGGGTTGCCAGTTTGGCATTTTAAATGCCAGATTTAAAAAATCTGGCATTTTTGAAAACCGTTTGGCATTAGAAAAATCATTTGGCATTTGGCATTTTCATTTGGCATTTTCTTTTCTTGTATATTATACTTCAAATGACACCTTTTCTTAATTATTTCTAAACGCTTAAAAACAAATCTCTTCACATCGGAAAACTTTGCTATTAAAACTGCGATGGATATTGTTTCTATTTTTTTTTTTTTTTTTGGAATTTTCTCTATAACTTCTTTGGACTCTGCACTTGAACCAGATTCAACAAAAAACATCATAAGAAACACGAAACAGTAAGTTTTCTTAATTGTCAATAATTATTCAACTGTTTACGTATTCACCGTTCATGTTAATGTATTTCTTTTTCATTCTTAAAATCCAACCGTGGTGTAGTGGTTTAGCACTTCACTTAGTAGTCAGTAGGTAAAAAATTACCCCAGCAGGAAATTTAGTGTAATTCAAAAAAAAAAAAAAAAAGAAAAGAAAACACGCAAGCCACCAGGATATGATAGTAAATTAATTGTCTATCAAAAGTGAGTAGTTTTCTTAGTGGGGGTGGGAGTCATCAGACTTTGGCATTTTTTTGAGTGTTTTGGCATTTTTTGAGTCTTCCCCTGGCATTTTGTTGAAAAATAATCTGGCAACCCTGGGGGGAGAGTAAATTCAATAGCTACGTCACAAAGCAAAATGGCGGCGCAAAGCCAAAACAATGGTAATATTAGATAGTATTAGGAAAGTTTATTAAAACTTTCACTCATCTATCACGGGTTTGTTCTAGAGTTATTAAAATACTAGATAGATACTTTATGTTGACAAATTGAATAAATAAACGCATGACAATCACGGTCAAAATTGAAAGAAATAGAGAGGTGGGCCTTTGGCCTACCAACCTCCGCTGCACGTCCAACTCGCCTTGAGCATGCATTCACGTAAAATATAAAGATTTTTTTTAAAAACCTACCTCTGTTTCAAAAACTAGCATCTTTCACCTTTCTAAGAAACATTTTGATTTTTCAGAACTTTAGTTCGTTAAAAAATACCGGAAGGCCTCCCCATTGAAATTGAACCTAAGGATATCTAGATAGAAGTAGAAGATTGATAGAGAGCCTCGCCTTTGGCCGACCAACCTCCGCTGCACGTCCAACTCGCCTTGAGCATGCATTCACGTAAAATATAAAGATTTTTTTTAAAAACCTACCTCTGTTTCAAAAACTAGCATCTTTCACCTTTCTAAGAAACATTTTGATTTTTCAGAACTTTAGTTCGTTAAAAAATACCGGCCAATCTGACCCGTTGAGTCGAATGAAAACGAAATTTTGTTGTTTACACGGTTCAAAGGAAATTCCGTAAATAAGCTTTCATGGACTTCCTGTGTTGTTTTTACAGCGTCACGTGACCGTTTTGAGAAATTTGTCGTCTGCTACAAATAATTAGACCGGTAGGGGGTAGATATTTTCGTTGGAGCAGAGAAAAAGTATTATTTCTTGGACTTGTAGAGAGGCCTAGGGTCCACCAGCAGTCAAGTTTATTGAATAAAAGAAAAAAAGGCCTTTTTACTGCACTAATGCACCAAATTGCATACCTATCTATGGACACTTTGTTCCGTATCTTTTTCCCAATAAACTTTTTTAAAAACCTGGGGCCAGGGTTGCTAGTTTGGCCTCCTGGTGGCCAAATTTGAGAAATTTGGCCTTTTCCCAAGCCATTTGGCCTCCCAAAATTTGGTTTGGCCACTTGGCCTCCTGTAACCAACTTTTTGGCTTCCTCTGACTTTCCCTGTTATATCGTTTTACTCTGGTACCGGTAAAACTTATTTTATTTGGCAATCTAAATATCTAAATGCAACACGTGCTAACGCCACAGATTGCATTTGCTAATGCTTCTATATATACGAATTTTCCTTATCCTATCTAAATTGTTTAACAAATCTAAAGAGTTTTCGCGAGGCTAAGGTGGGTTTGGTGGTATTTGGGCTCCTGCCGAGGAATCTGGCTTCTTGCTATAGCTAGTTTGGTCTCTTACTCAAAAATGATCTGGCAACCCTGCCTGGCTAGGCGGAACCTTGATAACAGAAACGGGGCCCACACGATTTCGCGAGGAATTAATCATGAAAACAATTAGGATATAATTTCAACACAACTTTTGAAATTCATCAAGGATTGTCCATTACCGAATGTTTTTTGATAGAAAACAAATGCATCTTCAAATCTAAACTGCTTTTGACGGTAAGCGGTAAGTTTTTATTTATTTTTCTGTCCAAACGAATGATTTGTCCTGGTTATAGAAGCTAAGTATTGGTAACACCGGCTCAGCTCTCTAGTACTTCTATTAGGGTTAGTCATAAGTCCTTAAGGCCTAGCAAAGGCAAAGGTGCTAGGGTGTTTGTTTTTCCTATTACTATTATTAGGTTTAGTTAAAGGTTATTTATTTTTCTCGGGGGTTAGTTGAGGGAATATTATTTGAGTTGTTTCCCTTTGTATGAGCTTTCGGTAGGCCTTACCACAAGAATGCATCCACACAGACACTCTGGCTCTGGCAAATAACAAAACTAATAAATCTTGAGAACGTAAACCGTTCGGAGAAGTAGAGATCAAGTTTATTTTCCCGAGCATTCTCATTCAGAGAAATAGTCACTTTGTTTAGAAAACGGTCCTTTTGGTGTATGACATGACCACGTCATAGTAGACGATATCGTCTACTATGACGTGGTCATGTCATACACCAAAAGGACCGCGGAGAATCGAAACAATGGTCAAAATAGGAAACTTTAAACTTTCACAAATCTATCAAGGTTTGTTCTAGAGTTATTAAAATGCTTCTATTCTATATGAGGACAAATTGAATAAATAAACACATGAATAAAGATCAATGGTGAAAATACAAATTGAAAGAAGACTGGAGATGTAGGAGCCTTCGGTAGGCCTCCCCAGAGCAACTAAAATCTAAAAATAATTTACGATAATTTCAAACTCTAAGGATTATATAATTTTTAAAAATATCTTTGATTTGAAGGCCAGCATTCCCATATGGAGCCTTAAGTAGTCTAGTAAGCCTCGCAATCCGAATGACGCTTGCTGAGAACTGTGTGATTCAGTCATAGTCGATGAGTATAGCTTCTCTTTCCATCCATGTTGTTAATTGTTTCCATTGGTCAAGGTCCTGGGCCAGAGTTTTGAGGCTGTCAAGATCTTGTTGTGACTTTAGTACGGAGGGAACTGCAATGTTTCTTAGTTCTTCAGGGATTATTTCGGCCTCGTGTGAATCCAGACATTTCTGATGTAGAGAGATCCTCGTTCAGGGTAGTTACTATTGATGTTGGTGGTCTCCCTACATATTTGTTGCCATTAAGGAAATATTCTGTCATTGCAGTTTGGGCTGTGATGTTCTTGTTATCTTCTCGATGTAAGATGTGACCAAATAGCCTCCATCGCTGTTCTTTTATTTTTGTCTCAGGTGGTACCGGGTTCTTTCATATTCATAGAGATCAGTAGTTGTAATTGTCGATTTTACGCGATGTAATTGTTTGCAGTGGTATGAATTGAGACTTTCTAAGTTTAAGTTCTTTTTTGTGAGGCCCCAATTATAAGCCAATATCAGAATAATCAATTGCTCGTAAATCTGTATAAGACCACCAAAAGTCCAGCATTCCTAAATCTTGTTTTTGTGATTTTTAGAGTTTTTAAATATGGAAACTGAAGAAGACATATTTGTACTTCAATTATCTCAATGAACTTGACTTTGTCAGAAAAGGAGGGGTGGTATTTACATGTTAAAATTTTTTTCCACTTTGTATCCTTTATGCTTTCTCACAGAGGCAGCTTCTTCCTGGTGTCTCATTTTCATCACTAACCATGCTCTTTTGTTTTAAATTGCCTGGAGAGGACACATGTTCATGTGATGTTCCCGACATCAAGGGTCCACAGCCCACAGCGACTATAACTCGAACTTTTAGTTTGAGCCAGCGCTCCACCGGTGGGAGGGTAATTAATCAAGTTGTGACAGGTCGATGACTCATCATGCTACCAGCATCAGCATTTTCGCTACCTGTATTTTTTCTCTTCGATTCTGCATTTTATTGATATTTTCAAATAATCGTTGCTCAATAATCCATTGACGTAACTTTTTTTTATTCATATATTCTTGTTCTTCATAATGTAAAGAATATTGTCATACCATTTGTATGGCTATGAACCGAATGGTTTTACAACGCCACTCTCCATGAGTTGTACTATAATTCAATGCAAGATCATAACTATAATTGGTAAGAAACATGTGAATAAATAGCATAAGTCACCGTCATCATCATCATTGCCTTTTTCACCCTGGGTCAGGGTATAGGCCACAGACAAACAGTTTCCATCCTTCTCTATCCTGAGCCAACTTTTTTATCTCATTCCAGGTCTTACCACTTCTCTGTATATCAGCTTCTTTAATTCTTCTCCATGTTCCTCGTGGCCTTCCCCTTGATCTTCTGCCCTGAGGGTTCCAGTCCAATACTTTCTTTGTTATAGTTGAGTCATTCTTTCTAAGCGTGTGTCCAATCCATCTCCATCGTCTTCTTCCTATATCCTCTCCACTGGTTTCTGTTGTGTTCTTTTCCATACTTCTTCATTTTTTATTCTATCCATCCATTTTATTCTGAGTAGCTTACGCATGCACCTGTTTACGAAAATCTGTACCCTCCTTATACATGCCTGTGATGCGTTCCAAGTTTCACATCCATACAGTAGGACAGACTTCACGTTTGAGTTGAAAAGTCTTAGCTTTAGTTGAAGGGAGATATCTTTAGTTCTCCAAACTCTGTTCAAAGATGTGAATGCAGCCTGTGCCTTTCCTATTCGTGCTTTCACCTCTGCTTCCGTGCCTCCATCCTTGTCAATTATACTTCCGAGATAGCAGAAGTGTCTATATCTTCGAGTTCCTGATCTTTAACTTTGATCTGCTCCCTTTGACGCGTACCTATCCTCAAGACCTTTGACTTTGCAGGGTGAATTCTTAGACCAATTGATTCCGACAGGCTGTTTATAATTGTGGTTTTTTCTTGCATCTGGTCCTGGGTGTGGGACAAAAGAGCCAGATCATCTGCAAAATCCAGATCATCCAACTGTGTCCAGGGGGTCCACTGTATCCCATTTCTTCTCCCTTTGGAGGTTTCCTTCATTAGCCAATCAATGGCAAGGATGAACAGGAATGGAGAGAGCAAGCATCCCTGCTTGACACCAGTCTTAATTTCAAAGCTGTCAGTAAGCTGATCTTCATGTACAACCCTGCAACTTGATCCTTCATACATTTCCTTAATGAGGTTTACTATCTTTTCAGGGAGTCCATAATGTGCCAGAATTTTCCACAATGTTGCTCTGTCAATACTGTCGAAAGCCTTCTCGTAATCCAGAAAGTTGACAATAAGAGGAGAGTTCCATTCTATAGACTGTTCCACTATGACTCGCAGAGAGGCAATCTGGTCGGTGGTTGAACGGTTTTTTCGAAAACCTGCCTGTTCGTCCCGCAGTTTAGCATCTGTTGCATTCTTAATTCTCTCTAAAATAATACGGTTGAAAACCTTTCCTGGGATAGAAAGAAGAGTGATGCCTCGATAATTATTACAATTACTGAGGTCCCCTTTCTTTGGAAGCTTGATAAGATGTCCTTCCTTCCAATCCTTTGGGAATATCCCGTCATTCCAGATTCTCTCAAATAGTGGGTGCAGGGCCTCAGCATTTCTTTCCGCATCAACTTTTAGAGCCTCCGGTGGAATCTGGTCTGGTCCAGCAGCTTTCCCCCTTTTCATCTTGTTAATGGCACCCACAATCTCTGCTATCGATGGTGGATCACAGCTAATTGGTAGCTCATTCCTTGCAGGCAAAATTTCTGGCTGGTTGTCTGGTGGTGGTCTGTTCAGAAGGCAGTTGAAATGTTCCCTCCATCGTTCAGATTGAGCCTCTTTTCCAAAAATAGTTTTCCCATCTTTGTCTTTGACTGGTACCTCTGGTTTCCCATATTTTCCAGCAAGTGTCTTGGTAGTTTGATAAAGGATCCTCATGTGTCCTCCAGTCGCTGCTGCTTCTGCTTTCTCTGCAAGTCTGTTCATGAATGCTTCCTTGTCTTTCTTCACAGATCTTTTGACTTCCTTAGCTATGGCTCGATACTGCTCTTGTGCATCCAGTCTTGAAGCCCTTGTTCGGCTTGCATTCACTTGTTCCTTCCTTGTTCTCCTCTTTTCAATAAGGTCCAAGGTGGTTGGACTTATCCATTCTTTATGTTCTGATTTCTTTACCCCCAATACCTCGTGGCAAGTTGTTATGTAGACTTCCTTGATCTTTGCCCAATGTGACTCTACATCTATGTCCTCCTCGAGCTCAGTAAGAGGTTGGAATCTATTACTCAATTGTAGTTTGAATTCCTCATTCTTTTCCCCATCAAGTGCATTCAACTCGAATTTTCTTCTTGTATGTGATCTGGCCCCGTGTTTTCTGAGTCGGAGCTTAAGCTTTGCCAATAGCAGGTGGTGGTCTGATCCAACATCTGCCCCTCTCCGTACTGTCACATCTTCCAATGAACGTCTGAATCTACGAGAGATACAAAAATGATCAATCTGATTCTCTGTCATACCATCTGGTGAGACCCAAGTTGCTTTGTGGATCCTCTTATGGGGGAACACTGATCCTCCAATCACCAAACTGTTGAATGCACAGAAATTTGCAAATCTCTCACCATTATCATTCATTTCTCCCATGCCATGACGTCCCATGATACCTTCATAGCCTACGTTATCCTGTCCCACTTTTGCATTAGCATCTCCCATCAATATGTTGATGTCTTTCCTTGGCAACTTGTCAATGACTTGTTGTAGCAGACCATAAAATGTATCTTTGTCCTCATCTGTTGCATCATTTGTTGGGGCATAGATCTGTACAATGTTCATGCTGATCTTCTTACTCCGTGTTGTAAAGGACGCCATGATGATCCTTTCTCCGCATTGTTCCCATCCTCTCAGTGACTTCTGGGCAAACTTGCTTAGAATTATTCCTACTCCCTGTATATGAATCCCGTCCCCTCTCCCTGAATATAAAATCTTCTCCCCAGACTTGAGGTGTTTCTGTCCGGATTGTATCCAGTGGGTTTCGCTTACTCCAAGTATATGCAGCCTGTATCTTCTCATCTCAGTCACAACTTGAGAGCTTTTTCCTGCTTCATACATGGTGCGAACGTTCCACGACGCAATTCGAAGCTGCTTGTTTGGCGAAGACGTCATCGGGTCAGCAGAGTCCTTTCGGCTTTGTCTGTTGTCCTTCATAAATTCTGATATTCCAGAAACTCTTCGGTCGCCCAAGCTAAAAAAAGGATTTGGTTTGTCTGTCTGTGTTTCTGTAACGGTTAGAGTTTAACGGAAAGGGGTGTTAACCCTTTGCCAACCCCCAACCTGGAGGACCAGGTGACTCAAAGATGGAGGAATCACACACCATTAGTCGCCTTTTACGACACGCTGGCTTGGCGTTGGGCTATTCTTGACCCTCTCAGTTGAGGGACCCCGGACACCACACGGGGAATAAGTCACCGTACAGGCAAATAATTTTGGGATAATCAGAAGCAGAAGAGAATGAGGAAAAAGTGTATGTAAGTTTTATGGCCTGTTCAGACCTGGCAGTCCTGTGAGAGGTCTTTATATTGTGGTAACTCCTTATCAAATCCACCAGTATCCTGTCCACAAATTTGCCAGTCACAGTGATGACTGGAAGGTACGTGTTAGTGTGTGTCTTATAAAATTGATATCCAATCATTCCTTATGAATAAGATTCACTTGATGACATATTTCATTAATTAATGATATAAATTCTATGGTCTGTCACGTTCCCGATCACATTGTCAGTAATAAATTTACTAAGAAATATATATATATATCGCTTATATCGCTTCAACCAGTAAATGCAGTGCATTTCCAATATATGTAATTTGGGGGTAATTGAGTGAGGGAATGCTTCTCTGTAATTCTGCAAATACCTTGTGACGGCTTCCTCTGCTCTTTTAATTTCTTCTGATGACATGGGATTTGAATGGGATACTAATTTATGTACAACTCTGTAGCTGTCATTTAAAGTATTATATTTGATCTCAAGTTGAATTATTTTCGTGATTAGGGTGTCTCTTTGGGTGTTTGTACTAACTGCATGTATAGCTGTCTTTGTAAGGTGTCTGTAAATTACTTTCTTTATGTATTTGTGGCAGTGATTGGCAATGAAGTGGCCACCGTGAAATGCTTGTCTGACAATTTTATTCTGATCTAAAACATGTTGTATTGCTTTTCTAACTGGTCCGATGATACTTTCTTTACATTCTTTCATGTCATGCAATTTTTTCTTTATCTTTTTAAATTGCTTCTCCCACCTCCTCTTTTCAAACATCTTTTGCCACAAAGTCTACATAGATTATTTAGTTTTGTTATATGAGTTTCAAGAGAATGTTCCATTCTTGTCTGAAGTACAAAAAAAATTATTTCAGTACCACAAATAAAATTAATATAAAAAAATAAAATCACTCAACCAAAAATAATAATGTTATTTCACACAACGGATTGCCCAGATTTTAAATAATCATAACTTTTTTTATTTCGTGTGAATTAAGCGTACTTCTTGGACATACTAATTGCAAATTTATTAAATTATTTTAGGGTGTAAGAAAATATGACCCTCATGGTGACAAAACATGTTTTAAAAATATTTTAATCAATGATATACGGTGGACAGAACAATTTCACTCACTAATTTGAAATATTCTTATCTGCTTTATAATCCAATTGGCACTTCACAAAAATATATATAATTACGACAGAAATTTAAAATATTTAAAATAATAAGAAGAAATTGTGTGTGACACATAGGTTTCCAGTATTAAATGATGTAAGGAGTGCATTTCTTATGAATTTTTTGACAATATCACCCTTGTTTTCGGACCTCGCTTACCTCCCCTTGTTTCAACTGACAAAGGTGCAGGTAATTAATCACTTGTGACAGGTGAAGTTCCCTGTTATCAGTGATTTGCCTGTGATCAGGGGAGTGGAATGGGCGACAGGGGAAGATGCACAGTGGGTGGCACGGGGGATACAGCAAGATCAAAGCAAAAACTAAAGAGTCAAAAATTAAGTTAGTTTTATTCGCCGTGGGTCAAGGGTTGCAATAATTTAATTTTGAAAATGTTATAGGCAGACATTAAATAAATAAAATTTTAAAAAATAAAATTCCCTTTATTCATCCAATAGGGGAAATTTGTCTCTAGGGTCTATTCCAAGGGAAGACTGGAATAACCCGGGAGTTAGCAGCAGTTTATCATTGCAAATTAGGCTGGGGCGAGGTGACACGCTCAAGGTCACACAGTTCAGTGGCAGGTGATCGAACTTGGTACCTTCCATGTACGAAGCAAAGACCGCACTGCTGAGCCACGCTGCCCGTATGACAGATGGCAGGCGTCTTTCCTTATAAAATATGAAATTGAACTTATCTTTTTCATGTCTAGATTTATTTTCCTCCTATTGACAAGCTTGTCCATTCTTTGAAAGGTCTGAATCAAACAGGTCAAGCAAATTTAACACTGTTGCACCCCTAACTACTGATACATTTTGATAAATCAGAAGCAACATACAGGAGGGCTGTTTCGGTGCTATGCAGATTTCTATACATGCTCAGCACTGCTGATTGAATAGACTCGTCGAGTCTCTAATGTACTATAGTCAGTTCCACGATCCGTGCGCATGCGTTGACGTGTATATCTTCACAACCTATCGATGGATTTTAATGATGATTGGCTCGAACACAAGAATTGTTAGTGACATTAAGCAGAATTATTTGCATTGGTTACAAAACCATAATTTGTGATTTTTCCTCTTTACAGTATATAAAAAATGAAGGATTTGGTCTGAGTGAGCATTTGGATGTTTTACATTTGTCAAGATAAACACACTGAATTCTGTTGTTATTACGATCACTGAACTCACTCACAGGCATAGCCAGGGGTTTAATTTTACGAGATTCATGTGCACTACTCACTAACTTTACCACCCTAGGTTTGAAATGACACAGCAAATTGTACACTTTGGACTCACTTGATATAAACAAT
This sequence comes from Berghia stephanieae, assembly GCF_034508935.2. Lineage (NCBI taxonomy): Eukaryota > Metazoa > Mollusca > Gastropoda > Nudibranchia > Aeolidiidae > Berghia > Berghia stephanieae. The sequence goes on along the minus strand of NC_088366.1, from coordinate 52,679,253 downwards.
TGTTAAAATTAATAGGTGAAAGCCAGAGGCATAGCTTGCTGCTGGGATTTCTACATTCATAAAACTGATATGGATGGAACATGCAAAATTATCACAATGAGGAGTATATAAAAAGTTGAGATTCTGTGATATTTCATATTATTACATTCAAAGCGCCAGACAGTGAGCATAATTCAAGAGTTGCGAATGTGCGCCATACTCGATGGAAGACCATTATGTTGGATTTACATGAAATGTCTTGTGCGAACTTTATAAGTTTTTCTTTTGCTCAGCAGCTGGTTGGGCCCTGTTTTGTTGAAATAAGTTGTAATCTGGTCACTGCTACTGGGGTCTATTATTATGATGCAACTATACAATACTTCCATAGTGGGCAGGGAGGTACATACTGTGTCTTCTATCCCCTATATTTGTTTTCCAACATGTTGTCTGTCTTTGTCTTGGAATGAGATTACTTGGTTTTGTCCTGGCCCTGGCTGGGAGGGAAACAGTCAAGTGATATTTTTTTTCCTTGTAAATCATCTCTCTGTGTTATGCACTGTATTATTTTTTGCTATCACAAATGTATGATTTGTAAACATTTGAGTGTTCCTCTTGGTCGGGGACCTGTGCTTTTGTCTGAATGAGATATTTAGTGATCTCAAACTAAGTACACTGATAGTATGCTCTTGGAATCCACATCTGTTCCCTATTTGAACCAATTCACCTTTTCTGCCTTATTCTTGGATGCTTTAATTGTAATTCTAGAACCTTTTACTATACCTTCTTCCTTTTTACTGGTGCTGATATGACCTAAATGTGTTGCAAGCGCCGTAAAACCCTTAAAAACAAACAAACAATTATGCAATATGAAATAATGCTGCGTTGAACATTTAAATGAGATCTTCTCAAACTTATTTTTTTCCCAGGACAGGGAACAATCACTGTTGGATGAGAAAGAGATGTTTGAACATGATGTAAAAGTTACCTCTCCTTGCCAAGGAGATGGAAACACTCTCATTACCAGTAAGTGATCTTGCCTTATTCATCTTTTTAATTTTTTTTTCTAACGCTGTCCATATAATTATTGTTAAAGACAATAATAACAGCCATGGAATTGGATAATCTTAACTAAAATTTCTTTGCTGTCAAAATTTTGTCTTTTTTTGCACAATCCAAAATGGCTGTCATATTACTACAGTGTTTTTTTATATTGCGCTTAATATAATCAAAGCACCTCTACCGCACAAAATTCACCGCAGTTTTAAACAACTCTAAAACTGGCAAACACATGCACAATTAGCTTTGTATAATTGTAAAAATATAGCAGCATTCACAAAAACAAACTTTGTGCATATAGAGGTGAAATAGCAAATAAATTTGAATTAATGAATATAATTCCTATGCCAGTACATTTGAAATTCTAAACAATTTGGCTGATGAAAGGTGGAACCACCTTGTTTGCGTTGAGAAGTCTCATGTATAAGTATTATATCTTACAAATTATACATTCCAACTAGTCTGTTTGCCGAAAGATTATTTCTGTAAAAATATTCCCCCAAAAATGTGTGTGATTTACGAGCTTACATGAAAAAATTCACCCCAAAACAATTTTAACATTTGCTCTAGTTTATGGGAAATAACTTTGAGCAAACAAAAATTATGAAATAGTGATTAAGTAATCTGGATGTTATTAAGGACAAGGGAACTGTCCCGTAATTTTTCAAAACTCTTTTCACTTTTTCTAACTTTGAAAAAAAAAAAACAACAAATAAACAAATAAAATTTTGCAATATTTCTTCTCAAATTTTGGGGTTTAAAATTAAATAATAAAAAATGAAAAATAATATTCCCTTTATTCATTCCATAGGGGAAATGTTTCTTTATGGTCTATTACAGTGATGATAATCTTCCGGGGAATTCAGGGATTTTTGAATTTTCTCAGAAATTTTCCTCTGATTTTGCCCTATCAAACATTTTCCTCTGATAAAGGTCAAGTGGTGGATCTGTGAAATAATCACCACCATGTCTTGGGTCATATTTTGACACCTGTGCTCAGTTCCATCAATTTTGGTAACACTCCCATTTTTATGGCCTTATTCATATATCTCTCTCAGCCGTTCTTCTAACAATCGTCATGTTCTTTATAAATGTCATCTGGTTATAGAGAGATAACATTAATTTATTACAATTAAAAGGGGTGCTCAACTTAGTTGACTCTTTTTACCTTTGTTTTTACTGTTTGACAATTTTAATTTATTAAGTTAAGATACTTGAGTCTTTTTGTAAGATCTGTAATCACTGGGCTACAGTAACAAAGATAAAACAAGTAAAAACAAATACTTTCAGGCCTTTTAACCAAAAGTTAATTTTAAATCTTTTGAATATAAGGTATGTCTTTAAAATCGTTTTAAGGTAAGTGCAATTCATTAAAACTTTGCATACTTTGCACAAGTATTAGTAATATAATATATGAAACCATGATATTTGATGTTATGATTTTGTTTGAGTTTGACCACTGGACCGATAAATTTTCCTCTTTTTTGACAAATTGCCATTATCATTAATTCCAAGGGAAGACTGGAATAACCCAGGCGTTAGTTGCAGTGCAACACTGCAAACTGAGCTAATGTAAGGTGACTTCTCAAAGCCACACAATGCAACGGATACTCAAACTCGGTACCTTTCGGGTATGAAGCAAAGACTGTAGTGCTGAGCCATGCTGCCCCACTGCAGGGGACAGATAGATTATTGGTCACAGAGACTTTACTAGTACATATTTCATTATATTTTTCTGCAAGTAAATGATTCTATGAATCCTTATATATTAATTCTCTTCTCTCCAGAATCAGAAGCTGAAAATGGAACACAGGATGTAGAACAACAGTGTGACTTGAGAAATGGAGTTGTGGCATTGCTTGACCAATGTAATTATAATTGCTTGTTTCAAAACTCATAATCAGTAGTCTGCTCTCAATATTCGTAAATTCTTTCCTTTAGGAATCTCCTCAGTAAAATGCCTTGGTCTTTTTCCTATGTACTTTTTCTGTCACCAATTTCCAATTATGCAATAATCGCGGGTGGTTGGATGGGAGCATCACCCTTGAATCATATACCTATGATGTTCGCATGGGTGTACGATCCGATAGTGATGTCGTTTCTTCTTCTCTTTACTAGCCTATCCTGCTTCTTTGGTTTGTGATTGTATTTTTGACAGGGGATATATTTTTTTTTCTGTAAATCTTCTGCCTGTTTGTTCTTGGTTATTTATAATTTAGCTTATGATATCTTTAGGTTATGATTTTGATTTACATTTGTACTATTTTTGTTAGATTGCTTGTTTTCTTGTTTCAGCGGTCTCTCATATAACCTCAATTGTGTTGGAAGAGACCTAAAGCAACAAACAAACAAAAAAAAATGCAATAATCCGGTGGATTCAAGTCTGATGATTGGGGTGGTTATTGCTCTTTTAGATAAAATCATTTATTCGAGGTTAAAAACTACTGTAGGGGTCCCGATAGCTCAGTTGGTAGAGCACTCGCTTCACATGCAAAGGGACCGTGATCGATCCTGGGTGCAGTCGAGATTTTTTTTCTGAACCCCCCCCCCCCCTCTCCTGTCCACCCAGCAATGAATGGGTAGCTGAGTCTGTTAGATTTGGCGGAATGCACAATGTGATAGACTAGCATCCTATTCAAAGGATAGCAAGCAATTGCTACTGTCCGTTTCACACTACAGAAGCCTGTATAAACTCCGGCTCCATGGGCCCAATGGCTCTGAAGGACTACAAGAAAAACTACCGTGTTCATTTGCTGGTATGCGAGGTTGCTACATCCCGTTGTAATATGAAATTGTTTAATTTGCTTTGAGCACATTTAGTGGATATTGCGCTGTATAAAAAGCTCAATGAATGGGTATACAGTCCTGTAAGGTTTTGAAACTGGATTTTTGTAAAATGACATTTTCTCAATATTTCATTTTTGCTGTCGTTTATTGTTATAAACTTTTGTATGCACGGATATGATGTTAATATTCTATTGCTCAAAAAACAAAAATCATGAAAATACATGTATGATGTAGAAATTTTGTAATTTTCTGTTGCCATCAAGCAACTTTAAGTGTCTCATTTTTTTTTGTATAACCACCCGATATATATATATATATGGTGAAGTAATATGAATTCTACAGTAATTCAATCCACCCTTTTGAATTGGATTTTTTATCAATATTTTTTTTTATTTTGGTCTTTTTTTAAAGATGACCTGTCAAGTCAAGCCTCAGAGGAGTGTATACAACAAATTGTGAGCATGCTGGGAAAAGGCATATTGCCTACATTTGATGAATTGACTGCCTTACTTGGAGTGCCTTTGTCTTCTCCGTCTTCACCAACTTGCGGTACTTAATTTTTTTAAAAATATCATTTGAAAGCTGTTAAGAAATCTTAATTATATAGTTCCAAATTGACAGCTTAAAATTGAATGAGTCCCAATAGATGGAACATAGAATTATTATTATTATTATTATTATTATTATTATTATTATTATTATTATTATTATTATTACTATTATTATTATTATTATTATTATTATTATTATTATTATTATTATTATTATTATTATTATTATTATTATTATTATTATTAATATTATTATTATTATTAATATTATATTATTATTATTATTACTATATTTACTATCATTATTGTATTGTTGGGGTTATGATTATTGTATTTATTTCATAATAATGCCTAATAATAATTATTATAACAATAAAATTTAAAAAAATAATAATAGTAATAATTATAATATCATATCAGCCATAGGGCTTTAAAATGGACCAAGTGTTCGTTTAATAATCCCTGCATTGTTCTTCTTGGGGAAATGCAGATACCGGTGAAAGTGAAACTTCACATGTGCACAGTTTCATGCCTCGTCTTGTCTCCGCCACGTAACGGTTATCCCCATTGAAAAGAATTTCTAACAATTTTTAAATGAATTTTTATAACAGAAAGTTTTTTTTCAGGATCTGATAAAATTGATGCCAGGATTTTTAAAATCCCTTTTTCATTCTTTGACTTTATTCCATCATGAATTACTACGTAATAATTAGAGATGTCAACATGTGTAATATGACAAATCTTGATTCTTTTTGGATTTCATAACAAATACAGTCCACTCCGGATAATCGCAACTCGGTTAATCGCAACATTTCCCGAGAAACAGAATTAATTCTTTATAAAAGTCTCTGGTTAATTGCAACAAACTTCGGCTAATCGCAACAAATTTTCGACCTGAAAAAAAATGGCAAATTCAACAAATCAATCAAACAAAATCTCATGATTAAATTTCATTATGGGTGAAATCATAAAAGGTTGAAAAATTGAGAGTGGGAGGTTTTTAATGCAGAAAAGTGAGTGGAGCAGGCACTTATGTTGGTAACAACAAGATATGAAGTGAGTAGAAAAGTGCCAGAAGACGATAGAGAATAAAAAATTTTTTCGCGGCGGTGGTGGGGTTTGAACCTGCGACCTTATTGGTACGACAACTCCGCCTGGCAGGTGAGAGCGCGGCTCTACCGTGTGAGCTATCCACGAACACAAAAATATTCGTTTCAAACCCAAAGTCATTTCTAGATCCCTCTCTCACCCACTTCTTGAGACCGCCGATTCGTTCACCACCATCGCGAAGTAATTTTGACCAGCAGTTAAGCATAATAGCCAATATTCTCAACACAAACATATAACATAGAAACGATTGAGACATTGAGTATGCTCCGGTGTATGGGGTGAATTTTTAATTCAGAAAAGTGAGTGGAGCAGGCACTTATGTTGGTAACAACAAGATATGAAGTGAGTAGAAAAGTGCCAGAAGACGATAGAGAATAAAAATTTTTATTCTCTATCGTCTTCTGGCACTTTTCTACTCACTTCATATCTTGAGGTTTTTAATGCTGCAGTAGTGTGTCACCACTCTATTAGAGACAAAAGAGGATGGGATTTGTGGTATGGGTTTGTGCGGTAATCTGTGACCATGATAGGAGGCGAGGGGGGGCTGGGCGTAGTCTAGAAAACAAGTAGATAATGACAGTTGTATGGAGAGACTGAACGATATCCTTTGTTTTGGGATTGACAATTGTGCATTGTGATCAATGGGTTTGGTAGGAGCTTAATGTCTATCATCACTGCTAATCTCTTACACATGTTGAGAAGAAAAGAAAGAAAGTTAATCCAATCTGAATAAGATGTCGACTTGCATTAAAGTTACTTTTGCTTGTAAAAATCTATAAAGGGCTTGTCATATGGTTTTTGTTTTTATTTTTGTTTACAAAAACTGATTTGGGTTTACCATATATGTATAAATTGTTGCAATAGTAGACAAGACACTCGACTTCGGTTAATCTCAACATGTACGCTGACCCCAAGGTGTTGCGATTATCCGGAGTGGACTGTACTTCCAATTGTTAATGTCTCACTATGTGATTGATCAAGATTAATACATGGATCATTTTAAGTGCTAACATCCCCATTTAATGGATTTAGAATGAATGTCAGACTGCTTTTTAAGAGTATATAAAGTATTGTAAATGGTGAATAGGTTTGTGAGGAAAGATGGGATTTGTTAGGGTTGATTTTATTTATTTATTTATCTTATTTTCCGTACTGTTGGCCTCGGAAACGATCTCGACTTTTAAAGAGTATAAAAATAAACATATTTTTATTTGCGTAATGAGTTAGCAAGCTCTGCCTCTGATTTCTGTTGAATTTCCAAAATCAAATCTCAATTGTCACACGCAATCTTTATTTCCAACTGCAATTCAGTCCTGTTATAGACTGTCACAAAGTGTTGTAGAAGAGAATGACGATGAACGTTTTAAAGAGCAGATATAGTGAAATTGGATGAATGAATGTGAACATATGTTGAGCGAGTATTGTTTAAACCTTTATTGTCAAATCTGAGATTCCTACACCAAAGAATGGCTTGCAATTTAAAGGGAAAAGAAGAAGACCCCCACCTCCATTGTCTCCCTTTTTATTTTTAGTGCTTGTATGCTGATATCAATTTGTAGACTTCTCTATTTAGCAATGACTATGAAAAATGTTTTTTTCTCTTTTTGAGGAAAATTTTTGTCTAAAATCAAAGCCCTATCTCCATTGAGTAAAAATGTTTTTGAATTTTGAAAATCCATTCATAAATAAACAAGTTATCCAGTTTCAAAGGTGTCATTTATTTGGATGACCCGCAAAGAGGAAAAAAAGCGAAAATATGGGACGCTTTTTCGGCATTTTTTTCGACCTTTGGTTGTATCTTGCGTAATAAATGGATTAAAAGATTGAAACTTGAAGAGCAAATTAGGATGGTGTTTTGTAAAATACGGGAAAAGTACTCGTCATATTCATATGAAATTTTACAACCAAAAAGAAGAAATGTTCATGTATTACCTTGTCAGCGACAAAACCTCCACGCCCGGTAGTTTTAGAAATATTTTACTCCAAAGAGTAAAAATCTTTTTTTTAACGGTCTTCTGGTAATCGCACGAGTTTTGTCGCTTGACATAATCTAAAATGACCTTTTTTCTAACTGTGTGCCAACTTTCAGTCATATTCATCGATAAACAGCGTCGTAATTAATTTTTTAAAATAGCATGTACGAAACGGCTTCGTCCCATATTTTGACGCGAATTCTGGCACTTCGTGAGCGAAAAAGAGGCCCAAAGATTTGTGCGGGATAGTCATTGCTACTCTATTGCCTTCCTTTATACTCCCCTAAAATGACCTGATTGCTTTTCAAGTGATGTACAATACCTGGATAAACATAAACCTACACTGTCGTTATTACTAATATTTAAAAAAATGTTTGTTACTATTCACAGATGTTAGTGCCCAAACTTCAAAACAAGAAGATAATGCTGAAAATTATAGAAATGTGCCTGAAGACTCTAAATCAACAATATTCATGAGAAACGAGCCTGACCCTGCCAGGCTTACAAATTTTTCAAGTCCAGTTTCATTGCAAAATTGTGAATCTGAAACTGATGTGATATCTGGGGAATGCAAACCTTCTGATTTCTTTCAGACATCTACAATTCAGAATAGTGTTGCCGAAACTTTCATATATCAAGAAGTCATAAAGCCATCTTTAATACAGAGTATTGTGAATGAAGCCCCCAAATTTTCAGAAATCATCCTTTCATCTCCAGTACAAGATAATGTGCCTGAAAATCCCGAGATCCCATCTTCTTTACAGAAAACTGTGCCTGAAAACTCGACACTTTCAGATTTTGTTAATCCACCGTTACCACCTTTTGGGTCAATACTTCATTCCCCAGTTGGGCCTCCTGAGCCAACAACTAACATTGTTGACATTAAAAAAGAACATTTATTATCAAGCGTTTCCATTATTGATGCTGAAAGATCCTCTTGTCCAAGTTCAGAAATGACTCAGTCCTCTGACAATGGTAGTGGGGAATGCAGTGAAGAGTCAACAACTCCCCTCTACAGTGACAGACATTCAAAAGAAGAATGGAATGAAGATATTAAATGTCTCTTTCCCATCATCTCTGAAACTAACATTAAGCAGTTTGAGTGTTCCCCGCCATCAATTGAAAATGAAGTCAAAATGGAAATGAACCACCCAGCAAATGGTGATGTCGATGAAAGCTGTATGCAAACTACTACTAACAAATACAGTGAAAAAGGAGATTGTGAAAGACTTAAAACCCAAAACAATGACAGCGAAGACGAGGAAGTTGTCAATACAAACCCCCACCACTTTAACGAGTTTAAGAATTCAATTGAAGCAGACGGAGACGAGGACCTGGAAAAACAGTGGCAGTTGAAATATATGGCTATTGACAATAGTAAGCAGGCAGACCTGATGGATGACGACAACAGTCATGATGTGGATGATGCCAGTTTCGATATACCCATGGATGTCCAAGCAGAAAGTGACATTACAACTATAATACAGACCTCTACAACTCCCTCTCAGTCTGATAGGGACCAAAAAGATGTTCAAGAATATACTGGTAGGTATCCAATATTTGTTTTGCCTGTTTGCTTTTTAAAAAAATTAATTCAGTCCACAGTTTTTCATGAAATATACTTTTTAAATTGAAATTCATTAAATTAAATTAAATTACTTTATTCATCCCCAAGGGGAAATTTGTCTTTAGGGTCTATTCCAAGGGAAGACTGGAATAACCCAGGCGTCAGCCGCAACATGAGCTAGGGCTAGGTGACTTGCTCAAGGCCACACCAGCGCAGCAGCCGCTGATTGAACTCGGTACCTTTCAGGTACGAAGCAAAGACCGTACCACTGAGCCACGCTGCCCCCTAAGAGATAAAACATGAAGAATGAAATGAGAATATTGAATGTCTCTTTCCCATCATCTTAACTCACTCACTCAACCCTAATACCGACTATATCCGTAGCTTACCCAGGTTACTTTCACCCCATGCCTATTTATTACATTTTTATGAAACAAATTAAAGGCGTAGTATCAAAGCTAATGCTTTTAGTTTTTACATGTTTATGGTAGTTGAATAAAACTATTTATGTATATATGCTCATTTTAGTATATTTTTTTCAATTTTGAAAAGTAGCAAAAATACTCTAGGATTGAGTGAGTTAAGAGCTAAATTTATATATTAGGTTGGTATTTAGAAAAATAGGGTTATCTTGCATTATAAGTGGTACTAAGCTGCTAGAAGCTGTGGATTGTAAAAAAAAATTATGATTGGGTGCTATATAGGTATGTGGCATAATTATTAATTATTTTACAAATAAGAATTTTATTGATAAGATAATGAACCTATATACACATATATACAAAAAGTGCATAGGCTCTGAAACACATTTTCATCTCAAAGACACGGATGCTAAATTGCCAAATTGCCGGCATAACAGACCTGCCTATTATTACGGACCGTCCGTAATTGTTATCGAAGTGTAAGAACAATTACGGACTCATGGATTAGAAGAAATACAGTAGAACTCGGAAATAGCGAGTTCGACGGGTCCACTCCTGATTACTCGCTATTTCCGAGTTCTCGCTATTCCCGAGTTGCCAGGAAAGGTCACTCGGCCGTACAAAAATATGGAAAGACAATAAGTGTGTGTGTGTGTGTGTTTGTAGGCCAAAAATATTTAAATCGCCCTTGTCTGGTGTTTTGCTTTACTTCGTTCGAAGTCCTAGGCTGGGGCAGGAAATGCTCGTTATTTCCGAGTTGACCTCTTGTTCATACTCGCTACTTGCATGCGAATTTTATTGACTCAAATAAGAGAAAAAAACGGGGATTTAGATTTTACTCGCTATTTCCGAGTTCTCGCTATTTCCGAGTACGTTACTTTCATGTTCTACTGTATTACTGATACAAATGGTCGCAACATTAAATAAAAAAATAATACTTTTTTTTTCATTATTAACCGCATTCTACAATAAAAAAATCCCAATGCCTGGCCTCGTTGGCTGGCGACGAGTGATGTCATCGATTCGACACGGCAACTTTACCCTAACTTTACCCTCATCGGTAGACACAGTGCAGTGTCGAAAGTAGGTCATATTAGGTCATCAATAAGCATATTATTATCGCGGGGGTCATTGGCAATAGTAGGCCTAAATAAGATGGTAAGTTTATTTTACATATATAAAAGGGTGTATCTATCATTATTATTGTTTGCTTTAGTATTACTGAAATTTGATCATTAATTACTGATGAATTTTGTATTTCTTACTGAATTTGAAATTTTCAAGTGGGCAGGTATGGCATAAGCTGCTAGAAGCCATGGACTGTAAAAAATGATTGGGTGCTATACATGTGTGCTATAATTATTAAGCATTTTACAAATAAAAACTTTAAAGATGAGAAGACAAAAATATATACACGCATACAAGGCATTGAAACACACATATTCATCACAAAGATTTTTTTGGTTTAATTTATAACATCTGAAATAATCAATGTTTCTTATATCTTGGGACGGCCTACATTTAATGCAAAAGGGTCTATGACAATCTTTCTGTTTATTTTTGGTTTAGATATGTCTACTCCCCTGGCTTGAAAGTGTGTAAGAATTTAACAATCCATTTCTGTACATGGGACTGCTGTCATAAAACGCTTAAAAAATAATGTTAGATATTATATTATTAATTTTTTTATTGTGTATATCAAGGTCTTTATTTTTAAACAATTTTTTATATCCTCTTTTTCCACCAGATATCAGTGATAAAGAAATGCGGTGTCTTAACACTAGAGGAACTGAAACTACCACTTTCACTGGCTTGGACAATGATGATGATGATGACTGTTTAATGAAAGATGCGTCTCTTCCTCCTGTGACATTCAAATTTAATGAACAGCGGGTCGATCATTCCAGCAATCCTGCCACTATTAATGAAAACTGTTTGAAAAGCGAGTTTAATTTAATTGAAGTCACAACCAGAGTTCTTATTGGAGATAATTTAGAATGTAATAGAGATTTATTGGAAAAGACCGCTGTGATTGATAAAAAAGATATCGATATAAACGTAAAGGTTGATAAAAAAGTTATAGATATGAACATAATGGCTGGCCGATCAAATATTGAAGTTAAAGGTAGCAATGGGGTCGGGGTAATTGAAAAGAGATCTCTAAGGACAAGGCATCAAACAATTAATTATGATGAAACTGATGAATATAACAGCAATAAATGTGAAGGAAAGGTAATGAAATGTAACACATGTCATAAAACCTTCCGCAGTTTCTTTTCTTTAAAGTCTCACTGTAGGAGAGTTCATTCAAATCATCCAGAAGTACAAGGAAATCACGGTCAGATTTATCATCTAGAGTCTTCTTATCTCAATCGATGCAATGAGACCATTCACAATAATAATGATGATGATAATGAGACAAAGAAGAAGAAAAAGAAGAATGGTAATAATAATAATAATAATAATAATAATAATAATAATAATAATAATGATAATAGAAAAATTGGAATTCTTGAAAAACTGAAAACAAATAGAGAGATTTGTCACAAGGAGTTTACAAAACCTATCACCATTAATAGTAATGAGACGAATAAGAAAAAGAAGAAGACTAATAATAGTTGTAGTGGTAATAATAATAATAATAATGACAATAGCAATAATAAAAATAAAAGTGATAATGATGATAATAGAAAAAATAGAAGTCTTGAAAAACTAAAAACAAAAAAATATATAAAGAAATATAAAGTCAGATTTCACAAAGTTGGCTGCATAGTGTGTGAAGAAAAATTTGCCAGGCACGGTGATTTCGTAGAGCATTTTGGCATTTTCCATTCAGAGTTCCTTACTTTCAAGTGTAATTTGTGTGATGTGTCATGTAAGACGATAGATGACATAGAATCTCACATGAATGTCCACAAGGTTCCTACATCCTTAGGCATAGATCCAGTCATCGCTGACTGGCGGATGTTGATTGATGACAAAATAAGGGGTAAAGTTAAAAACCTTAGAACTTACAAATGTATTTTCTGTTTAAAGCAGTTTCTTTCTATTTCCCAAAGGCGAATACATGAGAAAACTCATGCCAATGAAGATAGACCATTCAAGATTGAATGTCCTGTTTGCAATAGAACATTTAAAAATCGAAAGAAACTCATAGATCATTTAAATACTCATAAGGCTAGCAAGGTTTATCATTGTAGCATATGTGATATAGGCTATAGCAGCGCACATTTTTATAGGATGCATTACAAAGAAGTCCATTATAATGGGTGTAAAGTTATATGTACCATTTGCAATAAAAAATTCAGTAATCCAGCAAATCTGAAAAAGCACAACAGAGAACATACAGAGGGAAAAACTTACAAATGTTCAGATTGTGACAGATTATTTGCATATACATTTGCTCTGGCTCGGCACTATAAAAGTGCTCACGTAAAAATAAGAACTCCTAATTTATGTTCGTATTGTGGGAAGGAATTCAATTCCCCAAGCAAACTGAAGATTCACATCAGACAACAGCATACTGGGGAAAGACCTTATAAATGTACCCTTTGTGACAAAACTTATGCTGGTGCTGATTTGCGTAGAGCACACGAGAAGACTCATACTGAAAAGAGAGATTTTATATGTCAAACATGTGGAAAAATATTTAAAAGTTATTTTGTTTATCATAGGCATATGAAAATTCATACAGGGAAAAAACCCCATAAATGTAACATTTGTGGATTTGAATTTATCCAAGGATGTTCACTTAAACGCCACATGAAAACACAACATATGTAGTTGAGACAATGAAAATTTTGGCTCCTTCACTATGTTGCCATTATGATCAGTCAAAATGCTCTCAACCATCTGAAGTCCTGGTTTTTTTTTTATTACTTATATATATATATATGACATATAAAATATATTGTTATTTTGTCAAGCAACAAAGTGCAACGTACAGCCATGAAGACAAAAATGGATATCATGATAATCCCCATTGACTCTTTGACACTCTTGTATAAACTTTACAAGTTACCATGGCACAGTTTCCATAACCAAATATATAACATAAAGGTGTCAGGTAATCTCGACAATAATCTGATATAAATAGCAATGTGAAATTGAATGTAAGCTTCAATTTAATATGCGAAAACACAGATAAAATGGACGTTTCAGGTTTCCCCTTTATCAAGAAAAGAGGATGAATGAAAGAATACAGAAGAATGAGATAATAGGGGTAGTGGCGTTGTTAAGATAAATAAACAAAAACGTTGATGGGCGATGGGCAGGAAATAGTACGCTACTTTGTGAGGAAGCATGAATTAAAGTAGAGCAATTGAAATATATGAAAGATGCACATTAAGTCAAAAGAGGGGAGGCTGGAAGGAACTGTCTAATGCAGCTTAGAAAGTGAAATAAAGTAAAGTGTAGAGTATTGTTGGAAGATAAATACTATGGAATTGGAAATGAGTACAAAATATAAGGGATGTAGGTATTAGTATAATCATCAGTGGCAGTAGCAGAAGCAGAAGCAACAATAGTAGTAGTCTTAATCATCCACACAAGGAAGTCATCAAAATTTTAAAAACTAACTTCCGTCAGATTCTTCAGGAGTGTGTAGAAACGAGGGATGTATTCAACAAACCGCTTTTAATTGCCTACAGACATGCTCGTTAGGAGCCGCTTGACGATGGATATGGATGGTAAGCAACGTAAGACGGAGTAGTCTTGTGGACGTTGCAGATGCAGGACATGACCACACTTTTATTCATGGAAAATTCCATCAAATTCCAGAATAAGATGTGGGACATCTGACATGCCTTTACCTGTACGGATCGTAATATAATTTACACTGTAATCTGCAAACGTTGCCACAAGACATACATGGCGTGGGGGGGGGGGGATAAACGGGCAAGAGATTGAGTGACAGGTTTGGACAAAATCTGCAGTCTATTGAAAACGATGAGGACAAACCTGTCACACACCACTTCAATTGGTCCAGTCACTGAGGATTGCACGACATCCAAATCTGTCACACCACTAAACAACATAGGAAATACAGGAAGGCAGAAATGATAATTAAAATGAACACCCTGTCACCTCACGTCATGAACTCGAGACTGGACCTCACTTAAATATTATACTACTTTTATCTCTTGCAGCCCCCCCCCCCCCCCCCCACCCGGACCATCCATTGAAAATTACATACCAGTATCTACTACGACTACTACTACTACTACTACTACTACTACTACTACTAATATCGACTACAATTACTACTACTACTACTAAAAGTACTACTGTTGCTTCTGCTACTACTACTGCCACTGATGATTATACTAATACCTACGTCCCTTATAATATTTTGTATTTATTTCCAATTCCATTGTATTAATTTTCCAACAATAGACTACACTTTATTTTATTATACTTTCTATACTGCATTACACAGTTCCTCCCTGCCTCCTCTCTTTTGACTTAGTTAATTGCGCACCTTTTATAAATGTCTATTGCTCTATTTTAATTAGCATACTATGTATTTCCTATACGACTACCCCATTCATTATCTCATTCATCTGTAGTGTTTCATTCATCCTGTTTTGTTGGTAAAGGGGAAACCCAAAACATCCATTGGGTGGGGTTCCTGGCCTCCCATAGTGGGCAGGGTGGCACTTACTGTGTCTTCTATCCCCCTATATCTGTTTTCCAATTTGCTTTGTCTTTGTCTTGGAATGGGATTACTTGGTTTTTTCCTGGCCCTTGTCGGAGTCCTGGCTGGGAGGGAAACAGTTGAATGCATAGTTATTGTTTTGGGAGATGATATTTTTTTCCTTGTAAATCATCTCTCTGTTATGCACTGTATTATGCTTTCTTTATATTATATATGATTTGTAAAACATTCGAGTGTGTTCCTCTTAGCAGAGACCTGTGCTTGTGTCTGGATGAGACTTTTAGTGATCTCAAACTAAGTACTTTGATAGAGTGCTTTTGGAATCTACACCTGTTTCTTATTTGAACCAATTCCCCTTTGTCTTCCCTTTTCTTGGGTGCTTTATTGTAATTCTAGAACTTTTTACTATCCCATTTTCTTCCTTTTTACTGGCGCTGATATGACCTTAATGTGTTGCAAGCGCCGTAAAACCCTTAAAAACAAAAAACAAAACAAACAAAACATCCACATCATCTGTTTTCGTATATTAAATCGAAGTTTAACATTCAATCTCACATTGTTATTTATTTCTTCGAGCTTTGAGCAGCAACATTTATATTACATGACAATAATCTGATAAAAGTGATGATAGTACTTTAGTCATTGCTCACCCTTTCCGTTTTGCATTCTCTATCTGATTTTCAGAATTGTGAGACAATAATTTTTAATTTTTTTTTATAGTAGGGTTTTTTAAAAAAAAACTGGATGGCTGTAACTGTAGGAAATTTTATTATGATGACTGTTTTCAGCTGTTTACCATTGGACTTCATTTAGAAGTTCCCCCCATAGTGGGCAGGGAGGTGCTGTGTCTTCTATCCCCCCATACCCGTTTTCCAATTGTTTCCTGTCATTGTCTTGGAATGAGATTACTTAGTTTTGTCCTGATCTTTGCCGGAGTTCCTTGGCTGGGAGGGAAACAGTCGAATGTCTAGGTATAGTTTTGGGAGATGATATTTTTTTCCTTGTAAATCATCTCTCTGTTATGCATTGTTTTATGTTTAGTTTATTATATGATTGGTAAACATTTGAGTGAATTCCTCTTAGTTGGGACCTGTGCTTGTGTCTGGATGAGACTTTTAGGTGATCTCAAACTAAGTACTTTGACGGTGTGCTCTTGGAATCTACATCTGTTCCCTATTTCAACCAATTCCCCTTTGTCTTACCTTTTCTTTTGTGCTTTAATTGTCATTCTAGAACTTTTTACTATCCCATTTTCTTCCTTTTTACTGGCGCTGATATGACCTTAATGTTTTGCAAGTGCCGTAAAACCCTTAAAAACAAACAAAACAAATAGAAGTTCCCCATGAGCCATGATCGTAGAAGAGGACTGCTTTCACAAGCGATATTAAATAGAAGGAAGGAGTTCGATGACAGATTTATTTTGCTCATTTAGTCTACAATGAAGAGCCTTTCCAATTATCAAGATTCTCTATATATAATATTTCATTTCTCCCGATCACCCAATTAATGACAATTCTCAGGCTTTATTATTTCTATTAATTTATTTAATTCTTGTTTTTTTTTTTTTTACATTCTTTAAATTTTTATATCATTTATTTTTATTTGTTGCTGTTGTCCTCGTTTCAAAAGAATCACAGAAACATGCATTTTCTATGTCTTCTTTAGATTCACAGATATTATGTGTGTATTGGACATCAATGTTTCATTACCTGATCTTAAAATTTATTCATTTGTTTTTTGAATTTTATTTTTATCATTGTTATTATTATTAATATCATTTTATTTTATTTTTAAAAAATCTTTTGATTAGTAATGTTGACAGGAAAAACATGGTGCAGAGAAAAGGGGAGAGAGAGAGAGAGAGAGAGAGAGAGAGAGAGAGAGAGAGAGAGAGAGAGAGAGAGAGAGAGAGAGAGAGAGAGATGTTAGCAGATGGAAAAAGAGAGAGAGAAGCGTGTTCTTTTATTAATTATAATTTAGTGAATGGTTTTAACTTCGTACTTCAACTGGGAAAAATTTGGTCCCCCTCAGCAAGGATGTCGTTTCCACGGAACTGGGAGAGAAGCTGTCAGGCTTCTGTAATAGAGTTTTTACTGGGTGGCATCCAACAGACCAAAGCACAGAACCTGTACCCTCTTGCACTCGTTGTTGTAGTGGCATGGAGACTGCATAGCATCCAGTTGGAACACAAGAGTGCGGTCATTTTGCTGATGATATTTTTTTCCTTGTAAATCATCTCTGTGTTATATATTATTATATTTTGTTATTTTTAATGTATAATGTAAGCATTTGAGTGTATTCCTCTTTGTTGGATTTTGTGCTTGTGTCCGGATGAGATTTATAGGTGATCTCAAACTAAGTACATTGGTAGTATGCTCTTGGAATCTACATCTGATCCCTATTTGTTCCCAGTTCCCCTTTGTCTTACTTTCTCTTGGGTGCTTTACTTGTAATTCAAGAACTTTTTACTATCCCATTTTCTTCCTTTTTACTGGCGCTGATATAACCTAAATGTGTTGGAAGCGCCGTAAAACCCTTAAAAACCAAACCAAAAACCGTAACTGCCTCTTTCTGATGGTATTGATCAATATTCTTCCCTTTCTCACCTTCTCCAACACTGGCTATAATAGATAAAATTTGTAGTCTTCAAAAAGATGCCTGACAATGGACAAAGAGCGCGTGAGGATTCAGCGTACAGTGTCCACTCTATTTTGAGTCCGTATGATGTATCTTCTGAGTGGGTTTGCAATAGCACAAGATTTCTGTAGATCCCTCTATATTTTGTTCATGAATCTCCAGTCATCAATGTTTTAAGTTTTATTTTAATGGGGTTGGCAAGTCTGAATGAGTACAATTGATACATAATTTTTTTGAGTTTTACTGCATGTCCTCACAATTTCATTAACTTAAAGGAAATTACTTTCTTTCTGGAAGTGTACAGTTTGTGTTTGCCGATGTATAATAAAGTAAGATTTAGAACTTTAAAATTTAAATTTCTCTGAAAATAAACGATTTGCATTTCTTTGTTTCTGTGTTTTTGTTTTTGTTGTTTTTTTGTTGTTGTTTCCACCAGACTTCCATGGTACGGAAATACTTCAAGGCATTAATTAAAATCCCAAATTTTGCAAGAAGATAAAAACAGTAAAATTTGTCGGCATCAAACGACCTGCTTGAAATTGAAATACCCAGGACCAAATTAAGGGCTGGAGAAAGATCTTTCTCCCACTTGGCCGCTCTTACTTGGAATGAACTCCCTGCTCCTGCTCCATTAAGAGGATCCCCATCACTGAACATTTTTTAAAAATCGGTTAAAAACATACTACCTTCCCATAGCGAGCAGGGAGGTACATACTGTGTCTCCTATCCCGTTATATCGGTTTTCCAACATGCTTTCTGTCTTTGTCTTGGAATGGGATTACTTGGTTTTGTCCTGGCCCTGGCCGGAGTCCTAGCTGGGTGGGAAACAGTCAAATGCATAGTTATTGTTTTGGGAGATGATATTTTTTTTCCTTTTAAATCATCTCTCTGTTATGTATTATTATATTTGTTATTTTGAATTTATATAGTAAGCATTTGAGTGTATTCCTCTTTGTTGGATTTTGTGCTTGTGTCTGGGTGAGACTTGTAGGTGATTTCAAACTGAGTACAATGGTGGTGTGCTCTTGGAATCTACATCTGATCCCTATTTGTTATCAGTTCCCCTATGTCTCACTTTTTCTTGAGTGCTTTAATTGTAATTCTAGAACTTTTGACTATCCAATTTTCTTCCTTTTTACTGGCGCTGATATGACCTAGTTGCAAGCGCCGTAAAACCCTTAAAAACAAAACAAAACAGACTTATAGGTGGTCTCAAACTAAGTACTTTGGTAGTGTGCTCTTGGAATCTACATCTGATCCCTATTTATTCCCAGTTCCTCTATGTCTTACTTTTTCTTGGGTGCTTTATTTGTAATTCTAGAACTTTTTCTATCCCATTTTATTCCTTTTTACTGGCGCTGATATAACCTAAATGTGTTGCAAGCGCCGTAAAACCCTTAAAAACAAACAACAACATACTACCTTCAAAACGCCTATGCTTTGTGATCAGCTGTAAATGCTTCTTGGGTACCTGTCACGAATGTGTTGTGTTGCAAGTGTGTTTATGTGGTACGTGTGGATGTGGATGAGTGTGTGTGATATTGGCGTGTTTGATCGTAGCCCTCGTTAAGTTATATAGCGTGACACTGAAACCCAAAAAGACTGGCATTTTGACGTCATTTTTTGTTGTTGTTTTTTGCACCGCCTAGTGAGTTATTAGTATTAGTAGTGCTCATTAAAACAAGTCCCATTGGTTGAACTATTGAATACAACTCACGATTCGTTTTCTTTTTTGGCCAAAGACTGGCATTTTGACGTCATTTTTTAGTCAGTGTCAGACAAAAAGTTAACGATGGCTACGGTTTGAGGCAGTAGGTGGTGGGAGAGGGTGGCTGTTACTGTCTATTTTTCTCTTTCGATATGGCAATTTTATTTGTAATGCGCCCAGAGCCTCCAACCAGGGTGATAGGTTGCGCAACATTATTATTATTATTATTATTATTATTATTATTATTATTATTATTATTATTATTATTAAAGTCATTTTAAAAATTTGTTGATTATAATATTTCCTTCTTTTGAGAAGTTGTAAAAATTATATCACAAGATTCACTGAAACATGCCCCGCCCATAGAGTGGAATAACAATTCAATGCAGAAATAAATGTTAAATGGTTTAAAATCACAAAAACAGCAAAAGCACAGTTAAACACGTCTGCCTGCTAGGGGCACTACACGTGTGTATCAGTTTGAGAAAGTGGCAAACAAATGACCAGGATTATATTAACTACGTTGAAACTTGAAACATGGAAAAGTCTTAACGAAAATTTCCTCACCATACATGAGTTTCATATCAGTATCAGTAACACCAATGTTGTTGTCGAATAAATTCAAAAGCACCAAGCAGAAGTTATAATTTGCTCTATACGCCAAGTGTCGCTGAAGCTAGGGCTTGCCTACCCCTTGTAATGCGATTAACTTGGTGGGGTTCCTGACCTCCCATAGTGGGCAGGGGGGTACATACCGTGTCTTCTATCCCCTTATATTTATATCTGCTCTCCAACATGCTTTCTGTCTTTGTCTTGGAATGAGATTGCTTGGTTTTGTCCTGGTCCTGGCCAGATGCCCTGGCTGAGAGGGAAGCAGTCGAATGTATAGTTAGTTTTGGGAGATGATATTTTTTTCATTGTAAATCATCTCTCTGTTATGCACTGTATTATGCTTTCTTTATATAATATATGATTTGTAAAACATTTGAGTGTGTTCCTCTTAGCGGGGACCTGTGCTTGTGTCTGGATGAGACTGTTAGTGATCTCAAACTAAGTACTTTGATAGAGTGCTTTTGGAATCTACACCTGTTTCTTATTTGAACCAATTCCCCTTTGTCTTCCCTTTTCTTGGATGCTTTATTGTAATTCTAGAACTTTTTACTATCCCATTTTCTTCCTTTTTACTGGCGCTGATATGACCTTAATGTGTTGCAAGCGCCGTAAAACCCTTAAAAACAAAAACAAATAATGCGATTAATGCAGTGTGTAAATATTGCGCTGTATGTAAGATCATATTTAAAATCCATTGCTGGTTTTGAATAGAGTAATCTGTACTCAAAGACACAACGAAAAGAGCCCAATTTAAATTATGGCAGGAGGTGGGGTGACTGTATTGCTTATATAACATAACATGACGATAATCAGTTATAATAATATAGACAGTATGCAGGTGACGTCACTCAGGCCTTTGTTATTGTTTTTTTCATCCGCGTTTGTGAGTTGTTCTCACTAAACTGTATTAACCTGACTATTAACGTTCACGGTTACACAGAGTTTGTGTGTTGGTCCGTTATACTTCCGGATGGCAATGTTGTGAACTCCTTGGCCAAGCGCATTCTATCTATAGCGCCCACTTTCAAATGGGCACGATCTATAGATAGTATGCAGATGACGTCACTCAGGCCTTTGTTATTGTTTTTGCCATCCGCGTTTGTGAGTTGTTCTCACTAAACTGTATTAACCAGACTTTTAAGTTCATGGTTACACAGAGTTTGTGTGTTGGTCCGTTATACTTCCGGATGGCAATGTTGTGAACTCCTTGGCCAAGCGCATTCTATCTATACTCCCTTTCCATGTGCTCGAGGCATTGTCTACTATAGATAGAATGCGCTTGGCCAAGGAGTTCACAACATTGCCATCCGGAAGTATAACGGACCAACACACAAACTCTGTGTAACCATGAACTTTTATAGTCTGGTTAATACAGTTTAGTGAGAACAACTCACAAATGCGGATGGCAAAAACAATAACAAAGGCCTGAGTGACGTCATCTGCATTCTATCTACATCAGAAGTCACTGGCTCGAGGTCATTGGTCATATTGAAAATGTGCTCAAAGTGACCTACATAGTGAAAAGTGTTCACAGCTTTTTAATTTTATCTAACATCACGATTGGTCATTTTGCTCAGCTTGACACATGTGTATGTTTGCAACTTTGATAAACAAAGCAGCGTGTTTACATTTTTTAAAGAAATCAGTGCTGATGGTGCCAAAAACTGAAAAGGGAGGAAAATTTTGAATGATTGCCTTTAAGCCCCATTATTTTTAAAGCATTCACCCCCTCCCCCCCCCCCCCTCCACACACACACACACACACAGACATACACACACATTTTTAGAGCAATTGAGATGATAAACTATCATCGATACTCTAGGTAACTTCTAGAGAGTGGGAAACAGCACCTGTTTGTTCCACTACACATCAAATCTCTCACTGCCAATACATTTGATTGAGGGAAATATAACTTTTAAAAAAAGAGGAAATTCCTCCTCTGACTCAAAAATCGCGGATTTCCGCGAATCCGAGGAAAACCATCAGCATTGAGAAATATCCAATCTTTGGACATCAACAAATCATGTGATTGATGACTCGGTTGGACGAAAACATGAATATAGATCGCTCCCATTGATAGAATGCTCGTCGGCACTTAGAATTACAGATGGAGCAGGCGCTCCACATAATCATGAACACACACACACACAAACATTCACATATACATACAAATATACAAACATACACACATTCAAATACACACACACACACACACACACACACACACACACATCCACCGCGCACTTAATCGTTTTAATATAACATTCTAGATATCATAATATGAGCAACTGTGAACATTGATGTTTAATATCGAATACACATCAAATTGTCATTTATGAATATTAAATCAGCTGATCTGATTGTATAGATAGTATGCAGATGACGTCACTCAGGCCTTTGTTATTGTTTTTGCCATCCGCGTTTGTGAGTTGTTCTCACTAAACTGTATTAACCAGACTATAAAAGTTCATGGTTACACAGAGTTTGTGTGTTGGTCCGTTATACTTCCGGATGGCAATGTTGTGAACTCCTTGGCCAAGCGCATTCTATCTATACTTCATTAAAACTTCTTTGTCAGATGAAATACGTGGATAAAACAGGTCATGGTTTGTTTTAGAAAGCTGACCGATTTCAGTATGATCACATTTATGCGATCAATACGATAAAAACAACACACGTCTATACAAATTGGAATGTGTAGTGTGTGCGAAGATTCACCAGAGAAAGATCATACATAGGTGTGTAAGTCCTCTGGATTCACTGCAATAGGATTCAGTAGTCTGAGGTCACGCCGCCTTGCAACGGCGGCTATCTTGGTTCTAAACAAAGAAAATCATTACTTTTTATTCTTCATGCTGGCTAGAACTTTTCATTCCCTTTTCATATGCCTTGTGATCAGAATGTGTAAAATTCAAAACATGATCAAATTTATGTGTTTTTTTTCCCCTCTGGAAACGCTTTAATGCTCGCCGGAGAAATATTTCATACGGGCGTCCGCCATTGGTCCGATAGTTTAGAGTAGTGCCGCGCTGAAGACCGGTCTGGACCGCGGTCCGACGGTCTTTTAGCTGTGAACCGAAGACCGTCCCAGAGGGGAAGACCGGCGGCGGTCCTCACTTCTTATCACCTTTCAACTAGTGCGGGGCGGTCCTTGCAAGGACCACGGTCCTACGGTCTCGCGCCATAGCCTACTACTTCCCCAGCGATTCGTTGCTTCGGTTGCCTATCTTCCACCAATCACCACCCATCCCACTTAATTAATCGCACCCAACCCCCTTTGCCATACACTAAACGACACAGACGACCATACAGGCAGACGACCACCAACCTCCACTCCGCAAACCGCCCTTTCGTGTGTGAGATGGGGGGAACAGGAGGCGCACGCCTTGGACGATTCCATTATACGGGGTAAATTTCAAAATTTACTACACCATAATGACCGCAATGACAATGATCTATGGTGAAGGCATGACCCCTCTTCTCTAATGGGTTATTGTTTGAAATGTATGTGACTACAAAAGATGTGTGTGTTTGTGTGTGTGTGTGTGTCGAACCTAGCAAGTAGCAAATCCGATTTTTTGTTTTCTTTTGTCCATCTTATAATAGATTGACAATCAACATATAGTTTGAGCACAGATAGCCATAACTCTTTCTTAACAATAACACAAAAGGATAACAATGGGCGCTAATCGTAATAGTAATATCAGATAGAGCAGTAAAGTTAGGTGCCCCTAACGTAAACAATAACAAGTTGCTAGTGATTTCCGTTAGGGACCGGAACAATTTACGCACAATATAGGTCTCCCAATTTTGTAGTTTGAGTTGTAGGCAATACACTTTCAGTATTGAAAATATGTTTACATAAAATCTAACAGTTGCAGAAATAATAATATAAGGCTAAATTATTATGAAAATCAGGCTCCGAATAATTCTCGTTTTGTTCACACCAGCGCAATAATTTGCTTTGGTCTAAAAATAGATAGACTGTAACTTTTGATAAATTTTAGAAAATTTTACCTTTTGTTCCATAAAATATCCATATCTAGACATTATTTGATGCATGATCGAGTATTTATGAATATGTGTTTCTTTTGCCACCTAACAGCCAAATTTTAAAGGTTATTTTTTTCTATTATTTACATTGGAACGTGAGCTGCCAAGACAGGAACATGTGGTTTGCCACGTGCTTCTCGACCTTTGTTTACGTTTTGGGCACCTAACTTTACTGCTCTATACCCAAACATTGTATCGATATCGGTATCGATGATACTTTATTACATCCCTTCACCCTTAGTAAGGCATAATGACATTAAAATAATAAGAGAAATAAGGAACCGTTAATTATGGCAAATTATAGATTAATAATTATTTACAAATCCAACCTCTTCGGTGGAATAATTATTCTCTGTGACCTTCGAGGCACAATTTGACCTTGATTGAAAGAGCTTCCCAATTGCTCTGAGTTCCTAGTTTGGCTGTTAGTGTTAGCATTAGTTGGCGCACAAGTAGGTCCAACATTAAGAGGATCACCAGTGCCTTCAGTGGTTAAACCAACTGATTGTGCAGGTGGCTTGCCTGATGTGAAGCGCTGATCTCTCGGTGGACTGTCAGTACACTGAAACTCATTGTGTGGGTTTATGTCAGATGGTACAACCCTAATTTGATCTTGGTGTCTTCTCTCAATGACACCATTATCTGTTTGGACTCGAAATGAAACAGGACCTGTTGCTTTGATGATTGTACCAGGTACCCATTTCTCTTTACTAGAGTAATTTCTAACAAATACTGTATCATCAACATCTATCTCCCTATCGCGAGAAGTTTCATCATGATAATACTTTTGGGCATTTTGTTTTTGCATAACTGACTGCTGAACTGATGGGTGCAGGAGGTCCAGGTGTGTCTTTAGCTTTCTACCCATTAGTAACTCAGATGGTGTCACTCCTGTGGTGACATGAGGTGTGGTTCGATATTTAGTTAGGAATCTGCTAACTTTCTCTCTTACAGTGGTAGCACCTTTTGCACTCATTTTGACCATTGCTGTTTTGAATGTACCCACCGCACGTTCAGCTAATCCATTACTAGCCGGGTGATATGGAGAGCAAGTTATATGTTTGATACCATTAGCATTACAAAACATTTGGAATTCATAACTAGTGAAGGTAGGACCATTGTCCGAGACCAAGGTATTCGGCAAACCATGTGTTGAAAAGATTTCTCGTAGCTCTGCAATAGTGTCACGAGCTGTGATAGTGCTCATAAGCTTTACTTCGAGCCACTTAGAGTGGGCA
Organism: Berghia stephanieae; assembly: GCF_034508935.2. Lineage (NCBI taxonomy): Eukaryota > Metazoa > Mollusca > Gastropoda > Nudibranchia > Aeolidiidae > Berghia > Berghia stephanieae. Next base: position 52,653,903 of record NC_088366.1, on the reverse strand, counting down.
TCCACTAAGATTAGAAACATTTTGTTAAGAAAAGGACCTGCAAAGTCAATGTGTAATCTAGACCAGGGTTCATTTGGCCAATCCCAATTATACAAGGGTGCTTTGGCTGGATTACGAGCATTCTTTTGACAGTCATAACACTCTTTGACAAAGGTTTCAATGTTCGAATCCAGATGTGGCCACCAGAACCATGAGCGAGCCAACGCTTTCATTTTAGACGCACCAAGATGAGTGTCGTGTAACATGATTAACACCTGATTTCGCAAAGCAAGGGGAATGATTACTCTTGTACCCCACAAAATACAATTATGCTCTAGACTCAATTCATTTTCCCTCAATTTGTAAGGCTTTAACTGTTCATTAGTTACAGTTTCTGGCCATCCATCCCTACAATATTGATAGACAGTATTCAAAATAGTATCATTCACAATAGCATTGGCAATATCATGATAACTAATAGGGGAATTGTCAATCACGTTGAACAACATATCAATGTCTTCAGGTACAAAAAGTTCAGTCTTGTCAGCAAGTGGTAGTCGAGAAAGGCCATCGGCACAATTCTTTGGACCAGGTATATACTCCAGCTTATAATCATAGGCGGCAAGTGTGATCGCCCATCTTTGAAGGCGAGCTGATGCATGTTCAGGCAAAGGTTTCGCTTCTCCTAGTAATCCCAAAAGTGGCTTATGATCCGTACGAATAACTACACGATTACCAAAAATAAACTTATGGAACTTCTTGACACCAAATAACACCGATAGTGCCTCCCTATCCAATTGTGAATATTTAGCTTCAGCCTGATTGAGTGAACGACTAGCATAAGCAATTGGCCTTTCATTATTTTCACTATCTAAATGAGCTAATATTGCTCCAACCCCGTGGGAGGAAGCATCACACGTGAGAATAAGCTTTTTTGTAGGATCAAAATGACATAGGATTTGATCAGATGATAACATTAATTTCACTTTTTGAAAAGAATCTTCCTGTTGACTGCTCCAATGCCATTTGGCATTTTTACGAAGAAGCATGTAGAGGGAGCGAGGGTATGAGACAAATTTTTCATGAATTTTGAATAGTAATTCACGAATCCTAGAAATGCCTGCAGTTGCTGAACGTTGTTAGGACGGGGTGCTTCGTATATTGCTCGTACCTTTTCAGGCTGAGGACGTAAACCATGCGATGATAGGCGATATCCTAAGAAGTTGATTTCTGGCTTCAGAAATTGACATTTTTCTCGTCGAATACGTAATCCTTTCTCGTTGATGAGTCGTAGAACTTTATCCAAGGTAGCGAGATGCTCTTGGTCATTTTGACCAGTAATGTAGACATTGTCGAAGTAGACACACACGCCTGGTATGTCTTGAAACAGGGTTTCCATGACAGATTGGAAGATTCCTGGACTGGCAGAAATACCGAAACAGAGTCGTTCATATTGGAAGAGTCCTTTGTGGGTATTGATTGTAGTGAGTTGTCGAGAACTTGGATCTAGATTGAGTTGCGTATAGGCATGTGTAAAATCTAGCTCAGTGAATTTGTCACCATGTGATAATTTTATAGCGAGGTCTTCGATTCTTGGTATTGGGTGATGGTTTTCGTGAATGGCTTTATTTATTGTGACCTTGTAGTCACCACAGATTCTGACAGTATTGTCTTTCTTTAAGACTGGAACAATGGGCGTTGCCCATTCCGACGTTGAAACCTTTTTTATAATGTTCTCGTGTTGTAAGCGTTCGAGCTCGTTTTCTATCTTTTGCCGCATGGCAAATGGTGGTTGTCTACATTTGATGAATTTTGGAGTTGCATTGTCTTTTAAATAGATTTTGACTTCACGATCATTCAATAATCCAGTGCCTTGAAAAACGTTGTTGTTTCGATCTAACACCTCGTCAAGAGTTTGTTGGTTCTCAATTGAGAATAAAGATGACCAATTGAGCTTAAAATGATGAAGCCAGTCCCTTCCCATTAAGGGAGGACCGTTACCCTCAACTATAAGGAGTAGCAGGTTCGCAGTTTGCTTATCATACTGCACATTAACAATTGTTTCTCCAACAATTTTGACATCTTGGCCTGTGTAGGTGGTTAGTGATTTCGATGACCTATCAAGTTTAGAGTTAACTAGATTTTCAAAGTTATTCTTGGTCATTACACTACATGACGCACCAGTATCAATGTGGAACACAATGTTTTTATTGTTAATGAGGAGGGGAACCGAAATAGGGGGCCTTTTGTTTTGGGAATTCACAATAAAAAGTTCAAAATTATGCTCTGGGGGGCTTTCTTCATGCTGGGTGGTCAAATTATCTTCATTCAACAGGTGATTTTGATGGCGGTATTTTGTTGTAGGCGCTGGTTTTTTTGTCGATTGTGTTTGCGATCTGCACATTTTTGCAATGTGACCCACTTTTTGACATTTATGGCAGGTTGATGATTTGAATTTACACTGGAATTGGGTATGAGGGCCGCCGCACCGATGACACGATTTAGAAGTCGCTGATGAAGCATGTGATTTGCTCATGGTACTGAACGATCTTGAAGGTTGCTGATAAGAATTTCTGGACGTGGAAAAATGGACAGTTTCGCCCTTCTGAAGTTGATGTGCACTATCTCTTGTTTGATGAATAGAGAGGGCAATGTCCATGGCTTTGTCGATAGTAAGATCATGCTCAACAAGAAGTTTTCGTTGAATCTGAGCATCGTTAATACCGGTCACAAACTTTTCGCAAAGACGTTCATTTAGAGTTTCTCGAAACTGGCAGTGCTCCGCAATGCTCCGCAGGGCAGCACAATACTGTTGGATTGATTCGTTCGGTTGACGATTTCTTCCTTCAAACTTAGCTCGCTGCAGGAATTTAGGTGGAGGTGGGGAGTGGAAGTTCTTTAGCAGCATGCAAAGTTCTTCAAATGATTTATCTGCAGGCGAGTTTGGTTGGCACAGATCTTTCAATATTCTAAATTGTTTGGGGCCTACTACTGTTAGTAGCACAGCAGCTCTTTTATTGATCTATGTCATTTGCCATGAAATAGAACTTGAGACGTTCCAAGTAGTCCACAATGGATGTCCCTTCCACAAATTCTGAGATGGTCCCAATGGTAGCCATTATTTTGGTTTAATTTACGTAATCAATAAGAATATTTGAATAATTACTTATCTGGCTCTTTTAAAAATTAATATGTAGCACTTCGGCTCTAGATGACTTTATCTCGTCGCCATTTATAATAGATTGACAATCAACATATAGTTTGAGCACAGATAGCCATAAGCTCTTTATTAAAACGGAAGTCACCAACTGAAAAGTAAACAGGAACTCTTTCTTAACAATAACACAAAAGGATAACAATGGGCGCTAATCGCAATAGTAATATCAGATACCCAAACATTGTATCGATATCGGTATCGATGATACTTTATTACACATCTCTTGTCACCACTCCTTTCTATCGCAGTGTTGTCATTTAAAATAATACAATAATATTAAAATTTCGTTTGGTGTTTTTACTAATCAAATAATATGAGTTTCATTAGTTTCTTCCTTCCAAAAAACCCAGTTATAACGTCTGAATTTTAAAAAGTCCAATAGAATATTTGGGGACCCCGATAGCTCAGTTGATAGAGCACTCTCTTTATACGCAAAGGGCCAGAGATCGATCCCGGGTGCAGTCGATTTTTTTCTGAATCCCTGTCTACTCAGCAATGAATGGGTAGCTGAGTTTGTTAGATCTGGCGAAAAGTCACCATCGACCCCTCTTATCACCTCATCCACCCCCTCTTATTATAACTTCACGTCTCTCTCTTACTCTTCAATGCTCGCTGCCCTCTAATGTGTGTGTGTGTGGGGGGGGGGGGGGGAGGGGGGTAGGAGTTGCGTGTGTGTATCAACGCCACGAACAACTCGATCAACGCCTTGGGCGATGCCATTATCTCCGTTAATGGGGATAAATTTCAAATTTTATTAAATTATCGAAGTAACAATGAAGTACGGTGAGCAAATAAAGAAGGCATCACCCCTCTTCTCTAATTAGGTTACAATTTGAAATGAGTGTGACTACTCCGTGTGTTTTACTCCTGTAGGCCACGGTTTTCATCGTGTAGCGGTCTTTAACGGTTCAAGAATGAACGATCCCACGCTCTAAAAGGTCAAACCGGTTCGAATTTCCAACAGTCTCTCAGGAATGTTCAAAGTCGAAAAGGACCGGTCCTAGGACCGGTCCTTGCGGTCTTCATTTCCCAAGGACCGTAGGACCGTGGTCCTTAAGCTTGCCAAGGACCGCCCCGCACTAGTTTAGAGCCAGTGTTACTGAGTTACCATGCGTCATTAGGAAGGAACTGACGTTACGACTGTTGAAGAATATTAGAAGCTGTCACCACACGATCACATGTCAGTTCCGATGACGTCCCATCAACATAACACAATACAGTAAACTAGAGCACGTGCATAGCTCGGTGTCTTTCACAGGGAGTGGAAAATTTTGTTGAAATGATGGCTACAAACGGTATTTACTTAAATAGAGGTCCAGATGACGTCCAATCAATGACGTCCCATTGACTTCAAACAATAAAGTAAACTAGAGCACGTGCATAGCTCGGTGTCTTTCACAGGGATGGAAAATGTTGTTGAAATGATGGCTGCAAACGGTATTCACCTAAATAGAGGTCTAGATTACAAGATACCATCGTTATGCCACGTAATGAATACGGCGACCATTGCCGATAACGAACGAATAAAAACGAATACACTGCTCTCCGCTTAAGGATAAAATAAATGTGTTAAGATGAACGACTGGGGTAAGATAGACAAGGTGTCTCTCATCTGGTTATATACTTCATTAAAACTTCTTTGTCAGATGAAATACGTGGATAAAACAGGTCATGGTTTGTTTTAGAAAGCTGACCGATTTCAGTATGATCACAGAATTTATGCGATCAATACGCTAAAACAGCACACGTCTATACAAATTGGAATGTGTAGTGTCTGCGAAGATTCACCAGAGAAAGTACATACATAGGAGTGTAAGTCCTCTGGATTCAATGAAATAGGATTCAGTAGTCTGAGGTCACGCCGCCCGGCAACGGCGGCCATCTTGGTTCTAAACAAAGAAAATCATTACTTTTTATTCTTCATGCTGGCTAGAACTTTTCATTCCCTTTTCATATGCCTTGTGATCAGAATGTGTAAAATTCAAAACATGATCAAATTTATGTGTTATTTTTTCCTCTGGAAACGCTTTTATGCTCGCCGGAGAAATATTTCATACGGGCGTCCGCCATTGTTCCGATATTTTAGAGCCAGTGTTACTAAGTTACCATGCGTCATTAGGAAGGAAGTGACGTTACGACTGCTGAAGAGTATTAGAAGCTGTCACCACTTGACCACATGTCAGTTCCGATGACGTCCCATCAACATAACACAATACAGTAAACTAGAGCACGTGCATAGCTCGGTGTCTTTCACACGGATGGAAAATTTTGTTGAAATGATGGCTGCAAACGGTATTTACCTAAATAGAGGTCTAGATTACAGGATACCATCGTTATGCCACTTAATGAATACGGCGACCATTGCCGATAACGAACGAGTAATGAAATTTTTTTGGGGGGCGTTCGGGACTGCATGTGGTTTTGTGTATTGGTGCGTTGTGTCCTGCTGGCGGGTGTTTTGAGCATTTTGGACAAACTCACAGCATCGATAGTTATTCCTCATATTCAGAGAAGATAGATAAGAATGAAGGGCGATAGGGAGAGAGAGAGAGAGAGAGAGAGAGAGAGAGAGAGAGAGAGAGAGAGGGGGGGGGGAGGAAGGGGGCGGGATGAGAAAGGGTAAGATTCTTACCCATTAGAAAGGAAGAGGGAGGATATTTGGTGTGCAAATCTCATTATCTCATTTTATGTAACTTTACTATAACAAAATTGCATGTTATGTTTATAATATGAAGATATTACTATTTCTGACATAGGCGTGAAAGAACAGAGAGAGATAGATAGATAGATAGATAGATAGATAGATAGAGAGAGAGAGAGAGGAAGGAGAGAGAGAGAGAGAGAGAGAGAGAGAGAGAGAGAGAGAGAGGAGAGAGAGAAAGGATAGAGAGAGGAAGGAGAGAGGAAGAGAGAGAGAGAGAGAGAGAGAGAGAGAGAGAGAGAGAGAGAGAGAGAGAGAGAGAGAGAGAGGAGGACCACAGGCTTTCCCTCTCATAGCTTATTACAGGAATAATATAATATGGAGTATGATGAAGATGGTGAATGGTGTCATAGGGGAATGGTGAAAGTGAAGGATTGTAATGAAAATATTAGGGAGGTTGTTGTGATGATGACGATGATGATGATGATGGTGTTGTTGTTGATGCCGGATTTTTTTTGTTGTCTTTTTTTTAACGATAACTACTATGTTACTAGTTTGCATCTTGTGTGAGTGTGTCTATGTCAATATTGTATTGTTATAAATGTGTAACCAAATGACAAATTGCCACTTTTTTGGGAAAATAAAGATAAATTATTATTATTATTATTATTATTATTATTATTATTATTATTATTATTATTATTATTATTATTATTATTATATTATTATTATTATTATTATTATTACTTATTATTATTATTATTATTATTATTATTATTATTATTATTATTATTATTATTATTATTATTATTATTATTATTATTATTATTATTATTTGTCAGATAATAAATACGTGGATAAAACAGGTCATGGTTTGTTTTAGAAAGCTGACCGATTTAAGTATGATCACATTTATGCGATCAATACGATAAAAACAACACAAGTCTATACAAATTGGAATGTGTAGTGTATGCGAAGATTCACCAGAGAAAGATCATACATAGGTGTGTAAGTCCTCTGGATTCACTGAAATTAGAAGCTGTGACCACAAGACCACATGTCAGTTCCGATGACGTCCCATCAACAAAACAATACAGTAAACTAGAGCACGTGCATAGCTCCGTGTCTTTCACAGGGATGGAAAATTTTGTTGAAATGATGGCTGCAAACGGTATTTACCTAAATAGAGGTCTAGATTACAAGATACCATCGTTATGCCACGTAATGAATACGGCGACCATCGCCGATAACGAACGAATACAAACGAATACACTGCTCTCCGCTTAAGGATAAAATAAATGTGTTAAGATGAAGGACTGGGGTAAGATGGACAGGAAGTCTCTCATCTGATTGTATACTGATTGGTGTTTCATTCATCCTGTTTTTGTTGATAAAGGAGAAACCTGAAAAGTTCATTTGATATGTTTTGTAATTAAATTGAAACTTACATTCAATTTCACATTATTATCTAATTCAGCCTTGCAGAACTTTTAGATCATCGTATTTATCTTGCCCTGAGAAAGATAACTGTTAACACAAAATATTTAAAAAGTCAATTTTAGTTTAGCCAAGTTTAACAGGAAACTGGGCGTCTCTCTGGAGATATGTATTCATTATAGGAGGACAACAAATATTTAAACATACATTTGTGTCGCTGAAAAGTTGTTCATCTCGAGTTTTGGGATAAAATAAACCTCGGATTATATCAACGTCCAATCTGGTCCTCGGGAGTTTAGCATAAGCGGACTGCGGTGTATCTTTTATGTTCAAGCCTGGAAAATACAAGCCGATTCTATCCATTTCTTTATGGTGCACACACTTACAAAATCTCGTAAATTTTCAACAACAAAAAATTGCAAATGGCAGCAGATTTTGCGACCGCAGGAAGTTTTTCCAGTTTTTTGCGTCCATGTTAGAGAGAGAGAGAGAGAGAGAGAGAGAGAGAGAGAGAGAGAGAGAGAGAGAGAGAGAGAGAGAGAGAGAGAGAGAGAGAGAGAGAGAGAGAGAGAGAGAGCGAGAGAGAGAACTGCTTTGTAGCTACTTATCAGGACTGAGAATCTTCCGCCTAAAGGCGTATTTCCGCCTAAATGGTGGTTTATCTACGCCCATCACCATCACTATTCCGCCATCACATCATCATTCCTATCACCACCGCCACCACATCATCATCCCCCTTGACCACTACTACTACCTACAACCACCACCACATCATCATCCCTACCACCACCACCACTACAGCTACAACCACTACTACTACAACTACCATCATATCATCATCCCTACCACCACTACTAAAACAACCACCACCACATCATCATTCCTAATACCAATACAAATACATCCTCCACCACCACATCATCCCTACCGCAACTATTACAACCACCACCACACCATCATTCCCAACACCTCTACAGCTACAACCACCATATCATCATCCCTATCACTACCCTACTACAACCACCATCACATCACCATCCCTACCGCCATCTTTTCTTACTACAACTACAATATGTTGTAATTACACTCTCAACTTTTGAAATTCCTCCAAGTGGTGTCAGAAATTATTGCGAGACACATTTTTGATTGCATCTCAGTACATTTTAAATGAAATTCAAATTTATACGTTATCGTCGCATAGATAGGTCTTGAACTCCATTTTTGTGACCAGTCATTCTCACCCCTGATCCAGTATGACATCATCACCATCTCTACCACCACTACGACAACAACTATCACATCATATTCAGGGTTGCCAGATTATTTTTCAACAAAATGCAAGGGGAAGACTCAAAAAATGCCAAAACACTCAAAAAAATGCCAAAGTCTGATGACTCCCACCCCCACTAAGAAAACTACTCACTTTTGATAGACAATTAATTTACTATCATATCCTGGTGGCTTGCGTGTTTTCTTTTCTTTTTTTTTTTTTTTTGAATTACACTAAATTTCCTGCTGGGGTAATTTTTTACCTACTGACTACTAAGTGAAGTGCTAAACCACTACACCACGGTTGGATTTTAAGAATGAAAAAGAAATACATTAACATGAACGGTGAATACGTAAACAGTTGAATAATTATTGACAATTAAGAAAACTTACTGTTTCGTGTTTCTTATGATGTTTTTTGTTGAATCTGGTTCAAGTGCAGAGTCCAAAGAAGTTATAGAGAAAATTCCAAAAAAAAAAAAAAAAATAGAAACAATATCCATCGCAGTTTTAATAGCAAAGTTTTCCGATGTGAAGAGATTTGTTTTTACGCGTTTAGAAATAATTAAGAAAAGGTGTCATTTGAAGTATAATATACAAGAAAAGAAAATGCCAAATGAAAATGCCAAATGCCAAATGATTTTTCTAATGCCAAACGGTTTTCAAAAATGCCAGATTTTTTAAATCTGGCATTTAAAATGCCAAACTGGCAACCCTGATCATATTCAGTAACACCATCTCCATAACCACATCATCACTGCCCTGACTTGTATGGATCAGAGTTGCTTTCTGTCTTTGTCTTGGCTTGATCCTTTTCCTGGCCGGATTCATTGGCACGGAGGGAAACAATTAAATGTATTGTCGTTTTTGGGAGATTATATATTTGTCCTCGTATATCATCTCTCTTTTGTGTGACTTTAGATTTGTTGTTCTAAATTTTGTATTTCTCTCACAAGGATTCTGTGCTTGTGTCTTGGTGAAACTTTTAGGTGACCTCAAACTAACTACATTGATAGTTTGATCTTGGAGTCCGTTTGTGAGCCCTATTTGAACCAGTCACTTTTTCTCCGGTGCTTTTGATCTTACTTAAATCTATATTTTTTTACAGCCCCATATATATTTTAAGTGCCGCTGAAATGACCTCTAAACATATACACGTGCTCACACAAATCAATAAAGTTCACTCAGTTCTGAAGTCTCGTTAATTTTTCACTTTCATTTATCTGTACTCATCACTACATTCACTTTGAGCTCTCTCTCTCTCTCTCTCTCTCTCTCTCTCTCTCTCTCTCTCTCTCTCTCTCTCTCTTCTAATAATAATAATAATAATAATAATAATAATAATAATAATAATAATAATAATAATAATAATAATAATAATAATAATAATAAATGGCATTTATATAGCGCTTTATCCCGTTGTCACAGGCTCTAAGCGCTTTACAGTGATATAAAACAAAACATATTACAGTGAGACAAGTGTGAAGGAAACGTGATACGAATTCAATTTAACAACAACAAAATATGAAAATAATATTGCAACATTATGACGTAAAAAGATAAAACTTTAAGCGAGATTTGAACGTTGTCAACGAATCCGAGCATCTCACGTGTGACGGGAGAGAGTTCCAAAAATGGGGGGCCGAAAATTGAAAAGACTGTTCACCTATTATACGCAATGGCTTAGGTTTGACAAGGATTGATTGGTCATTGCTTGACCTCAAGTTTCTATTGGTGACATATATGTTTAGAAGGTCTTTAATATAGGAGGGACTGTTCGTGCTCAGGGATTTGTAGACAACAGTACAAATCTTATAGGCAACTCTTTTTTCAACAGGAAGCCAATGTAACTCACGGAGAAGAAGAGTTGCTGACGGGTATTTTTTGTTATTGCGTACAATGAGCCTGGCTGCGTTATTTTGAGCAACCTGAAGTTTGCTAATTTTGTCTTCAGCTAAATTCGCCCAAAGGGAGTTACAATAGTCCAATTTAGATAAAACCAGGGAATTAATTAAACGTTCTGTTATATGCTTCGGTATTAAATTACGAATTTTGCTTATTTTTTTCATTTCTATGTACATAGATTGTATGGTGTTATTCACGTGGCTTGTCATGGAAAGATCTCTTTCTCCCTTTTCTCTCTCTCTCTCTCTCTCTCTCTCTCTCTCTCTTTCTCTCTCTCTCTCTTTCTCTCTGTGTCTCTTTCTCTCTCTCTCTCTCTCTCTCTCTCTCTCTCTCTCTCTCTCTCTCTCTTTCTCTCTCTCTCTCTCTCACACACACACACACACAAATCAGTAAAGTGCACCCAGTTCTTTAGCTCGATACGTTTTCACTTTTAATCGTCATGTACTTAACAATGATACACACACACACGCACGCACACACACACACACACACACACACACACACACACAGACATATCAGTAAAGTGCACACAGTTCTTTAGCCTCGATAAGTTTTCACGTTTCATCTTCATCTACTTAACAATGATACACACACACACACACACACACACACTCTCTCTCTCTCACACACAAATCAGTAAAGTGCACCCAGTTCTTTAGCCTCAATAAGTTTTCAGTTTTCATCTTCATGTACTTTTAACAATGCTACACACACACACACACACACACACACACACACACACACACAGAGAGAGAGAGAGAGAGAGAGAGAGAGAGAGAGAGAGAGAGAGAGAGGATTCAATTAAAATGTCAATTTCCTGGCAATTGCCAATATGAAACAAACGTGAAATTAATATTTCCGATTAGCAAATACAACACATACACATCTGTACATTGCACAGGTGTAGGACAATCCGTCTATGTGGATGAAGGAAACTACATTGTTAATCCTGTTAACACTTAATAAACTCAAAAATGTATGGCCTCGCTGATTTTGTGGAGCAAATTAATCACGAGTGAGAAATAGCAGATAGGCGTTAACACCTCAAAATGTAAAATTTTGCAGACAGGCAAAACAAACGGAAAACAAACCAAAAAAAAAAAAAAAAACAAACAAAAAACAACAACCCAATACCCCAAAACAAACAGCACCAACAAAAGCATTTATTATACAGACGCCTCCAAAAATGATGAGTTATCAGTAACGGTCAGTTAAGGGGATATAGGTATAACATCTCTTTGATTTTTGTATCATGTATAAATCAATGGTTATGCTTTTTTTGGATTTTGGAAATGGATATTCCTTCATTCTAAGGCAATTTGTTTTTTTAGAAAATGGCCAAAGACGTAAGAGAAAAATTGTGTCGACTCTTCGTGATATATGCTAGGGAAAAAAGATGATAACATTATCTGGACCATGACACCATGTTGGTTCTGCCTTTGTAGACTTTGATCAGTATCAGCCATTTCCATCGATCAGTAACATCAGTCATATCACAACACGGTATCATTTGCATTCACAGTCAGTGTCCAACCAAATGTTCCATAATCACACATTATAGATACAATCAACGTGCCAACATCACTATGGCGGTATGTAACAGCTTCTTCTAACGCCTTGCACTGTAGTTTTCTGAACAGCATAATATAGTTTCCATTGCTTGACAGTAATTCAAATAGGTTTAAAAAAAACACTGCTAACCATAAATTCTACATTGAATTCATTTGTTACTGTGTGCTGATCTGATGCTCACGATTAATAACATTTACACATCTATTATTTATAGTCAACAAACACCAAATGATAAGGACCAAATTTCAAACGAATAAACATCGGATTTTATGTTCGATTTGGAGTTATTACACAGCAAGTAACAGCTCGACACTTAAAGGCATCCAAAAGTAAGAAGGCCAAAAATAGAAAGAACAACAAAATAAATTAAACACCGATTAAAACAGGGACCAAATTATTGTCTAGGCAAGAGCAAAGAGGGGAGGGGAGGGGGGGCATATGCAGGTGGCTGAAAATGTACATTAATATCGATTAAATAGATAAATTCCCAAACAATAAAGAAAAAACACACACCCCCACCCCCTATCCAAATAAAAAATCATTCTGGCTGTCGTCCTCTTATCAAAAGACTCCAGAAAGGACCGATTCAAAACCGTGAAGTCTCATAACAAAACAAAGACACGGAGCCACATGAAAAACAAAATTGATATAAAATAAGGGGATGAAGAGAGAGAGAGAGAGAGAGAGAGAGAGAGAGAGAGAGAGAGAGAGAGAGAGAGAGAGAGAGAGAGCAAAATATGGACTAGTTTAGAAACAACTGGCCTGGGCAGCCAGTGCTCCTCTGTTCTAAGGGAAATTCCACCCATAAATCGATAGAACAAAGAATGGCAAGGATATTCATAATTTACCCAAATTTGCCTTTCTTAAAGATAATCCGTATTTTCATCTTTTAAATATTGTTGATAATATGATAAATGTTGCATGCCATGTTTATTGTGCTCCTAGATCTAATTGTATGTGGCAGGCGTTATATACACTGTAGATAAACTACATTATCATTAATAACAATAATATTTAAATATACAACAGGTTTAAATCCTTTTACTTAAAACAAATCGAGAGAATACATAGCGGATGTGGACAACACGAGTTGAAACAAAGAAACAGGGATTTAATCACTGACTACACAGTGCCTAATTACGCATTCAATTTTATCCGCCCTCGAGACGCATGTGCCAACGCTTTTTTCGTCGTTGTAAGAGACAAGAATTGGTAATTACCATTATAAAACTCTCTCTCTCTCTCTTAGCTGTAACACTCAGTTCTTTTCAACAATCAATGAGGATGATGAAACTTCAACTTTTCTTCAACATTCTGATCATATAACATATGAAAAGTTCTGGCAAGCATGAAGAATAAAAAGTACCAGTTTTCTTTGTGTAGAACCACGCTTCTCGGAGTTTCTGGACGTGACATCAGACTGTGAATCCAATTACGTATTCATTTTTTGCCGCCCTGTGTAAATAATACTCGATAATGACGCACGTGCCAAGGCCTATTTCGTCATTGTAAGAGACAATAATTGGCAATGACCATTATAAAACTCCCCGTCTCTCTCTCTCTCTTAGCTGTAACACTCAGTTCATTTCAACAATCAACGAGGATGAAGCTTCAACTTTTCTACGTAATTGTGAGTACATATTATCTTTTCATTTTACTTCGCATAATTTTAAGACAATAGATTTATACGAGTGAAACCAAGTGCCATATGTGTTTATTGTTTATAGCCATCGTGAAATTCTAACAGCTGGAATAATCAAACATTATAGTGAAAAGAAATATGTATTTTATTGTGTTTATTGGTTGTATAAGTTTAAATCTAAATAAATACTCACCAGTTCGCCCGCCCGATCGTACGTACCAACGCAAAATACTTTGTGTAACCTTAAACTCAGACCACCTGTTTGACGATTCGTTCTCACTAAAAAAGTATCAATCAGACTATAACAAATAGTTTTGTGAATTTGTGCGTTTCATCTGACGAGCAGGTGTGAGTATTTTATTTAAACTCATTGCATAAATAGTCTTATTGATATAGTTTAGTGAGAAACAATCACCCAAGAAGTGGTCTAAAACAATAACAAAGAGCCGAGGACTTCGACGAATTCATCTTATAGCAGCGGCCTCTTATGGTTTTCACACTACTATGTTATGACGATCGACCCAATAAGCAAAGTCTGGTCCGCATTCGTGCACCGTCGCAAACCCGCCGGGTACCATCGTCACAACACACCGTTCGACTAGATGCTCTGCCGTCTCAGGTTCTTGCCCACAGCGGGTACATGTTGGACAGGTAGAAAGCGATCGTGTGCTGGGAGGCCCCACACACGTGGCGTTTTCTACCGGGGGACAGGCACCTCTGAAGTAGACCGTAGTGAAATCGCAATATGTATGGCGAAATAACTGGACGACAAGCCGAAGGACGTGGGTCGCTCACAAATTCCGCCTTGCTTAATATTTTTCGAGCACAATTTTTTTTTCGAATCTTCGCAGTTTTGACGCCAGTTTCGTGATCAGCGTCAAATTTACAATAGCAAGAACTATGTGTTTACTCCAACAATTGTTGAAATTAGAAATACATTTTAATTACTAATGAGGCTACGTGGTCGCCAGAACAGTGCCCCTCCCTGCTCTGCGATGGGGCCTAGTGGTATGACTCTCGCTTTCAGATCGGACGGTCCAAGTTTCGAGACCCGCTCTGAGCGGTGCAGAGTTGAGTCCTTGGAAAAGGCTCTTTACTCACATTCTCTCACCGTACTCAGGTGTAAAATAAGTACATGACCGTTGTTGTCTCTCTAGGAAAAAAAAATTAATATCGCCTGACAGGCGTCATGTCTCCTCCTTGCTGTTGACTTTGAACCCCGTGTAAAGCGCTTTGAGCATGTCTAGTGGATATTGAGCTATATAAATGTTGTTTTCTTATTTAAAATAATATATGTATAAATTTTGATTCAGGGAGAAGTAGATAAACAAAGGTTTCATTTTTCTTCATGTTGTTGATCACCGTCAAATGTATAATGGGTTTCATACAATATAAAAAATGTCTGATAAATCAGTAAAAGAAGAATTAGTTTTCTATCTTTGTAATTTCCATTGTAGTTAATTGGGGGGGGGGGGGGGGGGGGGGGGGATATGCCGGAAGTCACCGAGGACTGTCCGCAACCTGCAACGGAAGCGCTGTCGGTCTGTTTTATAAATTATTAATATATTCTTCTTCTTCTTCTTCTTCTTCTTCTTCTTCTTCTTCTTCTTCTTCTTCTTCTTCTTCTTCTTCTTCTTCTTTTTTTTTTATTATTATTATTATTATTATTATTATTATTATTATTATTATTATTATTATTATTATTATTATTATTATTATTATATTATCATTATTATTATTATCATTATTATCATTATCAATATTATTATTATTATCATCATCATCATCATCATCATCATCATCATCATCATCATCATCATTATCATCATCATCGTCATTATCATCATAATCATCATTATCATCATAATCATCTTTATCATCATCATCATCATCATCATCATCATCATCATCATCATCATCATCATCCTCATCACCATCGTCATCATCATCATCGTCATAATCATCGTCATCATCATCATCATCATCATCATCATCATCATCTTTACTTTTATCATATAACAAGTGTATCAACGAATTCTAATCCATAAAATACTTCTATATCCTTTGTCCGGCCGAGGCATTGGAAACATTCCTCCTTGATTTAGCCGCAACGTAAAAAGTGTAATTTTCCTCCTAATTCCGGTTATTACCTGTAACGATGGTCTCGATCCGGCTGGCTAATTTTTCGTTTTTACCCATTTTTCGAGAGCAATAACATTTAAATGAGATTCTCCTATCAAAAAATGATTCCATCTATAACCTTAGAGCACTTTAGACAGTTTGGGTACAGAAACTTTTATAGAAACAATTCTTTTCAAATATTTTACATTTTGTTGAAAAGTGCTTTTCGCATTAATTTTCATGAAAACATGCATTCGCCATGGGAGGTCGGGTTTGAAAAATATTTGTGGCTTTGTCATACTTGAACGAACACTTTTGGCTGAATCGCATTATAAGGTAGCCATGGGTGTGTCTTTTTTACGAAACCCGACGAAACCCGACAAAGTAATAGGGAGAAGGTAGCAGTGGGGAGTGAACCTGGGCCTTGGGGAAGTGTACACCATTGGGGAGTGAACCTGGGACTGGGTTTCGGCGGGTTTCGTAAAAAAGAATTAGTGCTTTTTTTTACGAAACCCGCCGAAACCCGACAATATACGGCAAAGTTGTGGGAAGTAGACAACTGTGGGGAGTGAACCATTTTTGTTCTTAGATGTTATCATTTTCTATCTTGCACTTTTCAACTGAATCATCACTAATGATCATCGCTGAATGTGTGTCGTTATAACGAGAACAATCCATTTGTAAATGTTTCCATGAATATATTACTTCTCAAACGTTGAAAAGGAAACGACTTTGTTGGTGTGATACAACCATGGTGGCCAGACTGTACTGTAATAAATCTCAATTTGCTGACCACTCGTAGTCCAGCCGTATCGTAATAAATTGTAAGGAGTACATGCTGCAGTGCATCCAGACCGTAACAATACATACATTTATAGAGGAAAAAACGAAAAAAAGACGCTTAAATACGGTACGGCCAAACAGAGTTGGCCAGATACATTCTGTTTTTTTTTTTGTAAGGTGTCGGCCTTAAGACGACCAATACGCTTTTTTAGGTTACGGTTGGATAAAGGATATAATATAATGACACATTGATTGATTTGTTTCCATCTTACGTTTTTCTTCCATGACTACAGATGCTGATCTCCCTGCTGTCCATTTCTGTCAAATCACAGGGCAAGAATAAAGTAAGAATCCATAACACTTAATATGTTTCCAGCTGCCTCGACAAGATGATTTTTATCATGGGGCAGTGTGGCTGACCGGTATGGTCTTTGCTTCTTACCCAAAAGGTACTTAGTTCGACTATCCCCCTCGATAGCTGTGTGGCCTTGATGAGCAAGTCACCTCGCCCCAGCTCACTTGGCGGCGCTGCACCGCGGATGACGCATGTGTTATTCCAGTCTTCACTTGGAATAGACCCTAAAGAAAAATTCCCCCGTGGTCATGATTAAAGGGAATTTTAAAAACATTATTTGTATTAATTTCCAGGGTGAATCAAATGCTAAGAGTGGATTTCAAAGTAAAAACACTCTGACGTTTTGTCATTTCAAGAAACTATAATAATATTCATTGTTTTTTGATAAGACCAAGAACGACAGAATAAAACATAAAAACCTATTTATTTATTTATTTATTTTATTTTTTTATTTTTTTTTGGGGGGGGGGGTATGATAGCTCAATTGGCATTTCATCTTGGGTTTGAGCCCTGCTTCTCGCACGAGCTTGTTGTTCACACCCAATGAGCTCACTTCGGACAACATGAGTGATTCCTCTTGACTTCAGACGTTTATTTGATGGTTTGTCTATATATTCCCTCATGGAATGCCTAGGCGATAGCATCTCCCGATGCAGTCCAGAAGAGGGTAATCATTAATATTATCTTTAATCATCTCTTTACCAACCAAGGGAAGATATTCCATTCATTACGTTAAATAATATATAAATAAGTAAATAAAGTTCCCTTTATTCATCCCATAGGAGAGATTTGTCTTTAGAGTTTATTCCAAAGGCGTCAGCCGCAGTGCTGCGCTGCAAATTGAGCTAGGGCGAGGTGACTTGCACAAGGCCATACAGTGCAGCGGTGGGTGATCGAACTCGGTACCTTTCAAGTACGAAGCAAAGACCGTGCCACTGAGCCACGCTGCAATGAACAATTATCTCATTCTGATTTATTTTGTAAATTACACAATTTAAATGATTTTGGTATTGTTGTACAACTATAAAAATGTAATTCTGTGTTTTAGATCTCATTTTGTTGAAATAAATATTAGACTCTATGCATGGAATTTACCTGTTGCTTTTCTGACTGTGCGGCCATGTGGTCTTGTGGTATTACACTCGCTTTCGGATCGGAAGGTCCTGGGTTCGAGCCTCGCTTGGCGCACAGTTGAGTCATTGGAAAACGCTCTTTACTCACATTCTCTCACCGTTGTCAGCGTTGTCTCTGTCCGAAAAATTCTAAAATCGCCTAAAAGGCGTCATGTCTCGTATCCTGCATGTTACGTGTTGCTGTTGGCCAGGGACCTTTTGTAAAGCGCTTTGAGCAAGTTTAGTGGATATTGCTCTATATATAAAAAAAAAAACCAAAAAAAAAACAAAAAAAACAATGTAATTTTGTGTTGGGTGGGTGTTAAGTTTGATGGAAAGATATAAAGTTGGTTGGCAGGCATAACAACGCCATTGTCACATATCACATCTCACATCAGTCTTTAGTACTTTATTCATCTACCTACCCTGTTTTGTTCACAAAGGGGAAACCCAAAACGTCTTCATTCTACAGTGAAGCTTCTGCATATTCTGTTTTAGTTCAATGTTATTTAATTTTTATATCTACCTGCAATATATGTTTTATTTAAAAATGTACTACAAATAAACTCAAGTGGTGAGTATTTAGCATTGATATGGAAATGGAAATCAAGTCCAACTATAAATAGGCTTATCTGCTAATTTTTAAAAATCTATTTTTATCTGTTTAGGTTGCAGAGAAGAAAAGGAATGGCACAAAAGTAGGTGGCTTTGAACTATTGTTTCAGATTATCATCATCATATTCATCATATTCATCATCATCATCATCATCATCATCATCATCATTAAAATCGCCATCATTATCATTTTCATCAGATCAATATTGTTAATAATGTCCCCATTGATATCATGTTAAATGCTTTAGTCATAAATTATTACGAAGTTTTCATTTTTAAAATGCGTATCAAAATCACATTGTATTTATGTCATTACCTCCTTGAAAACTGATAACACATTATACTTATATTTAATGATGGCATAGTTTTTCATCGAATTTCAACATTTCAATATTCTCGAGCTTTTTTTTTAAAATATAAAATTTAGGTGTTAAAATACAAATTTCGTTTTGAATTAGGGAAGTAACTATCAAGACCTGGTTAATTACATCAAAATTGTAGCATTGTGAAGCGTATTGAGTATGATAAATTCGTGAAAATGCTCCATAACAATGTTCTAAAGAATGATGAATATAACAACTGAAAAGAAGAACTAAATATCAAACAGATAGGGTTTCGGGCTTAAAACACTTCTTTAGTCAAACAACAAAAAAAAGCAACGAACACATATGTGACCCACCGTCTCAAAGCGGTATTATGTCGGGATACATTCGGTTAGAGAAATTGAATTCGTATCCACAAATATCAAACTTGGGTTTACTTTCTCTACGTCATGATGAAATATAAATACTATTTATTGCTTTGCAAAAACTTCTAAGGTCCGATTTCTCATCATTCTATCTCTAAATTTACATTTTTGAGTTATGAATCATCCCGACATAATACCGTTTTGAGACGGAGGGTCACATATTATAAAGATTACTTTTAAAAACCCAGGTAGACGGCAAAAGACAAATAAACACGTTCTTTATGTATCGAGATCTTTGAATGTAATACGTATTATTTTTTCTCTATTGATCATGACTTGGTGCTGTCACTATTTATTCTTCTGGCAGATTATTCCATTCCTCAGTGGTTAGTGGGAAAAGCTCTGTTGTCGAGTGGTGGGCATATCGTATGGAAACATAGATATATCGATATGAATGGCACTATCGAATTATATCGATTTCAAAATACTAGATCGATATCGAAATATACTATGCTCGCAGTTTACCAGGGCTGCCAGATGGCCACGTGCGTGGGGGAAAATCGGACACACAGAGAATCATTTCTTCATTCCTTGTTATTATCGATTTATAATAATAATGGAGTCAAAAGCAATACAAATCAGTTTACTATGAAAAACAATGAAGAAACGAAGAACTTTTTTCGTGAATAGAGGTGTTGGGGGTAGGGATGGGGGGGGGGGGGGGGCAAGAACGTTTATCGAATTATTTTATCGATTTTCGAAATATCAATGTAAAATTCCTTTGCATCGATAAATATTGATATATCGATATTTCAAGATACGAAATATCACATCGTATCGATATCGACATTTTGTGATATATCGCCCAACACTAATGTAGTCTGAACCATGTTGTGTTTGATCTGATGATTGTGGTGGAACACATGTCCTTACAGTGAACGTCAACATAGCATTGCGCATGCGTCTTTCTTATCAACTGAGGAAATCCATCGTTTGGTTAATGAGATATTACTAATTATATTTGAGAAATCACTTTTCAAAATGTTATAAAATACATACTTTTATAAAATAAAAATATAACCAATAACCTTATTTTGATGAAATGTTCACAGTGATGTGTTGCAAAGAATGTAAAATAATAAGGAATGCACCCAAGATTAAGATTACCCGCCGTGAAATCACTGACTTCACGGTTTGGTAACTCAGACTAAAAGATGGATGAGAAACGATTTAACTGGTGCACTGTGAACTTTTCATCAAAATAACTATATTGGTTATATTTTTATTTCATAAAAGTAAAATTATTTTTTTAAAATTGAGCTTTATATAGCGCAGTATCCACTAAATGTGCTCAAAGCGCTTTACAGGTATGTATATCATAATATTTTAATGCTCTCTGTAAGAGCATGTGGGTGGTAAGAGTGCTATGTCTGCGTCATACACAAACACACACACACACATACAAACACACATAAAACACGCAAACCCCCCCCCCCCCACACACACACACACAAACACACAAACACGCACACACACACACACATACACACACACACACACACACGGCGCCTGGTACCACCAAATTAATTTTTCAAACATTATTTCTCTACTGACTATCTGGGTTTTGAAGTATTGTGATTATGTTTTAATTGTCTGGGGGTTTTTTTTGTTGTTGTTCGCTGAAGTAGGGTTTTGAGCCGGAACAGTTCTGTAATTATTTTGTTTTTTTTATTCTTTTTATAAAGGTGTTATTGTCATTTTTGATTATTACTGTTTACTGTCAACAATTTTAGCAGCTTAGCATCACTGTAACAATGTTGATATTTTAAAAGGAACATTACTTAACAATCTCTTCCAATGTACTAGACACCATGGAAATATCTTAAATCTCAGGGAATAGTTTTAGATACCAAGAGAAATAGTCCTCCCTTGTAACTCAATAGAGTTATGACAAAAATGAAACATTTTCTCTCAATAATAAAATTAATCATATTAAGTTCTCTTTGAAAGTATATAAAAATAGTAGTCCATCTCAATTTGGCTCTAGAAGCTGGAGCTAATCCCGGTTTCTATAGCGGTAAACGGACAAAAGCAATTAATTGCTGCCCTTTGGATAGGAAGCAAGTCTAATGCAAAGTACTTTCCGCCAGATCTAATAGACTCAGCTACCCAATTACTGCTGGATAGACAGGAGAGGAGAAAAGTCAGGAAAATTCACTTTCTCAAATATTTTCATTTTGATATCAGCAAGTTAAAAAATTGAGCTTTTATATAGCACAATTTCCACTAAACCTGTTCAAAACCCTTTACAAAGGGTCCCTGGCCAACAGCAACATTTAACATTTAGGACGGGACTTGACACCTTTTAGGCGACATTACAATTTGTCGGACAGAGACAACGCTGTTAACGGCCAGGTACTCATTTTACACCTTAGTACGGTGAGAGAATGTGAGTAAAGAGCCTTTTCCAAGGACTCATCTATGCACCAAGCGAGGCCCGAACCCAAGATATCTTCCGATCCGAAAGCGAGTGTCATACCATTAGACCACATAGCCGCACTGTAAACGTAAACGTTGTTTTAAGAGATTATGCAATTTTGAGACTATAAGTGGCACAACTATTTTTTTAAAAAAAACACGAATACTATGTGATTTTCTTCTATTTCTTTTACTTACAGTGGGGTTCCACGTTGGGCAAATAGCCATGCAGACTGTACTTAACCCTCTTCCCAAATCTGTAACATATAGAATTTAGAGAAATCTTCCGCACCTATTGGGACGGGACAAAACAGTCCCGTTGTGTCCCAAGCCGATGCTACAAAATCAACGGGACAGGACTGTCCCAGTCCCGTGTTCATATCGTTTGTGATAGTAGAAAAATATAGCAGACTTCCGCACTAGGACAAAAAAGTCCCAGACTTGGCGGCGCCGTGTCAAAATTGAAATGCCTGTCTTTATTTTCTGCATCCTACTACTACTACTACTACTACTACTACTACTACTACTACTACTACTATACTACTACTACTACTACTACTACTCTACTACTACTACTGTTGCTTCTGCTGCTGCTAATGCCACTAATATATTAATACCTACATTCCTTACATTTTGTATTTATTTCCAATTCCATTGTATTTATTTTCCAACAATAGTCCACACTTTATTTTAGTTCACTGTCTTCTATACTGCATTACACAGTTCCTACCCGCCTCCCCTCTTTTGACATAATTAAGTACGCTCCATTTATAAATTTCTATTGCTCTATTTTAATTCGCGCTTCCTCACAAAGTAGCATACAATTTCCTGCCCATCAATGTTTTTGTTTATGCATCTTAACAACGCCACTACCACATTATCTCATTCGTCTGTAGTTTTTAATTCATCACGTGTTGTTCATGAAGGGGAAACCCGAAACGTCCATTTTATCTGTTTTCGTATATTAAACTGAAGCTTACATTCAATTTCACAGTTATGATTTATTTATTTATTTCAATTCTGAATATAAAAAAGCAAGAACAATTCAAAAAATAATTCTATGTGATGAAACCACGTACAGGAGGCATAGCAACAAAAACATTTTCGGCAATTTAAAAACGTATGTTTATAAATATAATCTAAGAAGTGTCACACTTTGTGACACGCAGTAACGTGTCTAAAACCGGTCGCACATCTATTCGGTACCTTATGGGATCAATTATCTTTATCGTTATTTATTTCGGGAATTTTCAATGAAAATATTTTTAAGTAAGTCCTTCTGAGCCACTTGGACTCATTGTAAAACAAATTAACTCCTTTAGAGCCTTGTAGCAAATGGTGCAGGAGTTATTCCGGTTTCAATAGCGTGAAGCGGACAATTAACGTATTTGTTTGAAAACCTTTGAACAGGACGCTAGTCTATCGCAGATTACTATCCCAGCTTGACAGGTACCCTTTTACACCGGAATGGAGTGAGTGATTGGAGTAAATTTTCTTGCTCTAGAAAGTACAAATTGGCTTCGGTCGGAATCGAACACAGAACCTCTGAGTCCAGAGTACAACGCGCTAACCATGGGCCATCTTGCCTCCTAAGCTTATAAATCCGGAACTTATCCATGTTGCTGTAGCGGTGAGTAGACAAATAACAGTTTAAAATTTAAAAAAAAATTCCCTTTTTCATCCCATAGGGGAAATTTTTCTCGAGGGTCTATTCCAAGGGAAGAATGGAATAACCCAGGCGTCAGCCGCAATGCAGCGCCGCAAATTGAGCTAGGGCGAGGTATAACCCAGGCGTTAGCCGCAGTGTAGCGCCGCAAATTGAGCTAGGCGAGGTGACTTACTCAAGGCAACACAGCGCATCAGCGGGTGATCGAACTGATGCCTTTCGGGTACGAAGCAAAGACCGTACCACCGAGCCATGCTGACTTTCTATTATCCTCTTGAATGATGCTAGTCCGTCAAAGATTACTTTCATCAGCGAACCGGTACTCATTTGCACCTGGGTAAAATGAGGTGATTCCAAGAAAGTCATTTTAAGATAAGATCGGAGATCACCATAGAGTCTACGGAATTGACCCTTGAGCAATCTTTGGGTCATTAAAGGATGCACCCAATATTGTTTTCTCCTTCAATTTGTCTTTTTTTTTCCACGTAGTAAAGCACAGAAATATGCAACCTCTATTTCATCCATTACTACTAGTAGTAGTAGTGTAGTAGTAGTAGTAGTAGTAGTAGTAGTAGTTAGTAGTAGTAGTAGTAGTAGTAGTTGTAGTAGTAGTAGTAGTAGTAGTTGTAGCAGCAATAATATTACTCTTGCTATAAGAATATTTCATGATTATATAAATCTTATGTAAACAAATCCCATTGTACAGTGTAAAAAATCATTATCGTCATGTCGAATCTTATGTTGATTCATAAAATGTAAATTATTAGAGTTGTACCAAGGACTTATTTTTTAAATTATTAATTTATAATTCAAACTATTAAATAACTAATCTATTAATTATAAGATTTTACATTTTTATTATCACCATTATTATTATTATTATATTAATTATTATTATTATTATTATTATTATTATTATTATTATTATTATTATTATTATTATTATTATTATTATTATTATTATTATTATTATTATTATTACTATTATCATTATTACTATCATTGTTTGCCTTGCTTTTTTATTGATTTTATTTACTTGATTTGTTGATGAAAATATTATATTCTTGTATGAGTTATAATGACAATTGCCTACAAATAAATTTTTTCATCTTGTAAAAAAAAAGAAAATAATGCATTCGCGCAGGTGTGTCCCGGGACAGTCCTGTCCTAGTGCGGAACCCCTTTTGAATAGAAGTTTTCTCCAGTGGGACAGGACAAATTTGTCCTGGGACAGTTTTGTCCTAGTGCGGAAGGAGTCTTAGACAACACATGTTTTGTCACTGTTGTTGAGATGATGCAATAAAGAGATATACATATATAATATATAAATATTATGCTTATATCTGTTCTGTTGTTTTGTTATATGAAGTCTTACAAAACACACACACACACACACACACACACACACACACATATATATATATATATATATATATATATATATATATTATGTTGTGTGTGTGTGTGTGTGTGTGTGTCTGTGTGTATAAAATATGTGTGTATGTTATACAAAATATATATATATATATATATAGATATATACGTATGTGTGTGTGTGTGTGTGTGTGTGTGTGTGTGTATGTATGTGTGTTTACGGCGCCTGGTACCACCAAGTAACTTTTTCAAACATGTCTTTATTCAAAGATAGATTCAAGACTCGAGATCCATAGGTTTATTGTTAGACATTTGCCAATATACATGAATATTATATTTCCAATCACCAAATCAAAGTAAATGAATCATAAAGCTAAGCAAAGAATAATAACAATAATAATAATAATAATAATAATAATAATAATAATAATAATAATAATAATAATAATAATAATAATGATGATGATGATGATGATGATGATGATGATGATGATATAATAATAATAATAATAATAATAATAATAATAATAAAATAATAATAATAATAATAATTGTGATGATGATGATAATAATAATGATGATAATAATAATAATAATAATAATAATAATAATAATAATAATAATAATAATATATAATAATAATAATAATAATAATATATAATAATATAATATAATAATAATAATAATAATAATAATAATAATATAATAATAATATTTTAAAATGTAATTAATAGATTAATTGTTTAATAGATTGAATTATAAATTAATGATTAAATAAAACCATTAAAACTTTGTGGGCAACAGATACAACTGAAACAATTCACCTTTCATGGAACAACATTAAATACGACGATGACGATGATAAAATATGACCCACCGCGAGTACCTTGAGATCACGCATTGGGAACGAGTTCCAAGTTTCAAACGTTCGAGTTCACAAATATTATTGGATTCAGTAGCCTGACGTCACGCCGCCCGGCAACGGCGGCCATCATGGTTCTAAACAAAGAAAATAATTACTTTTTATTCTTCAAGATGGCTAGAACTTTTCATATGTCTTGTGACCAGAATGTGTAAAAGTCAAAACATGATCAAATTTATGGTTTTTTTTTCCTCTGGATACGCTTTTATGCTCGCCGGAGAAATATTTCATACTGCGTCCGCCATTGTTCCGATAGTTTAGAGCCAGTATTGCTAAGTTACCATGCGTCATTAGGAAGGAAGTGACGTTACGACTATTGAATCCTATTATTCTATTTATAACACTCCAACTGTCTGCTCTTTACAAACACCATCATGAGTCTATTAAAATATCAACGCACACCAATCCACCACAACTGTCAACACGCAGACATAGCACCCTTACTACCTACTCCTTGATATATGTTACAGTGAATGACATAATAATATTGAGCTTTTATATAGCGCAATATCCACTAAATGTGCTCAAAGCGCTTTACAAGGGGTCCCTGAACAACAGCAACACGTAACATTTAGAACGAAACATGACGCCTGTTAGGCGATATTACCATTTTTTTTCGGACAGAGACAACGCTGTTAACGCTCAGGTAATCATTTTACACTTGAGTACGGTGAGAGAATGTGAGTAAAGAGCCTTTTCCAAGGACTCAACTATGCGCTGAGCGCGAGACTCGAACCCAGGACCTTCCGATCCGAAACTGATTGTCATACCACTAGACCACATAGCCGCACTACCTACTCCTTGATAAATTATGTTACAGTGAATGACATAATCAGTTGGATGGTGAAAAGGTTTGAACTGAGATATTGTCAAGTTTAGTTAGAAGGTCAATTTTGATCAAAAATGAGTTCTTGTCATAAATGATTAAATCAACCCTTTTTGTAAATCTTCGGGAATGATCAAAGCTTAATCTCACTTCTAAATATTTTTTACAGCTATTCAAGTTGAAAAAGTATGACATTTGAGAAAAGTTGCTGCATACCTTTCACATACATCTGACCATAACTTCATGAAAAATCAGTCGATTTACTTCAAATAAAGATTAAAATGCTCTGGGGAGCATACACTTTCGGAAAATGAAAAATGCAAATAATAATAGTAAATGTACATTTATATAGTGCTTATGCCGAAGCTTCGAAGCGCTTCACATTGACCATCAGTAAAAAACATTACACACTGCAGAAATGGACATACGAACAAAAGCTCACACGCATCCAATTACATACACATTCACACACACAGAAAATGAAAAAATGCAAATCCAAAATGTTAACGCTCAGGTAATCATTTTACACTTGAGTACGGTGAGAGAAAGTGAGTAAAGAACCCTTTCCAAGGACTCAACTATGCACCGAGCGCGAGGCTCGAACTCAGGACCTTCAGATCCTAAAGTGAGTGTCATACCACTAGACCACATAGCCACATAAATTGAGGGTTATTATGTATTCTTGCCTCGGGGAAAAGAAAAACGAAAGCACCAGAAGCGGGACTCGAACCGAGGATCTTCAGGATTACAGAGCAATATTTTAACTTCTCGGGCACCTCCCCCCTCCCCCAGGTTATAATTATTATTAGCATTAAAGTTATATTGATTTATTAACATTTTGATGCGTTAGGTCATATTTGAATAATATAGGAATCTATTGATGTCATGCGTTTAGGTAAAATACTCAAAACATCCACCCGGCAAATGGATGGTACACAACAAACACACAAAGCTATCGTTAACCTTTTATGTTTATAAGTCTGTCAGAGCGTAGCCGTAAAAAGTTAACGAGGCTACGTTCAGGGGTAGCTTTGTGAGAATCGTGGTGTACTTATACAAAGGTCTGATACCCCGAAATGTTATGGGCTCATCCATGTAATGGAGCTACCTCCAAACCAACGTAAAGTAGTGTCCATTACAACAATGTAGAAACCAGCCCATAATTGGATTCAGTAGTCTGATGTCACGCGCCCGGCAACGGCGGCCATCTTAGTTCTAAACAAAGAAAATCATTACTTTTTATTCTTCATGCTGGCTTGAACTTTTCATTCCCTTTTCATATGCCTTGTGATCAGAATGTGTAAAAGTCAAAACATGATCAAATTGATGGGGTTTTTTCCCTCTGGATACGCGTTTAAGCTCGCCGGAGAAATATTTCATACGGCGTCCGCCATTGTTCCGATAGTTTAGAGCCAGTGTTACTAAGTTACCATGCGTCATTAGGAAGGAAGTGACGTTATGACTGTTGAAGACTATTATGTTCGGTTATCAGATATGCTAATATTATGTACAAGACCGTGAGCACTAATCACCCAATCAACGGTCTTTTAAAAAATATAATAACAATGATGTCAAGTTCATTCATTCGTTCAAGAAAATTCGTGTCTTCAGAGTTTCTATAGTCTGACGTCAAGTTCATTCGTTCAATCAAGAAAATTCGTGTCTTCAGAGTTTCTTTAGTCTAACGTCAAGTTCATTCATTCATTCAAGAAAATTCGTGTCTTCAGAGTTTCTTTAGTCTCATAATCCAGGGCGGCAGTCGGCAATTTTGGCAACACCACGATGTTGTCTTCATCCACCACTTGTAGGACGTAGTCAGGAATAAGGGTCTGAACCGTCTTCTCCACAATCACTATCACGCTCTCTGGATTGGTCGGGTTGACAACGAAGGTGGCCACCTGTCCGGAGAATAGAAAATAATTAAATAATCTCATACGCGAATGGTCATAAACATAAAGCAAAATAAACTTGAGATTTTTTTATTGCGCAATATCCACTAACCGTACTCAAAGCGCTTTACAAAGGACCCCTGACCAACAGCAATGCGTAACATGTAGAACGAGACATGACGTCTATAAGGCGATATTACAATTTTATTTTTCGACAGAGAAAAATTGTAATATCGAATTAAAGGCACCATGAGTCGTCCTACACATTATATGTTGCTGTTGTTTTAAAGACCAATTGTAAAGCGTTTTGATCACGTTCAGTGAATATTGCTTTATATAAATGCTCAATATTTTAACACCAGATCTATCGTATTCTGAAGAAAATAAAACGTATTTTATCTCATTATTGTCATTATTATTGGTCTGGCACTCGTTTATTTTACTTATTCTGGAATTTAACATAGATATAGACGAATCTTTTAGGGTTTCAGCGATCAAATTAGATCCGGCCATAAAGTCTACAGATGCCCGCAAATGAACTTGGCAACAGGGTGTCCGGATAGCTATACCAAACGTCAAATTATGACCGACCATAATGCTCTAGTGAACGTAGACACCGGTTCTACGTAAGCTCACAAGGGAGAGGGCACAGACACACTGTATATAAATACTCTCACGTAAGAGCACATAAGAGCACGCCACCTCACACACTCACACACACACATCCATATACACACGGTACATACATATATTACTCACACACACACAAACACACACGTATATATATATATATATATATATATATATATATATATATATATATATATATACAATACACACAAACACATCGTATACACACTAAATATACATACATGCATATAACATATTATATACACACATACACACACACACACACACACACACACAATTAACTAAATGTATACACGAGTGCACACACACTCACATACATACATGCACGCACACACGCACGTACGCACACACGTATGTACTTTGCAATAATTCCTGGTTTAATCTAATTTAAATACTTCCCAAAGAGATAGGTTTTCAATTTATTTTTGAATTTATCAACGCTGCTTTCAATTCTGACTGACAGTGGGAGTGAATTCCAAGTGATGGGACTTACTTTACTGAATGATCTGTCGCCAAAACGTTTAAGATTGGTAAATAATCAAGACGATGCTATTTATTATATTGACAAAGAAGTCAACTTTAAATAAAAATTTATATTTTTTAAAGATGGATATAATTTTCAATATTAAATCACCATAATTTTTATAGTTAAATTGACCTTTTATATAGCGCAATATCCACTAAACGTGCTCAAAGCGCTTTCCAAGGTTCGAGGCTTACCCAAAAAAAATGATGTAAAAGAATGTAGGTAACTCTTTATGTTTTAGTGACATCACTGACTGGTTTAGTTAAATAAGTGGATAAATCGCGTTATCTTTGGAGGAGTAAAGGCTATTATGAATAGGTACTCATCTATTTTAATTATTATACTCGTGTTATAAACATGGATCGAGACATATTTTGAGCCAACAACTTTAATCGGTCTGGCAGGGAGGCCAAATTATGGCAGAAGTTTCTAATGGTGCTCACACTACTATTATATGTTATGACGATCGACCCAAGATGCAAAACTCCTTTCCGCACTCGTGCACCGTCTCAAACCCTCTCGAAGCTTCGTCACAGCGCACAGTTCAACCAGATGCTCTGCGGTTTCGGGCCCGTCATTACAACGGGTACATTTTGGACAGGTGGCAAGTACCCACTGATGTAGTGAGCGGACGGAAGCCGATTGGCTGCCACCCAATGTCTCATCTTGCTGGTGGAAAAACCTGGCAGGGATTGAATTCGTTCAAACAGATTTCCATCTCGTATAAACAGCTCTGTCCAAAGTCAGGAAAGCTACGTACAAGGGTTGTCCGACTTAATTCGGCTGGAAACGGGGGCACCATCCATTGTGCGCTTGAGAGGGGTATCCCCATTCCCTTTCTCTTTGATCTTATTAAGCCAGTTGCTTGTAATCGTCTCCCGCCGGAAATCTGGGGGCGGGGAGGGGCGGCTGGATTGCTGCCATTATCGGGTCCCATTATCTAGGCGCTGTTGCCAGCGTTCCCGACACTATGTGCATTGACTTGCGAAGTTTCACATCTACCTTCTTAACGTTCTTGCTTCTACCCCACACTGAACTGGAGCTCAATACTCCGCGGTGGAATAGCATAATGCCAAAGCGGACGTCCTGAGGAGCACTTGATTAGCACCCCAAGTTGATCCCGCCAGCTTCCTAGAAGACTGTTGCGTTTCTTTATCTTCTGGGCAACTCTTTCGAGATGCACCCGATAGGTAAGACTGCGGTCCAGTGTAACTCCCAGGTATTTTGGATTCGGCTCATATGGGAGAAGCTGGTCCCCGACGATGACGTTCAGTTTACGGGTATGTCAGCCACTGCATATGTGAAATGCAATGGCCACGGTTTTCGAAGTGTTCATCTTCAGGTACTACTTGTCGAAGTAAGATTTGATTCTTGTGACGTCCTCACTGGTTGCGCTATCGAGACGGGTCCACACTTTACTTTGAGTAACGAGTGCCCAGTCGCCCGCGTATCCCAGCCTCGGGGAGGAAGTGTTCGGCATGTCGTTAATGTAGACATTAAACAACATTTGCGCTAGTACCGAACCCTGAGGGACCCCATTCTTCAATTTCCTAACTTTACTCTTAGTGTCTCCCAGCGTGACGTGGAATTGTCTTTTCCCTAATATTAAAGAGAACAACTTCAATGTTTTATTTGCACCTTGTGATCTTTGCCAAATTGTGGTGAGCCGAATGTCAAATTAAGGACCGAGCATTACTGTTTTCTTAATATTCATTTAAGTCAATGGGTAATATAATGATCTTTAGTTTTAAAAGGGTTGGCAATTATATCAATCTGTAAAAAAATAATTTAATAATTGTTCAGATTTGCCAGTAATTCTGTGCTCGATGATAAAAATAAATAACAATGTAAAATTGAATGTAAGCTTCAATTTAATTTACGAAAACAGATAAAATACACATTTTGGGTTTCCCTTTTATCAACAAAAAAGACGATGTTTCATTCATACTGTTTTGTTGATAAAAGGGAAACCCGAAACTTCTATTCTATCTGTTTTTGGTATATTAAATTGAAGCTTACATTCAATTACACATTGTTATTTATTTCTTCGAGCTTCGAGCAGCAACATTTACATTACCCAGTATTCTTAGATGATAAAAATAAAACATTGGCTGGAGAGAGCAATATTGACCACCAAAAAGAATAGATTATTATTACTGTCATTCTGCTTTGCCCACTCCTCTTTCTTTTTGTTATTATTACTCTTCTTTTTTTCCTTCTCCTCCTCCTCTTCCTTCTTTTCTTCTTTTCCCCCTCTTTTTCTTCTTCTGATTCTTCTTCCTCCTCTCCTTATTCCTCATCCCCCTCTCCTTCCATTCCTTTGAATTTTCTTTTGTGAAAACACATCTCATTATCATAATGGAGACACAGCACTTACCTTCATAACGGTGTGTGCCATGTCACAGCGCTCCAAGAAGTCTTCTGTAATCACGAGCAGCGTCCTCCAGCTGTCTTGAACAGCACCTGACATCATCAACTGATCTTGTAACATATCTCGCTGATGGACAAACACTCGTAGACCCCACTGATTTTCCAAATATGGCAAGAGAACCATCCTGATGAAATGCCAGTCCTGCGCGGCGTAGCCAATGACCACGTCGTATGTATAATCGTATCTGGTTTTAAGTTTAAACCCAGGGATCACAATTTGAAACACACTGCTTAAAATTCTTGTCTTGTGCACAATGAACAGGAATGCAACGAGATACAGAGATACGAGGGAGGATGTTAATATCAAAGAAGTAAGGAAATATGTTTCGCCGGAGCATTTCCTCCAAAACGAGACAATGTCAGAATAGTTTGACGTTTTAGACAAAGTTCCTTCCTCAGTCATACAAATGTAGTCTTTGTCATTGTCGAAATGCATTCTACTATGGTGAAGCTATTTTAAAAAACCCATAGCCGAGCATGCGCAGGAAAACTGGTTGTGGCCAAGAAGAAGTGTAAAATTTGTCATGTGATTGGTTCTAGAATTGATGTCAATAGATTTTCTGTCCTGGAGGGATAAAGCAAGATAGTTTTGTCTCAAATCTAAAATCTCCAAGTTTGGCGTGAGACTCAAGTCTAAAGGGATGCTCATGAATCGGTTGGATGCAATACAGAGGAACTTCAAATTATTGGTATATCGAAACATGCCTTTGGGTAGCCATCGTAAATCATTTTCTGCTATGTCAAAATATTCAAGCTTTGCTACACTCTCCACAACATTTGCGAGAAAATATGAATCTCTACTCGTTCTTCTCATGACCAGTATTTTTAGATTAGAAAACCATTTGAAGAAAGTTGGGTCTCCACTTATCGGTGAACCGGTAAAATCAATTTTCTCCAAGTGATTTAGTCCTAAAGTTCGTCCTTTTAATATTGAACCATAAGGTCTGTTTCTTAGTGAAATTGTACGTAAGATATTCTTTCCTAAATTAACATGATATTTACTATTTAAACTAAAGCTATCTACTTCGTCCATAACAAGGTCTACCAAACAAGGCGGTAGATGTACTATAACTTTCCGTGAATTACTACGTCTGTTTTGGCTTACGTAATCTTGACAAACATTCTTTCCGTCAGCCCTAGTAAGACAATGATGCGGATGAAAAGTTAGACTACGTATCTGGATTGCACGAGTTCTGAAATATTTGTAATAATAGATGTTATCATTATTTTCAATGTTTTGGGATACGATTCCAGTTTTGCTTTCGATATTATGAATAAACCCCCAATTGTCGGATTCTTTGCGATTCCAAAATTCAATGATATTTTCTTTCGCATTTACCCTGTAAGTAAAGCTCTTGATATTTTTTAAGCGCAGAAAACTAAACAAGTAGTGTTCTGTAACAGCCAAGCGAATTCCTCCAGTAATAAATGCAAACCGCTCTAAGCAATGTATCCAAATATGTGATGTAAGAACTTCAAATTCAGCTGACATTGCTTTATTATTTAACCAAACAAAATTCGACACGCAAATTTGTGAAAGATAGACAAAATCTTTATTAGAGATAATTCTATCAGAAATTCTGTCTACTAACTTTTCCACTAATCTTGATGTTACTACAACATTGTCCAGGTAAAGATAATCAATTTTTCTGTCCTTTAATGGCTTCATCATCCTCAACAGCTTTTTATTTCCTACTTTTATGTTCACTATTGTAAGAGATGATACATTTGGCAGGTACTGAAAGAGCATCTCACAATCATCTCCCAAGAAATCACTGAAAGGGGCACCAAGCAGAGAGAACATTTTTACATTTGAAACTTCAAATCCTTGCAAACTTGTGTTTTCTATAGTTCTGAGATTTTCACAAACAATTTGTAAACTGCTTAATCTTTTAAGTCTAGCAAATTCCTCACCGATCCTCAAGTTATTAAAACTGTCAATTGTCAGGTGTGAAATGTCAGGTAGAGAATCAAATAAGTCCGTGAATTCTGAATAATTAGATGCATATCCATTATTCATGTTATGACCTATGTCCAACTTTTTCAGACGTGGTACATTGCGAAAAAACCCAGCCGGAAAAGCACGATCTGCAATCTTTAGATAATTATTGTTAAGAAACAGAATCTCGAGACCGTCCAGTCCATACAGAGCGTTTGCTTCCAAAACATTCAAATTACACGAACGACATTCTAGCCGTTTGAGCCTTGGGAGATGCGAGAAAGTGTTGTTTTGAAATGTCTTGATGTCGTTGTCATTTAAAATCAAAGTCGAGACGTTTCGAGATCCCAGTTTGAAGATATCAGAAGAAGATTTTCCAGTATTGGAGCAGTTGAGAAGACTTCCGTTATAGGAGACATCTTTTGAGATCACGCAAAAACGGCAATTTGTGCAAACATAAAGATTGCTCCATAATACAAAAATGAAGCAACGTCTGAAGTATGTACACAACATGGCACTTGGGGTCATTGTAAAGTTTCAAAGTATTACTCAATCACTCGCCTTTCTACATATATAGTTTTTTTACCTTGAAAACCTGCAAATAATCATCTCCTTGATATGTAACTCTCTCCTCACCAGTCATTTTCAGGATTTTTCCCAAGACTTCACACCCAACTAACACAAAATAGATTTTTTATCCTTCAAACACAATAGCAGTAAGTTCTTGCGATAAAAAATTTCTTTAGCAAAACATGCTCTACAACACATTTTATTTTCTTTAAATTTTATGATGTATAAGAGAAATTTGAAAAAGAATAATGTTGGTTGTATCGTAACGAATGTGACAATTTTCCTGTAGTTGGTTAGGAGAGGGTTAAACCATCTATTGAAATGCATTTGTGTGATATGAATCTCCATGGTTTTAGTGACTATCAATCTAACATGTTTATTTGGCCTTTTGTCGTACTCTGAATAAAAAATACGTTTATCAAAGTCCCAGGTTTGATAGTTTTTGACAACATGAAGGTCATGTTAATCGATCGATATCTAAAGGGAAAAGTTTCTGGCCAAATTTGTTCGTGTTTTTTGTTCAGAGTACGTAAGTATTGTTTGTCATGAATAAAATAGAGATCATCACTCATGCCCGGTGCTGTAGAGACTGATTGTATAAGGTCGGGGTATGTTGTAAGCACTAGGTCATCGCTCATGCCCGGTGCTGTAGAGACTGAATGTATGAGGTCGGGGTATGTTGTAAGCACTAGGTCATCGCTCATGCCCGGTGCTGTAGAGACTGAATGTATGAGGTTGGGGTATGTTGTAAGCACTAGGTCATCGCTCATGCCCGGTGCTGTAGAGACTGATTGTATGAGGTCGGGGTATGTTGTAAGCACTAGGTCATCGCTCATGCCCGGTGCTGTAGAGACTGAATGTATGAGGTCGGGGTATGTTGTAAGCACTAGGTCATCGCTCATGCCCGGTGCTGTAGAGACTGATTGTATGAGGTCGGGGTATGTTGTAAGCACTAGGTCATCGCTCATGCCCGGTGCTGTAGAGACTGATTGTATGAGGTCGGGGTATGTTGTAAGCACTAGGTCATCGCTCATGCCCGGTGCTGTAGAGACTGAATTATGAGGTCGGGGTATGTTGTAAGCACTAGGTCATCGCTCATGCCCGGTGCTGTAGAGACTGAATGTATGAGGTCGGGGTATGTTGTAAGCACTAGGTCATCGCTCATGCCCGGTGCTGTAGAGACTGATTGTATGAGGTCGGGGTATGTTGTAAGCACTAGGTCATCGCTCATGCCCGGTGCTGTAGAGACTGATTGTATGAGGTCGGGGTATGTTGTAAGCACTAGGTCATCGCTCATGCCCGGTGCTGTAGAGACTGAATGTATGAGGTCGGGGTATGTTGTAAGCACTAGGTCATCGCTCATGCCCGGTGCTGTAGAGACTGAATGTATGAGGTCGGGGTATGTTGTAAGCACTAGGTCATCGCTCATGCCCGGTGCTGTAGAGACTGAATGTATGAGGTCGGGGTATGTTGTAAGCACTAGGGTGTTAGATATTCTTGTAAGGGTTGATTGACTACCTGTATGAGGTTGAACATTACTTCATTTAGTTCCTTTGTATATTCAGGTTTTTCTCTCAATCTATGTTTTTCCCAATTGATGTCTGGAAAGTTAAAATCCCCACAGAGAATGAAATGTGGGTTGATTCTCGTTGATTTGTGATTTATTATCGCAAGAGATTTGTGAAGTTGTTTTAATGTTTCTATTCCACTTGAAGGTTGACAGTGAAAGCTACACACGAGCACGTGACCTTGTTTTAGGTAAACTTCCGACCTCATAATTTCGCAATTCGTATCTGCTTCTTTTGCAACAGACAGGGTGTCTTTCTTCACAGCCACGAGTACACCTCCCTGGCCAAGTGACTGATCTTTCCTGCATGGTGTTGGATCAATGTAATTAC
This sequence comes from Berghia stephanieae, assembly GCF_034508935.2. Taxonomy (NCBI): domain Eukaryota; kingdom Metazoa; phylum Mollusca; class Gastropoda; order Nudibranchia; family Aeolidiidae; genus Berghia; species Berghia stephanieae. Next base: position 52,617,398 of record NC_088366.1, on the reverse strand, counting down.
TACAAAAGATTGCATTGCTATTGATGTTTTCGTCAAAATGTGTTTCGGTTGCTGTTATAATATCTGGTTTGTGAGTTTCTGTACTTTTTTCAAGTTTTAGTGTATTTTCAAAGCTTATTAGACTACGAAAGTTTTTGTTTATAATTCTAATAGTATTCCTATGTTCAGCCTTTTTATTTACAATGTTTATAGTGTCCTTTGTTTAT
>NC_088366.1:52604692-52614692 GCF_034508935.2 Berghia stephanieae | reverse complement strand
ACCCCGTGATCTAAAATTGGACCCAAGTTAGGTTATTAAACAACATGCTTATTTAATTCTTATTCCAGATCGTAAATGTGACGCATCGATTCTGAACGGTAATATTTCAGGATGACCTAAGTGGTGAAACTTGAAGTTATAGGCAATAAATCGCGTGTACTTACATATAGTCAGATCTGATCACCTATATCTTTATGGGCTCATTGTTTGGGGGGGGGGGGGTTGCGAAGTTTCAGGCTCAAGACTCTTCTTTAGCAAACACCCCCCCCCCCTCCCCCAATAACAAAACAACATTAAAAACATAAATATTACCAACAACAAAAAAACAGATCGACGACAGTAATGTATTTATGTTTTTATTGTTTTTAGTTGGTGGCTGAAGAAGGATTTTGAACCCGAAACGTTCCGTGTTTGGTATTATTATGTTCTTTTTTTAGTGATGTTATATTCATTTTTGTTCATTACTTATAAAGTTATCATGTCGGGGTTAGTCAGATACTAAAAATAGAGTATACGGTGGTTAATAATAAACAAAAAATGAAATAAATAAATAAATAAATAGAATTCCCTTTATTTATCCCTTAGGGGAAATTTTTCTCTAGGGTCTATTCCAAGGGAAGACTGGAATAACCCAGGCGTCAGCCGCAAATTGAGCTAGGGTGAGGTGACTTGCTCAAGGCCACACAGCGCAGCGGCGGGTGATCGAACTCGGTTACGAGGCAGAGACCTTACCGCTGGACCAGGCTGCGCCCTATGAAAATATGAAACTATGGTTAGATTAGATAATGAGATAATGAGGACAGTGGATGGTGTTTATTCTTTTTGTTTTTGTTTGTTTTTGTTTTTTTGTTTGTTTGGTTTTTTTTTTGTTTTTTGTTTTTTTTTTTTTTTTTTGGGGGGGGGGGGGGGGGGGTTTAAGGGTTTTACGGCGCTTGCAACACGTTTAGGTCATATCAGCACCGGTAAAAAGGAAACAAATTGGATAGTAAAAAAGACATTCTAGATGTACAATTAAAAGGACTTGAGGAAAAAGTAAGACAAAGGGGAATCGTTCAAATAGGGAATAGATGTAGATTCCGAGAGCACACTATCAGTGTACTTAGTTTGAAATCACCTACACGTCTCACTTAGACACCAGCACAAGATCCGACAAAGAGGAATAAACACAAATGTTTACAAATAATGTTAAACACCAGGAGATGATTTACAAGGAAAAGTGCTGTGGGCGAGTTAATCGGATATTGCGCTATATAAACGCTCGTTTAAAAAAAAAATAGAATATGGCCTCATGTGTAAATATGCGAAACCATGAGATGTATATCAGAAAATAAAGACATTGCATTGTAGACGTCTATAGTGTATTACAATATGCTATCATGTGTAAACAAGATGTTGAACGTGTGATAAAAACGCGAAGCTCAATGTTTTTAGATGCTAATGATAAAATGTTTACTCCACTTCAGTGAATATGAATAACTGGAAATTCCCATATTTTATTGTATGGGTATCTTTCTACCCTGGTTATCCTTCCTCTTTATATATATATATATATATATATATATATATATATATATATATATATATATATATATATATATATATACATATATATATATATATATATATATATATATATATATATATATATATATGGATATATATATATATGTATTTTTTTGTTGTTGTTTTTTTGTTTGTTTGTTGCTTTAGGTCTCTTCCAACACAATTGAGGTTATATGAGAGACCGCTGAAACAAAAAAACAAGCAATCTAACAAAAATAGTACAAATGTAAATCAAAATCATAACCTAAAGATATCATAAGCTAAATTATAAATAACCAAGAACAAACAGGCAGAAGATTTACAGAAAAAAAATATCCCCTGTCAAAAATACAATCACAAACCAAAGAAGCAGGATAGGCTAGTAAAGAGAAGAAGAAACGACATCACTATCGGATCGTACACCCATGCTAACATCATAGGTATATGATTCAAGGGTGATGCTCCCATCCAACCACCCGCATATATATATATATATATATATATATATATAATATAATATATATATATATATATATATATAATAATAAAGAATATATAGAATAATATTAAATTTGGTTATTGATTTAACAGTATATTTAGTATCACAATCTAAAATATTTCACTGCAGATGTTTGGAAACTAAAAATGGTGTAGAAATAGATCATTTAGTGAGTGGGTATAGTTAGAATGCGCTTGGCCAAGGAGTTCACAACATTGCCATCCGGAAGTATAACGGACCAAACACAAACTCTGTGTAACCATGAACTTTTATAGTCTGGTTAATACAGTTTAGTGAGAACAACTCACAAACGCGGATGGCAAAAACAATAACAAAGGCCTGAGTGACGTCATCTTCGAACTATCTATACATAATCTTTACGCTAAAACTATCTATAAGAATGTAAAACATATTATCTAGAGCTCAGAACAAAAGTGAAATAAATAGTACAATAGAGTTTCTATAATTCTTGTATATTGAATAATCCGATGCTTTATCAGGAGAAAGAACTTTGAGTTATCAGATCTGCAGATAAGTGCACGTCGTTCAGAAGGAAATGTCACATTTGATTTACAATTATATCCATCATCTCTCGCTGAAATGACCTAATAGAGAGTATGCGCTTGGCTAAGGAGCTCACAACATTGCCATCTGGAAGTATAACGGATCAACACCTTAACCCTCTCCTTACCACCTATTGGAAAATCGTCACATTTGTTACGATTCAACCATCACTTTTCTCATCCAGATTTCATTTCTTTTTGCTATAGCTATAAAAATTTGACATTCTGTAATAGAGCCCCTATTGTTAAACAATATTATGTATAGAATGTGCTTGTTGCTTTTCTGTTTGAGTAAGAAGTGTCTGTTTTTGTGTTGGGTGGGTGTGAAGTTTTGGGGAAAATTCTGAAAATGGCTGGTAAGGAAAGGGTTAAACTTTGTGTAACGATGATCGTTTATAGTCAGGTTAATACAGTTTAGTGAGAATTACTCATAAACGCTTAAAAAAAGAAACAATAACAAAGACCTGAGTGACGTCAACTTCGAACTTGATATCAATAGTGTCACAAGGGCCTTAAATCATCTTATTATCAGATAAGGGGAATAAATCAGGAAATACAACAATATATAACAAAAAATATACTCGTTAGCTCCCTTGGTATCGTTGAGGAAATATCGAAAGGAAGAGACAGACAAAGGACAAAATTATGTGCAACAGTATTAATGTTGGTGTAATGTAATAATATTATGCCAGAAAAAAATATTTTAGGGATCGGGGTCAAAAGAAGAAGAAGAACAAGGAGGAGGAGGAGGAGGAGGAGGAGGAGGAGGAGGAGGAGGAGGAGGAGGAGGAGGAGGAGGAGGAGGAGGAGGAGGAGGAGGAATAGAAGAAGAAGAAGAACAAGAACAAGAAAAAGAACAAGAACAAGAAGAGCAAGAAGAAGAAGAACAAGAAACATAAATAGAGGAGGAGGAGGAGACATGGCATATTATTTATCCATCAATTACAGTCTGACATCCATTCAGAAAAAGCATAGCGACATTATTTTTACGTAATATAAAAATGATCATGTGATAGACCCGTGATACCTGATACGAGATGCGTATGGTCTGCTGAACCTCTCTATTTGCTTCTGTTTAGGAACTCACAATTCTATACCAAAGCCAGATAAAAATCTGAAAAAGTGTGTATGAAACAATGCCAAAGAAAGGAGAACGAAAAATACCCTACAAATAAAAAAGTCATCCAAAGAAAAATGACCATTCCTCGACCAAGTTATCTATCAGACGGCCTCCCTTTTCGGACGACTTTTCGACTTCTGGAAGTTTCGTACAGCTCTGAGTGAGACTTATAGATGATCTCAGACTAAGTACATTGATGGTATGCTCTTGGAATCTACATCTGATCCCTATTTGTTCCCAGTTCCCCTTTGTCTTACTTTCTCTTGGGTGCTTTAATTGTAATTCTAGAACTTGCTATTATCCCATTTTCTTCCTTTTTACTGGCGCTGATATAACCTAAATGTGTTGCAAGCGCCGTGAAACCCTTAAAAACAAACAAACAAACAAACAAACAAACAAAAAAAAAACAGCTCTGAGGGCGTCCGGATGGCTTGAGAATGCTTTAGATTGAGCTTTTTTTGAAAAAAAAAAGTGAGCTTTATATAGAGCAATATCCACTAAATGTGCTCAAAGCGCTTTACAAGGGGTCTCTGGTCAACAGCAACATTTAACATGTAGGACGGGACATGGTGAGTTTAGATGACCTCCTAACGGCTTCCATAGGCCTCCAGACAGTTCCGGACGGCAATTAGTAGGACCCGACATCTGTGGTGTAACGACAGCACGTCTCACCGGTATCCAACAGGTCCGAGCTTCGATCCTCATGGAGATCCCAGACTCGATCCTCAGTCGAATCAGGCTGGGATTTTTTTCGGATGACTTTTTCTTGTGTATTTCTTTGTGCCTTGTCCGACACTGTTTCATCCAAATCTATTTATCTCTATAATTTGAGCTTTTATATAGCGCAATATCCACTTAACGTACTCAAAGCGCTTTACAAGGGGTCCCTATTTAACATGTAGGACGGGATATGATGCCTTTGAGGCGATATTATAATTTTTTTTCGGACAGAGACAACGCTGTTAACGGCCAGGTACTCATTTTACACCTGAATACGGAGAGAGCATGTTAGTAAAGAGCCTTCTCCAAGGACTCGATCCGAAAGCGAGTGTCACACCACTAGACCACCGCACGTAGCCCTTTATGTTACACCATTGTCTGCTCTCTATTTAATCTGTCACTTTGAGAGGAAGTTGTAATTCGGGCTCTGAATAAACTAACTGTTCCCGGTTGTAAAAAGACTCACATCCAAACGAACGAACGGTTTTCTGTAACTGTAAGGTCGATTCGGTCTGTCATTTAACAGGTCTCTTGACGATTCGTCGTAATCTTCGTCCACGCAACTGACCAGAACCAAGATTGCCAGATGAATTTTGCTAAAAAATGTCAAACAAGGAGCAGAAAAATGTCGATCTTTTAAAAATGCCTTACATCGCTCTTTTTTTTTTTTTTTGGAGAGGGGGGGGGGGGGGGGGGGGGGGGAATGGGGGGGGGGGTGAGGGGCGCACATAAAAGTGGAAATAGATCTTAATTTCTTATCCCTTTGCCATAAGTATACAATTCATCATCATTGCCTTTTTCAACCTGGGTCAGGGTATAGGCCACAGACAAACAGTTTCCGTCCTCCTCTATCATGAGCTCTTTTTTTTTATCCAATCCATGTCTTATCATTTCTCTGTATATCAGCTTCTTTAATTAGTTCTTCTCCATGTTCCCGTGGTCTTCCCCTTGATCCTTTGATCTGAGGGTTCCAGTCCAATACTTTCTTTGTTATATATATATATATATATATATATATATATATATATATATATATATATATATATATATATATATATATGTGTATATAGTTATCTTGATCTATTTTTATAAAATTTACATCGTCTTGCCAGTTTGAGAGTGGAATTTTGAATGTCTTGTGGTATGAGTCTTAATTTATCAATCAATTAAATAAAGTTCGAGGATTTGAAAACTATTCTAAGAAAATACTAAAATATGCCAAATTGAAGTAATACATAGATTTATTTGCAGGGTTGATAACTTAAATGGTCACGGACTCATTCATTGCTGTCATCAAAAATATAATCTCAAAACAACGCAATTTATTTTCCATTGCAACAATGTTGAATCAAACCCATACTTGTGTTTGACTATCAGACCTGGAAATATGTACACCTTGTGCAAAACTTAATTTTTCCATGCCAAACGGCTTTAAAACATACAAACTTTTTACTTATTTATTTATTTATCTATTCATTTGTTAATTATTTAATTAATTAATCAATGTATTTATTCATCTATTTGTTTATTTATTTATCTATTCATTTTATTTATTTATTTATTGAATTTGGCGTTAAAACGCCAAATTGGTAACATTGACTTGACCTCTTGTAGACAGGGAGGCTAAAATCAACTGTCCGCACATATTATTATATCTGACCCATATCATCAAGACGGTACTATGTCTGGCTGGATCAGGTGAAAACAGATACCGAAAAGTATTTTTTAAAAACTACAACGAAGAAAAATGTTAAGTCTAGAGAATTGCGATGAAAGAGATCACATCCGTGTTCTTCAATAAAACACAAAATGGCTGGAAACCTCGTATAAAGTAAATTTTATATAAATAAATCACCTCGGCTTAGTACCGTTTTGAAACGAGACGTCACTAATATAGTTTTCATGCATGATTGAACGATTTCACAGGGGCAAGTAGAGAAGTTACACATGGTTTTATGTAACAACAAGATATGAAGTGAGTAGAAAAGTGCCAGAAGACAATAGAGAATAAAATTTTTTTTCGCGGCGGTGGTGGGGTTTGAACCTGCGACCTTATTGGTACGACAACTCCGCCTGGCAGGTGAGAGCGTGGCTCTACCGTGTGAGCTATCCACGAACACAAAAATATTCGTTTCAAACCCAAAGTCATTTCTAGATCCCTCTCTCACCCACTTCTTGAGATCGCCGATTCGTTCACCACCATCGCGAAGTAATTTTGACCAGCAGTTAAGTTTAATAGCCAATATTCTCATCACAAACATATAACATAGAAACGATTGAGACATTGAGTATGCTCCGGTGTATGGGGTGAATTTTTAATTCAGAAAAGTGAGTGGAGCAGGCACTTATGTTGGTAACAACAAGATATGAAGTGAGTAGAAAAGTGCCAGAAGACAATAGAGAATAAAAATTTTTTTCGCGGCGGTGGTGGGGTTTGAACCTGCGACCTTATTGGTACGACAACTCCGCCTGGCAGGTGAGAGCGTGGCTTTAAAACATGGTTTTATGTGTAACCTTGGATCCTGCCAGACGGCCAAACTCTAAAAATAACACGTATTTAAAATTTTGGCCAGAATTTTTTTTCTTAAAATGTCGATCGTTTAAAATGACCCTCATCTTGTCCAAAACTCTCAAACCAGGGACATCCGTGGACGTCCCAAGTTTGAGAATTTGTGACAAGATGAAGTGGTATTTGAATCGATCGATAATTTAAAGGACGAGTTTTCTGGCCAACATTTTTGATACATGGTTTTACAGACTTTGGCCGGATAATATATTATTAGAAACGCTGAACTGATGACTTACGAGTTGTTTCATTTCTACTACCGTGCATAAGAATTCTGATGTTGACCACTGGCAAGGTAAGTTACTAGTACACAGCAGTGTTATAATTTGGTAGTAAAACCAAGTGTTATAATTTGGTAGTAAAACCAAGTGTTATAATTTGGTAGTAAAACCAAGTGTTATAATTTGGTAGTAAAACCAAGTGTTATAATTTGGTAGTAAAACCAAGTGTTATAATTTGGTAGTAAAACCAAGTGTTATAATTTGGTAGTAAAACCAAGTGTTATAATTTGGTAGTAAAACCAAGTGTTATAATTTGGTAGTAAAACCAAGTGTTATAATTTGGTAGTAAAACCAAAGCTAGAGGTGCCCACAGACTACTTGGAGTTATCTATGGAGGTGCCTAAATGAGCAAGTAAAATGGAGAGAAAAATAATGTGAGTAGATGTGCGTGACTCATATATAAGGGAACAACACAAAACAAACGTTTCGGCTCTTGGCCTTCGCCAGGAGACAAAAAACAATTTTTGTCTCCTGACGAAGGCCAAGGGCCGAAACGTTGTTTGTTTTGTGTTGTTCCCTTATATATGGGTCACGCACATCTACTCACTTTATTTTTTTCTCCATATAATATGGTACTAAATGAGGATGATCTATATATTCACTTTCCATGTACTTGAAGTCATTGGTTACAATGAAAAATGTGCTCAAAGTGACCTACCTACATATTGAAAAGTGTTCACAGCTTTTGAAATGTCTAACATCACGATTGGTCATTTATTGGTTCAGCTTGACACATGGGTATGTTTACAACATCCATAAGCAAAGCAGCGTGTTTACATTTGTTCAGAACCATCCAATCATTGGACAGCAGCAAATCATGTGATTGATGACTCAGATGGACGAAACATGAATTTAGATCGTTTCCATTGTTACTCATTTTTGTGTGTGAAATTTAAACCAAAGTGCATCTGGTCGTAGCCATCGTTATGTTATAGATAGTATGCACTTGGCTAAGAAGTTCACAACATTGCCATGCGGAAGTATAACGGACCAACACACAAAACTATGTGTAACAATGAACATTTATAGTCTAGTTAATACAGTTTAGTGAGAATCACTCACAAGCTCGGATGGCAAAATACAATAACAAAGGCTTGAGTGACGTCATCTTCGTTCTATCTATAGATAGTATGCGCTTGGCTAAGAAGGTCATAACATTGCCATCCGGAAGTATAACGGACCAACACACAAAACTTTGTGTAATCATGACATTTTATAGTATGGATAATACAGTTTAGTGAGTATTGCTCATGAATGCGGATGGCAAAAAACAATAACAAAGACCCGAGTGACGTCAACTTCATTCTATCTATAGCCTGACACTGAAATCCAAAAGGACTGGCAGTTTGACGTCATTATTTGGGTTTTGCACCGCCTAGTGAGTTGTCGTTAGTAGAGCTCATGCAAAGGACACCATATTTTAGGGTGCTAATGCCAACACTTTATATTTTTGACCAGTTTAACACTTAATTCGGCTTTTAAGCATATGGTTCGTTCCGACATAATACCGTTTTGAGACGATGGGTCACATTTCCTGACAAAACATTAACGGAATTGACATTACTCATCTCTTCGTTATTGTTTTTAGCCAGCCATTTTTTATTAGTAGTTCTCACTAAATTATAGATAGTATGCAGATGACGTCACTCAGGCCTTTGTTATTGTTTTTGCCATCCGCGTTTGTGAGTTGTTCTCACTAAACTGTATTAACAAGACTATAAAAGTTCATGGTTACACAGAGTTTGTGTGTTGGTCCGTTATACTTCCGGATGGCAATGTTGTGAACTCCTTGGCCAAGCGCATTCTATCTATATCAATCAGACTTTAGATTGTTCGAAGATGACGTCACTCATGTCTTTGTTATTGTTTTTTTGCCATCTGCGTTTATGGGTACTTCTCACTAAACTGTATTAACCAGACTATAAACCTTCAAGGTTACACACAGTTTTTGTGTGTTGGCCAGTTTTACTTCCGGACGGCAATTTTGTGAACTTCTTAGCCAAGTGCATACTATCTTATAGATAGTATGCGCTTGGCTAAGAAGCTCACAACATTGCCATCCGGAAATATAACGGTCCAACACACGAACTTTGTGTAACTTTGAACGTTTATATAATTTATAGTCTGGTTAATACAGTTTAGTGAGAATTACTCATAAACAAGGAAGGCAAAAAGCATTAACAAAGACCTCAAAATATTACCGGGTGGCAATGTTGTGAGCTTCTTAGCCAAGCGCATACTATCTATTGTTTTTAGCCATCCGCGTTTGTGAGCAATTCTCACAAAACTGCATTAACCAGACTATAAACGATTAAGGTTACACATAGTTTTGTGTGTTGGTTCGTTATTCTTCCGGATGGCAATGTTGTGAGCTTCATAGCCAAGCGCACACTTTAGTAGACGAAGAACGTCTGTTTGGCCTATGTTATCTTGACAATGTAGTTGAATGATTGCCTTGAATTACCATACACATGCAATTCGTTGGATAACGTTAGATAACATAAAATTATCGTCTGCAGCCTCATCCGTGTATTATAATGAGAATAGTGCACGGTGTGTTCGACATGTGAACCTGGCACCTGGTGTGTGTTGTTTTTTGATGTGTTCGACGTTGTTGTTTTTTAGTTGTCGGTGGTTGGTGATGATATTGCGATAAATACTGATGCAGCAGCTGCACACTTTGTTGTTGTTGTTGTTGTTATTGTTATC
>NC_088366.1:52589692-52599692 GCF_034508935.2 Berghia stephanieae | reverse complement strand
AACGAAGTTGACGTCACTCAACGCGTTGTTATAGATAGTATGCGCTTGGCTAAGAAGCTCATAACATTGCCATCCGGAAGTATAACGGACCAACACACAAAACTGTGTGTATCCATGAACGTTTATAGTCAGGTTAATACAGTTCAGTGAGCATTACTCTTAAACGCGGATGGCAAAATACAATAACAAAGACTTGAGTGACGTCATCTTCGAACTATCTCTTGTTTTTGTACAGTCTAATGGGTGATTAGTTCTCATTAAAAATTCTATCTCGCTGCGGTTTTTTAAACTTCCCATAGCGGGCAGTGACCACTTGCTATGTCTTCTATCCCCCTAAAGACAGAATGCGCTTGGCCAAGGAGTTCACAACATTGCCATCCGGAAGTATAACGGACCAACACACAAACTCTGTGTAACCATGAACTCTTATAGTCTGGTTAATACAGTTTAGTGAGAACAACTCACAAACGCGGATGGCAAAAACAATAACAAAGGCCTGAGTGACGTCATCTGCATACTATCTATATCTGTTTTCTGAATTTGCTTTCTGTCTTTGTCTTGGAAAGGGATTATCTGGTTTTTGTCTTGGCCCCGGCCGTAGTCCTTGGCTAGGAGGTCAACCTGACCACCCACAGTGGGCAGGGAGGTACATACTGTACGAAAGAGTGAAAATGGAAAGGCTTCGTAAGGGAACAAAACAGACAATGGACGTTTCGGGTACAAACCCTTCGTCAGCACAACAATATACAAATAAACGTGGAAAACAAATAAAATATAATGAGAAATAACTAGTATCGTCTGTACTCAATGGTCCATACTGTGTCTTCTATCCCTCTATATCTGTTTTCCAACTTGCTTTCTCACTTTGTCTTGGAATGAGATTACTTGGTTTTGTCCGGGCCCTTGCCGGATACCCTACCTGGGAGGGAAACAGTCAAATGTATAGTTAGTTTTGGGAGATGATTTTTTTCCTTGTAAATCATCTCTCTGTTATGCACTGTATTATGTTTTGTTTACGTATCATATATGATTTGTGAACATTTCAATGTATTCCTCTTAGTGGGGAGCCTGTGCTTGTGTCTGGATGAGACTTTACTTTGATAGTGTGCTCTTGGAATCTACATCTGTTTCCAATTTGAACCAATTCCCCTTTGTCTTACCTTTTCTTGGGTGCTTTAATTATAATTCTAAATATTTTTACCATCCCATTTTCTTCCCTTTTACTGGCGCTGATTTGACCTAATGTGTTGCAAGCACCGTAAAACCCTTAAAAACAACAAGAACAAAAAAAAAAAAAAAAAAAAAAAAAAAAAAAAAAACATAGGGGGTAAACAGTCAAATGTATAATAGTTGTAGTTTTGAGAGATGATATTATTTTTTCATTGTAAATCATCATATATATATATCTGTTATGTACTGTTACATATTTTAAATTGAATATAATATTATGGTTTGTAATCATTTGAGTGCTTTCCTCTTATAGGGATCCTGTGCTTATGTCTGTATAAAACATTAGGTGATCTCCGACTAAGTACACTGATATTGATATTATGCTCTTGGAATCTACATCTGTTCCCTATTTAAACAATTCCTCTTTATTGTCTGCTTTCAATTGGATTCAGTAGTCTGATGTCACGCCGCCCGGCAACGGCAGCCATCTTGGTTCTAAACAAAGAAAATCATTATTTTTTATTCTTCATGCTGGCTAGAACTTTTCATATGTCTTGTAATCAGAATGTGTAAAAGTCAAAATATGATCAAATTTATGGGTTTATTTTCCCCTCTGGATACGCTTTTATGCTCGCCGGAGAAATATTTCATACGGCGTCCGCCATTGTTCTGATAGTTTAGAGCCAGTGTTACTAAGTTACCATGCGTCATTAGGAAGGAAGTGACGTTACGACTGTTGAAGAGTATTGTAAATCTATTCAGGAGTAACACAGCATGTTGATATAACAGACTAATCCGACACGCGCTTACAAAAAAAGTAATTTTTTAAAAAAGCTGCTCACTCGATCCCAAGAATTTTGACCAGATATAGTAACGCTTTGGACTTGAACCCGTGATTGTCACGCTTCATTGGTTGCTTTCAGAATTGACGGACTCGAAGATTTTTTAGAAGTAGCCCAAAGAACAGGGATTTATCCGCTCTCAAAGAACCGACAGGGTATAAAGTGGGAGAAGAGAGAGAGAGAGAGAGAGAGAGAGAGAGAGAGAGAGAGAGAGAGAGAGAGAGAGAGAGAGGTAGAGTTAGTGGGGATTGAAAGATAGATGGATAGATGATAGATGGATAGATAGACAGACAGATAGATAGATAGATAGATAGATAGATGGATGGATGGATGGATGGTTAGATAGATAGATGATTAGATGATAAATAGATGAATAGAGCGAAGTGATGGAGAGTAGATAGAGAGAGATGAAGAGAGAGAGAGAGAGAGAGAGAGAGAGAGAGAGAGAGAGAGATGTGTGTGTGGAGAGAGAGAGAGAGTAGAGAGAGGAGAGTGAGAGAGAGAGAGAAGAGAGAGAGAGTGAGAGAGAGAGCGAGAGAGAGAGAGAGAGAGAGAGAGAGAGAGAGAGAGAGAGAGAGAGAGAGAGAGTTACGCCTCAACAAAATATGTTAAAACTACAAAAAACACTTATGTAACATCCAATCAATTACACATATACACACTCAGCACACAAACATGTTACAACATAGACAACAAACACATACACACACATACACACACACACACACACACACACACACACACACACACCACACACACACACAGCACTTAAGAACCCATTCTGAAATGCAACATCAGAAGGATTTTTGTTATCATTCACTTTTTATGATCCTATTTTAAGGTTACCAGTCGTGCCGATCAGGTGTTTAGTAGGGATGGACCAAATGCCAAAAAGGCAATTAGAAAATTGAAATTATCAGAAATATGGAACGGATTAAAAAAAAAAAAAAGTTAGCTCGGGATAGAGAAGGATGGAAACTGTTTGTCTGTGGCCTTTCCCTGTCCACAGGTTGAAAAAGGCAATGATGATGATGATGATCGGAAATATATAATTTTACCCCTTTCCACGTTGAGAAATCACATAAATTCAACAACTTGAGCATGTATATAGCGCAATATCCATTAAAGTGCTCAAAGCGCGTTACAAGGGGTCCCTAATACCACTTAAACATGCGTGATGAGACATGATGCCTGTTAGGAGATAGTACATTTTTTTGTCCAATATTAACGGCCAGATACTCATTCTACCCCTGAGTACGGTGAGAGAATGTGAATAAAGAATAATGAGTCATCTATGCGTCGCTCAGAGCGGGACTCGAACCCTGGACTTTCCGATCCGAAGGCGCATTTCATGCCACTGGATCACATAGCCGCGCAAAAACTCATAAATCAGACATAACAATAGTGTTCAACAGTCGTGACGTCACTTCTCTCGTAATGACGCATCGCAACTTAGTATCTGGTTCTAAACTATCGTAACAATGGCGGACGCCATTGAAATACTTCTCCAACGAGCATAAAAGTGTATCCAGAGGAGAAAAACATGAGAAATCTGATCATGTTTTTTTTTAAATTTTATGAATTCTGATCACATGACAGGTGAAAAAGTTCTAGCCAGCATGAAGAATAAAAAGTACCAATTTTCTTTATTTAGAACCACGCTGCTCGTTGCTGGGCGGACGTGACATCAGACTATTGAATCCTATTTGACCCAAGTATCATGTTTTTGGTCATAAATTCTCTTGATTGTTGACGTCAGTCAAGTCTTTGTTATTGATTTTAGCCAGGCATTTCTGTGAGTAGTTCTCACTACACTGTATTAATCAAACTATAAACGTTCAAGGTTTTGTGTGTAGATCCGTAATACTTCCGATCGGGTAATGTTGTGAGTTTCTTAGCCAAGAGTTTTTTTTTATCCCTCCCCCCCCCCTCCCCCCATTCTACCCATCAATGATTGGATGAAAATGGCCACAGAACTTGCTTGCTGCTCTTTTGATAGGACGCTAGTCTATCATAAAGTACTTTCCGCCTGATCTAACAGACCCTACTGTCCAACCAATGCTGGGTGCACAGAAAGGAAGATCGGGAAAAGAAAAAAAAAACAAGGAAAAACTCGACTTAATCCAGGATCGATCGCGATCCCTTTTCATCAAAAGCGAGTGCTCTACCAACTGGGTATTATATATTGCTTTGCAATTAAGCGGAGACATGTAATCTTTCCTTTAAGTGATTTGCAATTAGACAGTTCCCCCTAAACCAGACGCCAAGTGTTACCAATTACTACTACACATCAACGAGCCTATGAGGCACGCCAACGGCGGGAAAAAATATTTATGGTATTATTATTGTTATTATTAGATATGTTTTATTATAATAAACAAAACACAAATCAGCCGCTGGAGCTTCTGACGCGTCTGGTGCATTTCAAGTTCCCGAATCCCGTATCATTTAATTTTCAGTTTTTGGATACACAGTCCACTGTATTCACACTTCGTCTTCTCCGTTGTTGTTTTGGTTTTCATTTTATATCTCAGCTACCTAGTCAGAAGGTCAGAAACAGTTTATTTTGCTTTATTTATCTATTTATTTATGCTTTTGTATTATTTATTTATTTTTAAAAATTGTTGTTGTTGTTGTCTTTTTTGTTTGCCTGTCTGTTTTTTGTTTTTGTTTGTTTGTTTCTCTGTTTGTGTTTTGTTGTTTTCTTTTTGTCCTTTTTATTTTATGTTTTGTTTGTCTGTTACTTTGTTTTGTGTTTGTTTTTGTTTTGTTTTTCCGTATGTTTTCAAAAAAAAAAATAAAATTCCTTAACTTTTGCGCGGTTTTGTTGTTTCCTAGTAGCTAATTATGACAATCGCCTCCAAACTTCTGGGTTTCGGGTGTGGATCCAGCCGATGGCGGCGGCGTGCAAAGTTGAGTTCTGGAATATTGCTCTGTACTCATTTTCTTCACTGCACTCAGGTGTGAATGAGTACCTGGTCGGTATTAGTGTTGTCGCTGTCGAAAAAATATGTGATGTGATGTAATGTCTCGTTCTCCGTATTGAGTGTTGCTGTTGTAAAGCGCTTTGAACATTTTTGAGGATATTGTGCAATACCGTAGATCAAGTTTTTGGTGGATTATTCAATGTTTAAAAAATGGTTGTTGTTTAAGCGACTAGTGGTCCGTATATTGATGCTAGGCGTTTACGATAAATACTCACAACATCTCACGGCCGGATATCACTTACAAACACACAAAACTGTGTGTAACCTTAAACATTTATAGTCTGATTGCAAGGGCGACTGTATCTATACCGTCAGTACCTGTCCCTGTCTGATTGATAGAATTTGGTGAGAACTAATCACCAAAATGGCTGTCTAAAAACAATAACATAGAGTTATGTGACGTCAATTTCGTTCCTTCTATAGATAGAACGAAGATGACGTCATTCTGGTCTTTGTTATTGTTTTTTGCCATCCACGTTTATGAGTAATTCTCACTAAACTGTATTAACCAGACTATCAAAGTTCATTATTACACTTCCGGATGGCAATGTTATGACCTTCTTAGCCAAGCGCATACTATCTATAGATAGAACGAAGATGACGTCACTCAAGCCTTTGTTATTGTATTTTGCCATCCGAGCTTGTGAGTGATTCTCACTAAACTGTATTAACTAGACTATAAATGTTCATGGTTACATATAGTTTCGTGTGTTGGTCCGTTATACATCCGGATGGCAATGTTATGAGCTTCTTAGCCAAGCGCATACTATCTATAGAGAAGGTACTCACAAAACCAAATAGGGAAGAAAAGTGTGATGTCAAAAACCTGGTTCCTATTTCATTGGAAGTGTAAAATCACTTCCGGGAGACGGAGTACTGAATGCTTGTCCCCTGAATACACCCTTGTGTAATTGATCTCCTGGTTTCAGATTGATGGCATTTTATTTTGTAGTCAGATATGCTGGTCGTCAAAGATCGTCCACCCTCGCTCTTTTACATCCCATAATCATTAGAATTTGCCAATAGAAACGAAGTTTACTTAATTGCAGGTTTGACAACCTCATTCGGCTCCTTGATGCAATGGAAATACGGCTCCAACCCAACATAATAGGAATATTTTTGTCCATTACAACAGTGTTATAATCAAGCCCATAACTGCCTTCGGTTATCAGACCTGCAAATATGTGCACTATAGAACAAAGAGAATGCCAACGAAAGCAAACACAAACGCACACACCAAAAAAGCCCCGGACTTGCTTATTCAGCCCACATGAAATCCGATTTTTTCAAGGCATCGACCAAAAAGTCCGAGATAGTCGGAGACTAAGCGCTAGTCAGCGTTCATGGAGACGGGCCATGGACTCCATCCTTAGCCATCCGTTAACATATAGATAGAATGCGCTTGGCCAAGGAGTTCACAACATTGCCATCCGGAAGTATAACGGACCAACACACAAACTCTGTGTAACCATGAACTTTTATAGTCTGGTTAATACAGTTTAGTGAGAACAACTCACAAACGCGGATGGCAAAAACAATAACAAAGACCCGAGTGACGTCATCTGCATACTATCTATAACTTTACGATGCCTTCGCTCCAACTCGCAATGCATTTCATACTCTCAAACCAACACAAAATATTGCCCATAACATCGTTACAATAAACCCATAATCGCACATAACTTTTTTATTCGCGCACCACATCACCAATTGACGTCATTATATATATTTGACCCGAGATCTTATTATCGAATTATGATATGGGCTTGATTTAACTTTGTTGTAATGGAAAATATTTTACGTTGATTTGAGAGTTTCCATTATAACAATGAGATCATAACAATTTGGGTTATCAGACCTGCAAATAAGTTCACGATCTGACCCGTATTTTAAAGGGGACAAAGACGAGAGAAGCTGTTATAATATAAATTGTTATATCATTGCTAATGTCGTAATCATTATAATTAGCCACACTAATGGTTTGCTATTGATTTGACTGCTTAATGGGCGGGCTGTTACAAAAACATCAAATAAGCCAACCTGACCAAGCTACCGTTCTCTGAAAAAAAAAGCAAAAAACAAAACATGCCAATTTTTTTTTTTAAATTGACCAGAAAACTCGTCCTTCAAATATCGATACATACATTATCATTAAAATAACCCCTATTTTGTCAAAAACTCTCAAACCTGAGTCTGCCTTCAAGTCTCAGGTTTGAGAGTTTTTGACAGCAATCGATCTAGATATTTGGAGGCCGAGTTTTCTGGCCAAAATATTTCAAATGTGTTTTTTATCCCCTAGAGTATGGCAGCAAGGCCAGTGACCCTAAATTATATTATGTAGAAATAATCGTTGATTTAATGTTGTTATTTGATCTGTAATGTAAATATTGCTGCTGGAATCTCGAAATAAATAAATAACACTGTGAGATTGAATATATGAAAGCTTCAATTTCACAGTGTTATTGTTATTTATTTGATCTGATGACTAAATAAATTTAGGTTTTCCTAGACAGTCACAATAGAGAAGAAAAGTCGGGGCCAAGAGAGCAATAAAAAGGACGCGATGCGACTCAAACTCTATTGTTACGTGTTTTGGGGTTGTTACTTTTTTTTTTCTTTTCGTTTTCTTTTTTTCTATCTTTTTATTTTATTTTATTTATTTCTATTTTTTTTTTTCAAGAAATTAACTGCTGTACTCTGGAAAAATTTCTATTTCAAATGTGGCCAGAAAAACATCAAAAACAAACAAACAAACAAACAAACAAAAACCTCTCAATCCTTGGACCCCCTGAAGACTTCCACGAAGTCCCAGTTTTGAGAGTTTTTTGTTGTTGTTTATTTTCTGACAAGTTGAGGGTCAATTTAATCAATCAATCGAAAGATAGATAGTCAGTTTTCTGGCCTAAATTTTTGATTAGTTTTTTTTCTCTCTCCAAAGTACGACAGCATTATCGTAGTAGTAGTAGTAGTAGTAGTAGTAGTAGTAGTAGTAGTAGTAGTAGTAGTAGTAGTAGTAGAAGTAGTAGTAGTAGTAGTAGTAGTAGTAGTAGTAGTAGTGGTAGTAGTAGTAGTAGTGGTAGTAGTAGTAGTAGTGGTAGTAGTAGTAGTAGTAGTAGTAGTAGTAGTAGTAGTAGTAGTAGTAGTAGTAGTAGTAGTAGTAGTATAGTAGTAGTCATTTCGTCAGACCAGCTTCGAAAGTCTTCCCCTGTCCTTAGAACTGTTTCATATCCACCTGCAAGTTTACTGACTGGATAGTGGAGGATGATGTGAATGTGATGGCTGGTCTCAGGAGCTGCCTGACATTTCTGGCAGGCATCACTGTTCCCAAATTTCCATCTGCACATAATATTTGATGCAGTTCAGCCATGTCCTGTTATGAGGCGATTTGAAAAATACCCCAGTATTCTCATGACATGCAACAGACACTTATCATAATTTTAAATCTTTACGCTCTGAATCCGGTTCTTTGTCAAACCGGAACCTAGTAATTTCGCTTCAATTGGAAAACAAAAATCATTAAACAAAGAAAATAAAACACCGTGTATCAATGTGAAATTTAAATCTAGGTTGTATAAATCTGTGAACCGTGACCGTTTGAAAATGGAAATGAAGACAATATTTCGAAACGTTTTCGAAATGCGACATGACATTTTTCAAAATGTAAAAAGTAATAAAGAAAAGAAAAAAATTTTAACAGCTTCAGAAAAGACCAAAAAATACCAATCATGGAACCCTCCTTCAGCCAACAACAACAAAATGTTTTTTTTTTTAAAAAACAATAAATACATTAGGTCTACGTACTTTAAAAATTAGATAGACGGTTTTAAAAATGAGTTTTTATATAGCGCAATATCCACTGGAAGTCTCAAAGCGCTTTACAAAATGTTCCAGGCCAACAGCAACTCTTAACATGTAGGACGAGACATGACGCCTGAGGCGATATAACACTTTTTTTGTTTGTTTTGACAGAACAATGCTGTTTACAGCCTTGGTACTCATTTTACACCTGTGTACGGTGAGAGAATGTGAGTAAAGAGCCTTTTCCAAGGACTCAACTATGTGCCGAACGAGGCCCGAACCCAGGACCTCCCGATCCGAAAGCGAGTGTCATACCATATATTTGGAGCGCTGCACTGCGGCTGGCGCCTGGGTTATTCCAGCCTTCCCTTGGAATAGACCTTAGATGCACATTTCCCTTATGGGATTAATAAAGGGGATTTTTGTTTATATATATACATTAATCCCATAGGGGAAATGTGTCTCTAAGGTCTATTCCAAAGGAAGGCTGGAATAACCCAGGCGCCAGCCGCAGTGCAGCGCTCCAAATTGGGCTAGGGCGAGGTGACTTGCTCAAGGCCACACAGCGAAACGGCGGGTGATCGAACTCGGTAACTTTCGGGTACATCATCAGTCCACCTCCAGTTCGACTGGGTCTGAGGTTCGATCCCAAGTCGAGTTTGACTGATTTTTTGGGGGGTTGCTTTTCTTTTCTTGTGATTTTTATTTCTTGCTTTGTCTGGTACTGTTTCATACATACTTTTTCATATCTTTATTTCACATTTACTCTGTGATAATACAGTACCATATAGGCGGACTTCAAACAGCGATGAAGCTTCCAAATAAACGAATCATACAGAATAACAATGCCATGTGAAATGGGAATCCAAAATCCAACACATATTAATTCATTTCTAGAGGAAAAAAATAAAAACTATGTGCAAAAACAAGACAAAACAAAACAAAACTAAAAAAAAAAACGACAACAAAAAAAAAAAAAACAAAAAACAAAAAAACCCCCCAAAAAAAAGCCAAAAAAAAAAAAAACCCACACTAACACAGCAGATTTCTTGACCTTTTCATGAGTCCGAGTCTCTTGTTTCTTTTTCAATGAGTCCTGGTGCCGGCTTTCCAACTTACTCTGTTGTTGACGAGAAGAGAATGAAAAAAGCTTATGTTACGCATGACTTGAGCTTTTCATGTCCTGCTCACTGTGACGAATCA
>NC_088366.1:52567192-52584692 GCF_034508935.2 Berghia stephanieae | reverse complement strand
TCGACATCCTCTCTTCCTTTGCAAATTAGTTCACGCGTATCCATCGTTAACTTATAGCCTGACACTGACCAACAAATTACGTCAAAATACAAGTCTTTGGCCACAAAAGAAAACAAATCGTGAGTTGTATTCAATAGTTAAACCAATGGGATCACTGGTTTCCATGAGCACTACTAAAGACAACTCACTGGGCGGTCCACAAACTTAAAAAATGACGTCAAACTATAAGTCTAAGCGGTTCTAGTGTCTAAGTTAACGATGGCTGCTGTTCACGTCGGGTTTTTGTTTTTGTTTGTTTGTTTTTCTAAACATATTTTTATGAATGACAACAATAACTTCTCCTCAGCCCCGGGAGAATCGTTGGATGTGATCAGTGTTAACTTGAACAAAGAGACCAATGAGGTACACCATCGCACAGAGAACTATGACCAGGAAGACCTTGTTGTCAGGAGGGGTCAACATTTCACCTTGACCTTTGAGTTCGACCGGAAAGTCGACCAAGCTGCTGACGTCATCACACTACAGTTTGCCTTTGGTATGTAAATGTAAATATTACCCACTGTTTAAATCTTTTAAAAATATAAATTGAGCCTTTATATAGAGCAATATCCACTAAAAGTGCTCAAAGCGCTTTACAAGGGGTCCCTGTCCAACAGCAACATTTAACATTTAGGACAAGACATGACGCCTGTAAGGCGATATTATAATATTTTTTTTGGACAGAGACAACGCTGTTAACGGCCAGATACTCATTTTACACCTGAGTACGGTGAGAGAATGTGAGTAAAGAGCTTTTTCCAAGGACTCAACTATGCACCGAGCGAGGCTCAAACCCAGGACCTTCCGACCCGAAAGCGAGTGTCATACCACAAGACCACATAGCCGCATTGCATTGTTTTTGTGCCGGAATAAACCAGATAAAAAACATTGAGTTTAAGGCACTGGTGCATCAGCGAGGTCCCGGTCGTCGTCATATTTTTTTAACATAGAGACTGTGGCCAGCTGTTGTTGATTTGAGCTCTTATATAGCGCAATATCCACTGAACGTGCTCAAATTTCTTTACAAAGCGTCCTCGACCAACAGCAACACGTGACATGTAGAACGAGAGATGACGCCTGTTAGGCGGTATTTCATTTTTTTTTCTTCTGGCAGGCAACGCGGTAACGGCCAGGTACTCAATTTACACCTGAGTATGATGAGAGAATGTGAGTAAAGAGCATTTTCCAAGGGCTCAACTATACGCTGAGCAAAACTGAGTGTCGTACCACTAGAACACCTAGCCGCATTTTGGCATTGTTACAGCAGCGAGGCCCCTGTCTTTGTCTTGCTTTGTTGACATAAAGACTGCGGCCAAATGTTTTTAAGAGCTGTAAAGCTTAAAATAAGATGTTTAAATAATATTTTGAAGTTTAAGAAATAGAAAAAAATCGCTCTCATCAACCAACTCATTTAACTCAACTTTAATAAAGTGTGAGGCCCGCTCCTTTCTCTCTTACTTTTAAAAAATTTTATTTTTTATTTATATTTGTTATTGTTGGTAGTTTTAGATATTGAAAAAGATTGTGATATAGTTAAAAAAGGAAGTAAATACTATTAACGAAATCTAAATTCAGGACACAATGCTTTATTTATTTATTTATATATTTATTTACTTTTTAAGACATTTACAACAAATAATTTAAGAAGTTGTGATTCAACTTTTCCAGGAAACCAGCCCAAAGAAAGTAAAGGGACGCTACTGCGAGTAAAACTGAACTTTGATGGAAGCGAAGTGGTTTTCTCCCCTAGAAAATGGAGTGCTAAGGTATCTGGTGTTAATGAATCCAAAGTTGATGTGGACATCACAGCGCCGCCCAATGCATATGTGGGGAGGTAATTTGTCACCGGCTGCCTCTTGAGTATTATTATTACTATTATTATTGTTATTGTTATTATTATGATTATTATTATTATTATTATCATTATTATTATTATTATTATTATATTATTATTATTATTATTATTATTATTATTATTATTATTATTATTATTATTATTATTATTATTATTATATTATTATTTATTATTATTATTTTATTATTATTATATTATTATTATTATTATTATTATTTATATTATTATTTATTATTATTATTATTATTATTATTATTATTATTATTATTATTATTTATTATTATTATTATTATATTATTATTATTATTATTATTATTATTATTATTATTATTATTAGTAGTAGTAGTAGTAGTAGTAGTAGTAGTAGTAGTAGTAGTATTAGTAGTAGTAGTAGTAGTAGTAGTAGTAGTAGTAGTAGTAGTAGTAGTAGTAGTAGTAGATAGTAATAGTATTATAGTACTATATATCCAGATAGTAGTAGAGTATTATTAATAATATATAAATGCCACAAGAGCACACGGGGAGCTGCACTATCCCCCCCCCCACCCCCCCTGCTGTCACCTGCTGCCTCTTGGGTATTATTATTATTATTTTTATTATTATTATTATTATTATTATTATTATTATTATATTATTATTATTATTATTATTATTAGTAGTAGTAGTAGTAGTAGTAGTAGTAGTAGTATAGTAGTAGTAGTAGTAGTAGTAGTAGTAGTAGTAGTAGTAGTTAGTAGTAGTAGTAGTAGTAGTAGTAGTAGTAGTAGTAGTAGTAGTAGTAGTAGTAGTAGTAGTAGTAGTAGTAGTAGTAGTAGTAGTAGTAGTAGTATTATATAAATGCCACAAGAGCACATGGGGAGCTGCACTATTTACCCCCCCCCCCCCCCCCCAAATTTGAGCTTTTATTGTGCGTAACATCCACTTAACAGGCTAAAGCGCTTTACAGGGCGTCCCTTGCTGACAGCAAGACTTATCATGCAGGATGTGACATGATGTGTGCTAGGCAATATTACAATTAATTTTTCCGGATAGAGACAATGCTGTATAGATAGTATGCGCTTGGCTAAGAAGCTCATAACATTGCCATCCGGAAGTATAACGGACCAACACACAAAACTGTGTGTATCCATAAACGTTTATAGTCAGGTTAATACAGTTCAGTGAGCATTACTCATAAACGCGGATGGCAAAAAACAATAACAAAGACCTGAGTGACGTCATCTTCGAACTATCTATATGGCTGGGTACTTATTGTACGACTGACTATGTTGAGAAAATGTGAGTACAGAGCTTTTTCCAAGGACTCAACTTTGCGCCGAGAAAGAATCATCCTGCTTCGATACATACACATTACCCCATTCTAGTCAGGTGTGAATGTGTACCTGGTTATAGATAATGACAAATATTGTATGAGTGTTACTATAAAAAATACCTAACAGGCGATTGGTACTGTTTGAGATGGAAATATGACCTAGATGGGAAATAAATGAAACAGTATGAAGCACATTGAGAATGGTGATTCCTTAGAGATGCGTTAAAATTGAAAATTAAAATTGAGCTTTATATAGCGCAATATCCATAAATGTGCTCAAAGCGCTGTACGAGGAGTCCCTGGTCAACAGCAACATTTAACATGTAAGACGGGACATGCTGTTAGGCGATATTACAATTTTTCGCACAAAGACACAGCTGTTAACGGCCAGTTACTCATTTTACACCTGAGTACGGTGAGAGAATGTGAGTAAAGAGCCTTTTCCTAGGACTCAACTATGCGCCGAGCGCGAGGCTAGAACCCAGGACCTTCCGATCCTAAAGCGAGCGTCATACCACTAGACCACATAGCCGCGTTACATAAATGTTCCTTTGTTATATACTCATTTTTTGTTTCTCCGAAGGTATGGAATGTTTGTAGAGACATTATTGAATGGCAAGCAAGAATCTCTGAGTCGCCATGAAGTGGAAGACCAGGAATTTATCATTCTTTTCAACCCTTGGAATTTACGTAAGTTATCATTGCTCCAGAATAAAATCACCAATTCTTCTTCAAACTGTAAAGAAATTGAAACTGAACTATTTTGGCCATACGACTTGCCACGAATCATTAGAAAAGCACATTCTGCAGACAAGGTAGACGGCAAGAGAAAGAGAGGTAGACCAACAAGAAGCTGGGAACAAGATATATGTGAATGGCTGGGAATGACAACCAGTGCTGGGATTACCCGCTCAAATTATTACCCGGGTAATACCCGGGTAGACCCGGGTAGTGGGCTGATTACCCGGGTACCCGCGGGTACCCGTGGCAGGAGTGACTTTTTGACCAAAAATTATTTTTTTTTTTTTTGGGGGGGGGGGGGGGGGTTAAAAATTCTTAAATTTTTTAAATATTCGTTTATTATTTATTATTTATTACAACAAATGAAACGAAACTGGAGAAAGAAACAAGGATAATTAATTACAATGAAAAAAAAAATCAAACAAAAAAACTTTTTAAAAACCTGAGATTCCTTTAAAAGATAAGAACTAATAGATTCTATAGTCATAATCTGTTGATTCCAAAATTGAATCATATGTGTGTTAACAAATAAAAGCAAAAAAAAAAAATCAATGTAATTGAAAAATAAAGGAGGAAAATCTTTTGAAAAAATGTCATGTAAATGTAAATATGTAAATCAAAATTGTATTACATCCAATTATCACTCTCAGTTCGGTTTCGATTTGTTGAAGCGGGTACCCGCTACCCGCCCATTTTACCCGAGTACCCGGTTTAACGTTATTACCCGCGGGTACCCGCGGGTATCCGGGTACCCGCCCAGCACTAATGACAACAACTCAAGCGAGTAGACTGGCGGAAATCCGTAATCTGTTTTGCAAGAAAGTTTGGGAAGCAACGTCCTACGCAGGATCAGCTGACAAGATGATGATGATCATTGCTCCGGAGGGTCCCGATAGTTCATCAGATTGTAAAACACTCGCTTCATATGCAAATCACTGGGTTCGATCCCGTGTGAAGTTGAGAAAGTTTGTAGATTACAGTGACCGAGAAAGTCAAATTGATGAATCAATGGATATTTTTTTTTTGTGCCAGAAAGAAATCCAGAAATTGTAATTGATGAGCTACAGGGAAAAACGAATGATCCAAGTCGGATCTTCTTCTTCTTCTTCTTCTTCTTCTTCTTCTTCTTCTTCTTCTTCTTCTTCTTCTTCTTCTTCTTCTTCTTCTTCTTCTTCTTCTTTTTCTTTTTCTTCTTCTTCTTCTTCTTCTTCTTCTTCTTCTTCTTCTTCTTCTTCTTCTTCTTCTTCTTCTTCTTCTTCTTCTTCTTCTTGATGTGGCGTATATGTTAAATTGAAGTTAATGTCCTATGTCAATTACATGTAATGTATCTGTCAAATTGAATTTATCTCTCGTGTCTTTCACAGACGATGTGGTGTATATGTTAAATTTAAGTTTATGCTCGATGTCATTCAAATTGAATTTTTCTCTCATGCCATTCACAGATGATGTGGTGTATATGTCAGACGAGAGGGAGAGACAGGAATACGTTTTGAATGACCATGGACGCATCTGGGTTGGATCTGCTTACAATCATAGCGGCAGGCCTTGGTATTTTGGTCAGGTAAGGATTTCCCGTATTGGCATTGAGTGCGTTGACGATAGGCATAAATGCAGGTCATGTCCCTTCTATAAACATAATATATAAATATGGCTCTATTATGAATAAAACAACCAAATCAATATAAAACAAAAAAAAAAACAAACAAAAAAACAAATCAACTTTAGCTTTTATACATCGCAATATTCACTGCACTTGCTCAAATTGCTTTACAGAGGGTCCCTTCCACAGAGTAACACTTAACATGTAGAATGAGACATGATGCCTTTAGGCGATTTTACAATTTTTTCGGGCAGATACAATGCTGTTGATAGCCAGGTACTCATTTTACACCTGATTATGGTGAGAGAATGTGAGTAAAAAGCCTTTTCCAAGGACTCAACTATGTGCTGGGAGAGGCTGGAACTCGAACCCAGGACTTTCTGTTCCAAAAGCGAGTGTCAAGCTACAAGTCCACATAGCTCTCTGCAAAAAAGAACAGAAAGATCTAACAGCAAATTAATTCACCAATCACATGATTTTAGAACTGGTGACCTTGACTGTAGCACCGCAGTCTCATAGTACAGCCATCATGATAACTGGTGACCTTGACTGTAGCACCACAGTCTCATAGCACAGCCATACCATGGTAACTTGTGACCTTGACTGTAGCACCACAGACTCATAGTACATCCATACCATGGTAACTGGTGATTTGACTGTATCACCAGAGTCTCATCGCACATCCATACCATGGAACTGGTGACCTTGACTGTAGCACCACAGTCTCGTAGTACATCCATACCATGGTAACTGGTGACATTGACTGTATCACCACAGTCTCATCGCACATCCATACCATGGAACTGGTGACCTTGACTGTAGCACCACAGTCTCGTAGTACATCCATACCATGGTAACTGGTGACATTGACTGTATCACCACAGTTTCGGAGAGTACTAACGAAAAGGTGAAAATTGACTGCCAGTGAAGCAGTGCATTGAGTTCAAATTTTATGTTATTGTTATTGCTCCTTTCAGGGCCTGACACCACTCCTATTTAAATGAACTGATGTCTCAATATTGAGCTTTTTTTAATATATAGCGCAATATCCACTAAATGTGCTCAAAGCGCTACACAAAGGGTCCCTGGTCAACAGCAACAGAGAATGTGAGTAAAGAGTCTTTTCCAAGGACTCAACTATGCGTTGAGCGAGGTTCGAACCCAGGACCTTCTGATCCGAAAGCGAGTGTCATACCACTAGACCACATAGCCGCACATAGACCTGGTAGATCGCTGAGACCAAACAATATGCATCTTATGACAGATGTACCCTCTAAGTCTTTGTTTCACAACAAATTCTTCAGAGTGACTGCGCCTAGGTTGTGGAATTCCCTTTCATATAATACCAAAAACAGTGAAAATTTAGATACCTTTATAAAGAAATTAAAAACTGAATTATTAAGAAGAGCTTATTTGAACAATTAATATGCTTTATGTTTTAATTTAGTGAAGATAGTTTAGAAATGTGTATGTAAATAGTTTGCGTATGTATAGATAGAATGCGCTTGGTCAAGGAGTTCACAACATTGCCATCCGGAAGTATAGCGGACCAACACACAAACTCTGTGTAACCATGAACTTTTATAGTCTTGTTAATACAGTTTAGTGAGAACAACTCAGAAATGCGGATGGCAAAAACAATAACAAAGACATGAGTGACGTCATCTGCATACTATCTATATACAGAGAAGTTTCCGTATGTGGGTTTGAGTGGATAGGTGTATGTTTGTACGCATCTTAGTGTGTATGATAGTTTATGATGTCTGAGGGACTGTTAAGCACCATAGAACACTTGTCAGTGGATTAATGGGCACTATATAAGTATATTATTATTATTATTATTATTATTATTATTATTATTATTATTATTATTATTATTATTATTATTATTATTATTATTATTATTATTATTATTATTATTAAAATGGAAAGGCTTCTGATGGGAACAGTACACACATTGGCCGTTTCGGGTACAAACCCTTTGTTGGTAAACCTTTTGTTTATTGTTTTGCTGACAAAGGGTTTGAACTCGAAACGTCCATTTTTTTGTCTGTACTCTTCCTAACCAGAGCCTTTCCATTTTCACCTTTTCGTTAGTATTTTCACGATCCCAGGCTTCACAGGCAGCCCTTACCGCTCTCCGCAGTCTCACACGAGACCCACCAGTTGGAACCTTTGTCTATCTAATCACAATAAATGGTGACGTTTGTAAAATTGTAAAACGCTTTGAGCACGTTTAGTGGATATTGCGCTATATAAAAGCTCAAGTTTTTTTGTTAAGTTTTTAAAATTGCCAAGCAATTTTGTCCTTATTCAGAAATTGTGTACTTTCACTTCAAAAGACTGCATCTTTCCTCCTACCTAATGATCTTTTTTTTTGTGTCATCCAAATGGAGAAATGTAACCCATCGTCTCAAAACAGGATTATGTCGGGCTGAACCAAATGCTAAAAGGTCAAATTAAAATGAAACTGATCAAAAATTTGAATTGTTGATTTTCAGCACTCTAAAATCTGATATTCATTCTCCTCTATAAAGCATACAAACTCAACCCAAGTCTGATATTTGTGTCTATAAAGTCCGTTGTTAGCATCTTAATCACCCCGACTTAATACCGTTTTGAGGCAGAGGTCACAAATAAGATGTTAAAATCGCCTTGGAAAATTGAAACTACTGATAAATGGCAATGTGAGTGGGATATTTATCCATAAGAGTGAAAGTGTCTGTGTGTGCTGGAGGATAGGATGGAGAAGATATTAAGTTGATTTGTAAGGGAGTTTTTGCAATTGATGGTAAGCATTTAAGTAAAATACTCACCAATTCTATCCACAAGATCAGTTTTACCATTGAACAAAAATATGCGTAATATTAAACGTTTTTCGTATGTTAGGGAGAAGTTAGTGAGAACTAATCACCCAAGTGGTGTTCTAAAAACAATAACAAAGAATCGCATGACGTCAACAGCATTCATTTAATATCATGATAACCTATTCTTTTGCAGCCATGTGATCTTGTGTTATGACACTCGCTTTTAGATTGGAAGGTCCTGGGTTTGAGCCTCGCTTGGCGTATAGTTGAGTCCTTGGAAAAGGTTCTTTACTCACATTCTCTCACTTTACTTAGGTGTAAAATGAGTACCTGGCTGTTCACAGTGTTTTCTCTGTCCGAATAAAATAGTAATATCGCCTAACAGGCATAATGTCCCGTCCTACATGTTACGTGTTGCTGTTGGCCTGGGACCTCTTGTAAAGCGCTTTGAGAAGGTTTAGTGGATATTACCCTATAGATAGAACGAAGATGACGTCACTCAGGTCTTTGCTATTGTTTTTTGCCATCCGCGTTTATGAGTAATTCTCACTTAACTGTATTAACCAGACTATAAATGTTCAAGTTACACATAGTTTTGTGTATTGGTCCGTTATACTTCCAGATGGCAATATTATGAGCTTCATAGCCAAGCGCATACTATCTATATAAAAGCTGTAGATTTTTTTTTCTTCTTTATTTTCCTGGACCAGTTTGAGGAGGCAGTGTTGGAGGCAGCCCTGTCTTTGTTGGACGAGGCGGAGATTGGAGACACCGCAAGGGCTAATCCTGTCACCTTTGTCAGGGCTTTGTCAGCATTGGTATGTGACATCATTATTGTCATCATCGTCATTATCATCATCGTCCTCTTCTTCATCCTTTTATCATCATTATCAACTTTGCAATCTTCGATCATACTAATCATCATTGTCATTATAATCTTACTATTTTATCAATTTTATTATCATCATCATCATCATCATCATCATCATCATCATCATCATCATCATCATCATCATCATCACCACCACCACCGACCATCATCACCATCACCACCACCAACAACCATCATCACCACCACCAAACCACCAACCATCACCATCACCACCACCATCACCACCATCAACCACCACAGTCACCACCACCAACCACCACCATCACCACCACCGACTATCACCATCACCACCACCAACAACCACCATCACCACTACCAACAACCATCATCACCACCAACCACCATACCACCATCCCACCACCAACAACAACCACCACCATCATCTTCATCAACAGGCAAACAGCATGGATGACTGCGGTTTACTGGAGGGCAGATGGACAGAGGAATACCCCAAGGACTGCGTCTTACCCTGGGTATGGACGGGCAGTGTCAAGATCATCAAGGCTTTCATGGAACACAGAAAGTCCGTCAAGTTTGGACAGTGTTGGGTTTTCTCTGGAGTCATGACTTCACGTAAGGAGCAGACAACATTTACAGCTTATTTTTTTGTTTGTCATGGCATGCTGAGGAGTCTCTGGTCTGTCTTCCCACCCTAACCTGTATTCCTTGTCAGCTGCATAACATCAGGAGTTGAGCTGCAGATGCATGTTCCTCATATAATTAATTTTTATAGGGTTTAGTCAAGTAGCCTTCATTCTGTCTTTCCCACAGTCTCTTTCATGATTGACGGTCGCCCATTTCCCGCCACCTACTGTTTCCTGGCTTGCAGTTATCTATTTCAGTTATGTTACAGCTTATTCAAAATGTGACCCATCGTCTCAAAACAGTATTATGTCAGAACGAACCATATGCTTAAAAGCCGAATTAAATGTTAACCTGGTCAAAAATATAAATTGTTGGCATTAGCACTCTAAAATATGGTGTCCATTCTCCTTAATAAAACATACAAAATCAACACAAGTCTGATATTTCTGGCTATAAATTCAATTTTCAATATCTTAGCCATCCCGACTTAATACCGTTTTGAGGCGAAGGTCACAAATGATTCATCCAAAACTAAACTCTCATAAGTAGTCCTTCTGAGCCATTGCGGCTATGTGGTCTAGTGCTATGACACTCGCTTTCGATTGGAAGGTCCTGAGTTCGAGTCTCGCTTGGCGCATAGTTGAGTCCTTGGAGAAGGCTCTTTACTCACATTCTCTCACCATACTCAGGTGTAAAATGAGTCTCTGTCCGAAAAAAAATTGTAATATCGCCTAACAGGCGTCATGTCCTAGCAATGACTATCCCGCACAAATCTTTGGGCCTCTTTTTCGCGTCAAAATATGGGACGAAGCCGTTTCGTATATGCTATTTTAAAAAATTAATTACGACGCTTTTTATCGATGAATATGACTGAAAGTTGGCACACAGTTAGAAAAAAGGTCATTTTAGATTATGTCAAGCGACAAAACTCGTGCGATTACCAGAAGACTGTTAAAAATAGATTTTTACTCTTTGGAGTAAAATATTTCTAAAACTACCGGGCGTGGAGGTTTTGTCGCTGACAAGGTAATACATGAACATTTCTTCTTTTTGGTTGTAAAATTTCATATGAATATGACGAGTACTTTTCCCGTATTTTACAAAACACCATCCTAATTTGCTCTTCAAGTTTCACACTTATTACGCAAGATACAACCAAAGGTTGAAAAAAAAATGCCGAAAAAGCGTCCCATATTTTCGCGTTTTTTTTTCCTCTTTGCGGGTCATCCAAATAAATGACACATTTGAAACTGCATAACTTGTTTATTTATGAATGGATTTTCAAAATTCAAAAACATTTTTACTCAGTGGAGATAGGGCTTTGATTTTAGACAAAAATTTTCCTCAAAAAGAGAAAAAAACATTTTTCATAGTCATTGCTACATGTCCTATTCTTCGTGTTAAATGTTGTTGTTGGTCAGGGACCCCTTGTAAAGCACTTTGAGCGCGTTTAGTGGATATTGCTCTATATAAAAGCTCAATTAAAAAAAAAAATTTTAAGCTCAATCGTCCCACGGAGCCAGATTTCATCCTTGTTTCTGTAGCGTGAAATAGACAATAGCAATTGCTTGCTATCCTTTAGATAGGATGCTAGTCTATCGCAAAGTTGTTTCCACCAGATCTAACAGATCCAGCTACCCTGGGTGGACAGGAGGATCAGAAAAAATTATTGACTGCACCCGGGATCGATCTTGGTCACCTTGTGTGTGAAGCGAGTGCTCTGTCAACTGAGCTATCAGGACCCCCCCCCCCCCCCAATCCATAACTTGATTAATGTATAAACATGATTAAATTATCAAATGAAAAAGTAAAAGTGATACAAAGCTGATAGAAACTGTGGACTATAAAAAGTAATAAACAAAAGTGAATACGAACAACTTCAAAATAGAACAAAATACCATACACAGAATGTTTCGGGCTCTAAACCCTACTTCAGCCAATGACAAAATGCAATAAAAACATA
This sequence comes from Berghia stephanieae, assembly GCF_034508935.2. NCBI lineage: Eukaryota > Metazoa > Mollusca > Gastropoda > Nudibranchia > Aeolidiidae > Berghia > Berghia stephanieae. Next base: position 52,572,898 of record NC_088366.1, on the reverse strand, counting down.
AATACGTTACTAAAAAACAGATTGATGACTAAAATTTTCGAACATCCTCTCTGTTGAAGAAAAATATATTGGAATACATACATTGGTGGAATGTACTTTGCAATGAACTAACATCCGCATAGGCTCCTACCCCCAATAGCCCCAAAGAGGAATCATAGTACATAAAAAGCGGAATCAACTTACTAATATTAACTACAACTTGATTTGCTGCAGATAATGTAATAGACAATCCAAAGACCTCAAATGATACAATATAAAATGTCTACAAAACTGCAGATTGTTTAAAGACTAAAAAGGGGGTCTAATAATAATACAGGCCCTGGCAGTCTCAGAGCAAATCATTGAATGGGTGGATTTAATCTTGTCAGGATATTATCTGACATCAACTGCACACACTATGAAGGGAATAGTCAGACATACAAAATGTGTGTTGATTGACCATAGAGGATGATGATGAAATAAACCATAGCTAACATTTAAAAAATTATTTTTCTTGATTGAAAAGCGGAATGTTTGCCTTGAATGCGGAATCGCGGAATGTAGACCAATTAAGCGGAATGATTCCGCTAAAAGCGGAAGGGTAGGAGCCTCTGCATCCGATCCAAAGGATAGTGAGAAATTACTCTTGTCCGCTTAATGCAATAAAAAAATTTCTGCTGAAGATGAATTAAGAGAATTTTCTTTATTCAATTTAGTTTTTAACTCTTTGAGCGCTGATCTTAAATTCGAATTTCCGTCACAAAATGGCTGACACCTGATTGAGGCAGCATGGAGAATGACAAGCTAAGACAAAGCGACATTCGAATTCAGCGCAAAATCTCAAATGAAATACCCCCCCCCCCCCCATCCCAGGGCCAATTGAATGTTCTGATGAAAGAAATGATACTATTGGTTCAATTTATAGTACTTTTGTAGAAAGCAGGATTGGATTACACTATGGTTTTTGCCTTTCAAGACCGGCCATTGGACAGTAGAACAGATTCTTCTCTGGCCGCACCGTGCGGCCAATGGCACTGAAAAGAGTTAATACAAAGTTCTCAAATTTCCGCTATTTCAAGTCCTATTCTATTTTCCTCAGCTTGGGCTGCAGGCCCTCAGTAGTATCTATACACATACCTGCCAACCACTATGAAAATTCTGTAGAACTACGAATTTTCGACTCCATTCTGAGACCTTTTTCAAGATTTTTAATTCAATAAAACCTCTTGAAAACGAATTTCTGGTGCCAGAGCTGCTAGCCTATAAAGGAGTTAAATGCATAGTTTTCACTTATCATGGACAGGTTGGTGGATTTTAAAGACAGTTATAATGTTTACTGTGATATTACCCCTGAAAAGTAGGCAGGGCTTTATACATCTTCAACATTCATTGTAAACAGTCTGGTTGAAAGGGACTGATCCATGTTTATTCGTTCTTTAGCATTTTCCCCCTTTTTATAGTATGTTTTGTCTATATTTAACCAGTATTTTCATTAAAAATTAGGGCATTTATTACTCCACTTTATTTATGATAAAATACTCTTTCTCCTGAAGCAGCAAAATACTCCTCCTTTTTAAGCATTTTGACTTGAGACTCACTCAACCCTAACACCGACTATATCCGTAGCTCCCCCTGGTTACATTTATCCCATGCCTACTTATCACATTTTCCTGAGACAAATTATAGGCGTAGTATCAAAGCGATTGTTTTTAGTTTTTACATGTTAATAATAGTTGAATAAAATTATCTACGTACATACTCATTTTTTTCCAATTATGAAAAGTAGCAAAAATCTCTAGGATTGAGTGAATTAATACTATAATATTCTTGTTTCAGTGTTGAGGTCATTGGGAATTCCCACTAGATCCGTGACCAATTTTGAGTCAGCTCACGATACAGACAGCAGTATGACCATCGACAGTCACTTTGACGGTGATGGGGAGCCGGTCACTTGGATGGATGATTCTATCTGGTCAGACAGTTTGGGGTTTTGTTTTTTACATTTCATATTATCTTTACACACAGCGGCTAACTGTTCTGATAAAATTAAGTGAAAAAATATTGGATTGTTTATGTGTATGGAAATTACCCGTGCATGTCCCAGGGTCGTTGCTTTTTTGACTGGCAAATTAAAACACAGACCAGAAAAAGGTCTAAATGCGACTAAGTGCAGCTATGAGATCTTTGTGGTATGACATTCATTTTTAGTTTGTAGGTCCTGGGTTTGAGCCTTGCTTGGCACATAGTTGAGTCCTTGGAAAAGGCTCTTAACTCACATTCTCTCACCATAGTCAGATGTAAAATGAGTACTTGGCCGTTAACAGAGTTGACTCTCTTGGAAAATATTGTAATACGCCTGACAGGCTACAACATGCCTTGCTCTACGTGTTACGTGTTGCTGTTTATCATCAAACCTTTGTAAAGCACTTTGAGCATGTTTAGTGGATATTGTGCTAAATAAAATCTGAAGTTTTTTTGTTTGTTTAAAAAAAAAGTCTAGATTAAATTATATAATAGTCCAAACATATTGCTGTTTTGTGTCAGACGGTTTTGTGCGTTCGGGTGTCACAGTTTGACTCTTTGAAAAGTTGGCCGTTATGTAATGTACAGTTAAAGGCTAAATTCTATTCAATAAAGGCTGCATAGGTTTATGCCAATATTGACCTGGGATCCGTGGAAATTCACGATTTTGGAGTCAGAGGTTAAATTTCCTCCTTTTTAAAAAAAAAAAATACATTTCCACCTTTAATGTACTGACAGCGAGATACTTGAGGTGTGGTGGAACAAACAGGCGCAGTTTCCAACCCTCCAGAAGGTAGCTAAATTTAAGAGCCTAGTGTGCTAAAAGAACTTAAGTCACAGGAAGTTAGTTTTTCAACAACAAAAATGGATGTTAAAATTTGTATTAGGCTATATAGAGTACACAAAACATAAAATTATAGTATTGAGATGGGGTGGGGGGGGGGGGACTTAGATTGTGTTCAATCTCCTTCGTTATGGTCCATGTTTCACAGACATACAGGAATGTGGATAATACGTAACATTTAGCCAGACGCACTTTTGTTTTTGTTGATAGTTTTAAGCTAGTGAGGATTTTTCTCATTTTCATGACGTTTTTTTTTTGGCAATGAAGATCCTTCTTTTGACCTCTGCAATAGATCTGCCATCTTCTGTGATGTACTGGCCGATGTATCTATAAGCCCGTACTTGTTCTATTGCTTTGCCGTCTACTGTTATGATGGCTGTGGGTTTTTCTTCTGCTCGTGTGAATACCATTATTTTCGTTTGGTGTTAATGCTGTAAAAATGGGGCTCAGAGGCATTCATTCAAAATGTTCCTCCTTTTTCAAGTTTTGTCTCCATCTCCTCTGAATAATAATAACAATGATTTACAATAATTGTGATGCTATGTTGCCTAGTGGTATGACACTCACCTTCAGACTGGAGGGTCTAGAGTTTGAGTCCTGCTGAGATCGGTGTAATATTGATTCCATTCCCTCCCCACTCATAGTTTTAAAAATGAATATCTACTGGTATAATTGTGTGGCCCTGTGACTTAATGGTAACGGTGTCTCATCTTGTCACAAGAGTCAAGCAATGTTAATCATGGTCAGTTGCTGGATAGAAGAAAGCCATTGTGTGAAATTCTGATCCCAATATTGTGTCCTTGGGTAAGGCACTTTACACATATAACCGCACTCGACTCCGGTGTAAATGAGCATCTGATTGTAGGCAACGATTGAGTGTTAACGGAGTTTTATGCAAAAAATAGATGTCTGACAGCAACTGGTACTGTATAAATGGAAATATGGTTTCATAAGGCCTGCTGGAGGAATAAATAAAGCATTGTGGAGAGTAGTGAGCATGGTAATGTGTTATATACTAAATATTCATATTAATTCTTTTTTTAAAAACCCAAAGAAAAACAGCATTATCTCTGTCTAAAAAAAAATAAAATTATAACGCCTTTCTGGCTAAATGTTTCTTCCTTCATATTAAGTCTTGCTGTCAGCTTGGACCTCCTTGTAAAATGATTTGAACACATTCACCGGATAGTGCTCTATAATTATTTGTTTTCTAACCTTCAAAAGTTCACGGAATTATTTCTTTTTTACCACGTCCTGCAGGAACTTTCATGTTTGGAATGAGTCCTGGTTCAAAAGGCTCGACTTGCCAGACGGTTACGACGGCTGGCAGGCGCACGATGCCACGCCACAGGAACTCAGTGAAGGTATTTTATTATTTATTGGTTAATGAATGAATACGCATCACAGGCATGTATAAGGAGGGTACAGATTTTCGTAAACAGGTGCCTGCGTAAGCTACTCAGAATAAAATGGATGGATAGAATAAAAAATGAAGAAGTATGGAAAAGAACACAGCAGAAACCAGTGGGAGAGGAAATAGGAAGAAGACGAACGATGGAGGTAGATTGGACATACGCTTAGAAAGAACGACTCCACTATAACAAAGAAAGTATTGGACTGGAACCCTCAGGGCAGAAGATCAAGGGGAAGGCCACGAGGAACATGGAGACGAATTAAAGAAGCTGATATACAGAGAAGTGGTAAGACCTAGAATGAGATTAAAAAGATAGCTCAGGATAAGGAAGGATGGAAACTGTTTGTCTGTGGCCTATACCCTGACCCAGGATGAAAAAGGCAATGATGATGATGATGAATGAATGAATAAATGAATAAACAAATAAATACATAAATTGTTGGCTGGTAGGTCCATACTGATGTTAAATAAAAATACAAACAGTAGGGATTGATCGTTCGATCATATATTTATTAACTGAAAAGGCACTGACACCTTGATTTTCTTGCAAGGAAACAACAACAGGAAATGTATCATCATAAGCACAATAAGAATAATGGATCAATGAGAAAAGAAACGATGTATCACTCAGCGTATAACGGTCTAAGGGACATAACCACTAGAATAAACAAAATGAGCAAAGTAAAGTAGGAGTTATCTCATTAACATTATATTATTATCAGATAACATTCAACATAAATTACAACAGCTAAGAATTTTTAAAATGTTAGAATAATGTGTCTCAGTTCTATTTGAATATGAGTAATTCACATTTCATTTCTCTCTCTTTCTCTCTCTCTCTCTCTCTCTCTCTCTCTCTCTCTCTCGCTCTCTCTATCTCTCTCTCTCTATCTCTATCTCCCTCTCTCTATCTCTCTCTATCTCTCTCTCTTTCTCTCTCTGTCTCTCTTTCTCTCTATCTCTCTCTCTCTCTATCTCTCTCTCTCTCTCTCTCTCTCTCTCTCTCTCCTTAATCATACCCATTCTGTTCAAGGTGTGATGCGGTGTGGTCCAGCTCCATTGAAAGCCATCAAAGAAGGTCACGTGTACTTGAATTATGATGTACCTTTCATCTTTAGCGAGGTCAACGGAGATAAAGTCAATTGGATGGTAATTTTGATAGAGAATTAATAGCTAGTCAGAGTGATACTAAGCTGTTAGAAGTCAATTGGATGGTAATTTAATAGAGCATTAATACACTAGAAGTCAATTGCATGGTAATTTAATAGAGCATTAATACACTAGAAGTCAATTGGATGGTAATTTTGATAGAGCATTAATACAAGTCAAAGTGATACTAAGTTCTTAGAAGTCAATTGGATGGTAAATTTAATAGAGCATTAATACAAGTCAAAGTGATACTAAGTTCTTAGAAGTCAATTGGATGGTAAATTTAATAGAGCAATAA
>NC_088366.1:52549692-52557192 GCF_034508935.2 Berghia stephanieae | reverse complement strand
CAACAAAACATGGTGAATGGCACGCTCAATCTTAAAGACTTCGTGTTCTGTTGACGAAGGGGAAACCCAAAACATCCACATCAATTGTTTTTGTAAATTGTATTGAAACTTCTATTGGATTTTATTATTGTTATTTATTTAGTGCATGGGCCAGTGGGCGAAACCCTCCCCCCCCTGGGGGAGTTTTCGCCACATGGTTTTTCTGAAACAGCAATATATCTTGAGTATTAATCCGGGTGTTACCGTTTTTTCAAGTGTCATTTACGAGAGTTACGGCCCTTGAAAGGTCATTAGGTGCAATTTTTTGTGAAATCGTTTTTGTGCATAAAATGGTTGTTTATCACCTTAAAGTTGTTTCACATACAATAATAATGGAGTTTTATTGTAATTTCTCATTTTTTGCCTCATATCATAAAATATTTTACTAAAGCCATATAGCGTTCTAAAATCTTTGATAGCCATTTTCTCTATAATTTGAAAAAAAATATATTACAGTGTACTTGTTTCCCTTCAGGATGAATAAACAAGAGGGAATTTGCACTAGCACAATTCAGGCATGCTTCAGGGACATATAGCACAAATTAATCCGGGTGTTACAGTTTTTTCAAGTATCATTTACAGGAGTTATGGCCCTTGAAAGGTCATCGGGTGCAATTTTTCGTGAACTCATTTTTGTGCATAAAATGATTGTTTATCACCCTAAAATTGCTTCAAATGCAATAAATAGTGGAATTTTATTGTCATTTCTCATTTTTTGCCTCATATCATAAAATATTTTACAAAGCCATATAGCGTTTTTAAATCTTTGATAGCCATTTTCTCTATAATTTGAAAAAAAAATCTATTACAGTGTACTTGTTTCCTTCAGGATGAATAAATAAGAGGGATTTTGCACTAGCACAATTCAGGCATGCTTCAGGGACATATAACACAAATTAATCCGGGTGTTACAGTTTTTTCAAGTATCATTTACAGGAGTTATGGCCCTTGAAAGGTCATCGGGTGCAATTTTTCGTGAACTCATTTTTGTGAATAAAATGATTGTTTATCACCCTAAAATTGCTTCAAATGCAATAAATAGTGGAATTTTATTGTCATTTCTCATTTTTTGCCTCAGATCATAAAATATTGTACAAAGCTATATAGGGTTTTTAAATCTTTGATAGCCATTTTCTCTATAATATGAAAAAAATATATATTACAGTGTATTTGCTTCCTTTCAGTGATAAATAAACAAGAGGAATTTTGTACTAGCACAATTCAGGCATGATTAATGGGCATATAACACATATACATTTGTAACATTTGACCTTGCTGTAGCAAAGAAAGCTTACGATATTGTCTGGCAAAACCCACAGCTTTACAAAACAGTCATTATTCACCTGGGTGTCTTTCACACCATAATTTCATACCTTGGTGCCCTGGGAAAGCTCCAAAGTGGATCTGGTTTTGAAGAAATTGTGACTGAAGCAGGGCTATGTGCACATGGTTCTATGGATAGGGTTATGAGTGGAAAGAACTACAACAGGGCTATACGAGTGCATGTGTCTGTTTTGGAGGCTCTAGAGAGGCTTCTGCTTGCAAAATTTGAGCAGGACACGGATTCAAAACTCAGTAAAGACCTCATGTCTTACATAAAGGAATTCACCGAAGGAATTTCAAGCCATACAGCTAATAAAATTCTCCAGTCAATTGTGTATGCTGAGTTATTTTCCCAGTATGAAGCCTTCAAAGAGAGTGTCCGCTCAGGAAAGTACGGAAAAACTGCACAATACTGGATCCAATACATGGCAGAGTTTGGCTTTCCTCCAGTTTCTGCGAGCTACAAAGACAAACAACTTTCTTCTTCATATATCTTGTTTAAAAGAACTGTGCCCACTGCTTTTTACCATGAATCACCACAATTATGCCAAGTATCTCAGTGTATATTTTGTGTCACTAGCCAACCTGATTCATTCCCACCCAGGGGCAGAACAAATGTTACAAGATAATGGATTTAGTGTCTCCAGATCAAGGACGCCTGCTGGAAGAATAGCAGTTGATATGACCATTGGACAAACAATAAACAAACATGCAAAGACAAAAAGAGGTATTGTTGGGTTCAGCAAGAGTCTTCCAAGCTATTACCGTTGGAGTGTTTGTTTTTGTTTTTGTTTTTAAGGGTTTTACCGCGCTTGCAACACATTAAGGTCATATCAGCGCCAGTAAAAAGGAAAGAATAGGATAGTAAAAAGTTATAGAATTACAATTAAAGCACAAAAGAAAAGGTAAGACAAAGGGGAACGGGTTCAAATAGGGAACAGATGTAGATTCCAAGAGCACACCGTTAAAGTACTTAGTTTGAGATCACCTAAAAGTCTCATCCAGACACAAGCACAGGTCCCAACTAAGAGGAATACACTCAAATGTTTACCAATCATATAATATAATATGTAAACTAAACATAATACATAACAGAGAGATGATTTACAAGGAAAAAAATATCATCTCCCAAAACTATAACTATACATTCGACTGTTTCCCTCCCAGTCAAGAAACTCCGGCAAGGATCAGGACAAAACTAAGTAATCTCATTCCAAGACAATGACAGGAAACAATTGGAAAACAGGTATGGGGGGATAGAAGACACAGCATGTACCTCCCTGCCCACTATGGGAGCCGTTGGAGTGTAACAAGACACAAACGAGCAGAATATGTATCAGCAACCCAAAGAATGATCAGCAACAACAACTGTATAGATATAGACACCCACAAAGAATTGAGCCTTGCAGAAAAAAAAGACAAAGTGAAAAGCGAGTGCAAAAGATCCTCCAGGCATTTTCAGCATTTATCAATCCCTTTGAAGTTGAAGATGGTCTGGTCAGTCTAGCTTCAGGAATGAAAGTGCAAGAGGATGTTGCTGATGACCTGCTAGCCGTGGAAAAAAACAGGAAAAAGATTGTTTGAAAGTTTTGTTGAAAACAGACTGAAGGAAAAGACTGTAGAATTTCACAAGCCATTAGAAAGGAACAAGACCAAGACATTTGCATCATTGAGGAAAGTGGTAACAGTGAAAAAAAAGACATGAACGTGGTCAAAATCAAGGCACAGAGAAATTTATTTGGCCAGCTTCTTGTTTTGTCCCAAGAGCACAGTGTTGATCTTCAAAAAGTTCTTGTAAGGATATTGTTTTTATGTACTTACTGCATCTTGAATCAAGAATCCCTTTTGAGTATCAATTATTCTTCATGATATAACAATGGGATTTCGTTCAAAAGTCTTCGGTAATGATGCTTCACTTGGGTTGTGAACAAATTAGTCTTTTTTCATGATATATCTATTGTTTTTACCACATCTTCAACTTACTTTTAAATGTGACAACTGGACATCAATATCATGTTTAAAAAGAATGAAAATTATGATGAATTTGGCATCCCACAAAGTGGAGAAAAATTTAAGGGTTGCGTACACTTTTAGTTTTTCCTGTTACGTAGAAATATGAAGGTTGTTGTTGAGGCTTGGGCCATAGCTTTCTTCAGTGCTACATTTTTAATGAACATGCTGTTTTTGGCCATATTTAAAATAATTTTTGTGTATCTCATGTAGTTCCATATCTGAAGCAGACGTCGGAGGTCATCTTCCGCCAAGCTGATCTATCTCTTGCCAGTTCTATTAAAGCAGCGCCACCTTTCTCAGCTTCATCTGTCCAAGTTCTTATCCCTTTCAAATACGTTATTCTTTGTCTTCCTCTTATTCTTTTTCCATTCATCTTTCCAGTCAAGGCGAGTATTTCCAAACCAGGGTGGCGGATAATGTGTCCTAAAAATTCCATTTGGCGTTTGATGATTTTTGTTATCAGTGATCTTTTTCTGTTTGCCATTTCTAAAATTTCTTCATTTCTTTTCCTTTCCATCCATGACACCCTCATCATTCTTCTGTAAAACCACATTTCCACTGCCTCCAGTCTTTTAACCATGGTCTTGTTTATGGTCCAGCTCTCACAACCATATAGCAGCACAGACAGTACATAGCAATCCAGGACTTTAATTTTTGTTTTCATGCTAATATTCCTGTTTTTCATAATTGTATGCAGCTGGTTGAATGCATTCTTCGCCATACCTATTCTTTTCTTTATTTCAAATTTTTGTGTAAAACACTGAAATAGCCCATAAGTTTAGATATGACACTTCATGAGATTACTGACAAATTGTTTCAACTTTCTGTGAATCTATATAATATTTACAAATTGAAAGCTTGTGCACATAGTTTGATAGTATATTCAATTTCCTTCAGTTTGATACCCAATTTGCATATATTTGAAGTATTATTGTAGTCTCCAGAGCCAAATAAATGTTGTCTCTTTTTTGCAAGGGGACACAACTCACTTTTTTCAAAGAGCCATAACTCTCTTAAATGACACTTATTTTTACGGTAACAGTGAAATTTGTATGGCCAATAAGCTCTATTATTTGAAAAACATAGTGGCATAAACTCCCAAAGGGGGGGGAGGGGGGGTCCCAGTGGCCTAAGCACTAATTTCTTTAAACTTCAAGCGCAGTATTTGCATTACAATCCAAGGCAGTGATTACCTATCATACTGGGTGAATTTATTCAATCTCGATCTCTTTCTGTGTGTGTGTGTATCTCTCTCTCTCTCTCTCTCTCTCACACACACACACACACACTCTTTCTCTCTCTCTCTCTGTGTCTCTTTCTCTCTATCTATCTATATATCTCTTTCTCGCTGTCTCTTTCTCTCTATCCACCTCTCGCTATCTATTTATCTCTCTGTCTGCTCTTTTTCTCTGTATCTCCATCCATCCATCATCCATCCATCATCCATCCATCCATCCATCATCCATCCATCCATCCATCCATCCATCCATCCATCCATCCATCCATCCATCCATCCATCCATCCATCCATCATCCATCCATCCATCCATCCATCATCCATCATCATCCATCCATCCATCCATCCATCCATCCATCCATCCATCCATCCATCCATCCATCCATCCATCCATCCATCCATCCATCCATCCATCCATCCATCCATCCATCCGTCTGTCTGTCTGTCTGTCTGTCTGTCTGTCTGTCTATCCATCCATCCATCCATCCATCCATCCATCCATCCATCCATCTATCTATCTATCTATCTATCTATCTATCTATCTATCTATCTATCTATCTATCTATCTATCTATCTATCTATCTATCTATCTATCTATCTATCTATCTATCCATCTATCTATCTATATATCTATCTCTTTCGTTTTATTGATAACATTTTTCTTGCAAAAAGGTAATCAAGACTATCTGGAGTTATTCATTCATATGATATGTTCTATTTCCTTTATTGTTCAACCAATCAGCAAGCCCATCCGGCCAAATGAGACGGTCAGTTTCAAGTTTGAGATGTGCCCACGCAGGTCCGGCACACAGGAAGTGGAAGCGACCTTCACCTCTGACCAACTCAGTGGATGTGATGGGTCCATCGAATTCCACGTCAAAAGGAGCTAAAATGTCACCACTTTCATTTTTGCTTAAATCTCTCCTAATTCAGGATTTTCCCCAAAACGTCACACCCAACTAAAACAAAAATATATTTTTTATCACTCAAACACAATAGCAGTAAAGTTCTTGCGATACATAATTTCTTTAGCAAAACATCTACTTTACAACACACTGTTCATTTTCTTTAAGTTTTAACGATGTTCAAAAGAAATCTGAATAAGAAAAATGTTGGTTGTATCGTAACGAATGTGACGTTTTTCCTATAGTTGGTAAGGAGAGGGTTAACTTTTAACCCATTTCTGGCGAGCACGTTTTTGCAACACAATAATGGACTTGATTTAACATTGTTGTAATGGACAATATTTGACATCGGTTCGAGAGTATTTAAAATTACAACAATGCGCCCATAACAATTTGGGTTACCAGACCTGTAAATTAGTACACGTCGTACATTTCCTATTTTTTAATTTCAATAATAATAATAATAATAATGCTTTTATTTTTAAACATTCACGATTAAAAAATGGCAATTTTTAAAAATGAATTTTATGTCAACGCTTTTCTCATTGCTTTTAAATTCTGTTGCTCTTACTTTTTTTTTCTTCATTCATCAGACAATTCATTCAGCATAAAAATCAACCATTCACTCTTCTCTAGGCAGCATAAGAACTGTTTTTGTTTAATAAAGATACACGAATAGAAAAATATAGATGTTTTGTTTTCTTTGAGTGCTAATTTATAATTACATAATGATATTTGATTCGATTAGTGGCTGGCTAATTATTATGTTTGGTGTGTGTGAGTGGGGGGGGGGGGGGGGTGGATATACCTATCTGATCATGCCTAAAAATTGTCCAATGACAAATTCAAAGGTTTGTTTTAAGGCAGTGGGGACGATCTGTGGCACAGTTGGTAAACCACTTTCTTCAGACATAAAGGAACTGGCATTGGTTCAGGGTGTCGTCAGCGTCTTGATTCCAAACTCTGACCTCATCATCATCATCATCATCATCATCATCATCACCATTGCCTTTTTCACCCTGGGTCAGGGTATAGGTCACAGACAAACAGTTTCCATCCTTCACTATCCTGAGCCAAAATCATTCCATGTCTTATCACTTCTCTGTATATCAGCTTCTTTAATTCTTCTCCATGTTTCCTGTGGCCTTCCCCTTGATCTTCTGCCCTGAGGGTTCCAGTCCAAAGAACATATCTCCACACTCGACTCAGGTAGGAAAGAGCACCTAATTATATGCAATGATGAATATTGCATGAACAACTTTTTTAAAAAACTGCGCCCAACAGGTGACTTTAAATGTATGAAATTTAAATTTGGTTCCGCAGTGTCTTCTTGGGAAATAAATTAAGCTGTGCGATGTGTATTAACTTTTAACCGCGTAAATGGACTCAGGTGTGAATGAGTACCTTGCTATGGACAATGAAGGATATTAACTCACTCAATCCTAGAGATTTTTGCCACTTTTCAAATATGGAAAAAATGTATTAAAAATGAGCATGTACATAGATAGTTTTATTCAACTACAATTAACATGCAAAAATTAAAAACTTAAGCTTTGATTCTACGCCTATAATTTGTCTCAGAAAAAATGTAATAAATAGGCATGAGGTAAAAGTAACCCAGGTAAACTACGGATATAGTCAGTGTTAGGGTTGAGTGAGTTAAAACAGTGTTAGTAGTATAATTGTTTATTTTTGTTTTTAAGGGTTTTACAGCGCTTGCAACGCATAAAGGTCATAGAAGTGCCGGTAAAGGGAAGAAAATGGGATAGTAGAAATTCCTAGCTTTACAATTAAAAGCAACAAAGAAAAAGTAAGACAAAGGGGAATTGGTTCAAATAGGGAACAGGTGTAGATTCCAAGTAAGAGCATACTATCAATGTACTTAGTTTGAGATCATCTTAATGAGTCAGCCCGACACAAGCCTGACCCCCCCCCCCCCCCCCCCCCGCTCCCCCGAGGAAAGAGGAAGCGAAAAATGGAGACA
>NC_088366.1:52537192-52544692 GCF_034508935.2 Berghia stephanieae | reverse complement strand
GAAGAAAGAAGAAAGAAGAAGAAAGAAGAAGAAGAAGAAGAAGAAGAAGAAGAAGAAGAAGAAGAAGGCGTCATGTCCCGTCCTACTTGGTAAATGTTGCTCTTGGCCAAGGACCCCTTGTAATGAGCTTTGAGCACCTTTAGTGGATATTGCGCTATATAAAAGCTGAATTAAAAAAAAAAGAGATCTTATGTTGCCGATGCAAAAGGACGTCAATTTTTTAAAAAACCACAACCTGACATAATTACCGTTCCCATAATAATAATAATATATATTTTTATACGACTATTTTAGATTGGTTGATTAACCTAGTTTTCTAACAGTATCACAGAGACCGGAGACAGGATGAATGAAATATCGGAAAACAAGCTGGTATCGTTATTGATTTTACGTACGTAGGTGCTGTTGTCGTAATTGACACGTTTCAAATACAATCGGATCAGCACATAAAGTATCGAGTATCGACACAGGGCATTGAATTGGATTCAATAGTCTGATATCACGTCACCCAGCAACGTCAGTAAATCATCAGTAAAAATGAGTACCTGGTCCTTGACAAAATTGTTGTCAGTCCGGAAAAAAAGTAATATTATTATCGCCTAACAGGCATCACGACTCGTCCTACATGTTAAATGGTACTGTTTGCTAGGGACCCCTTGTAAAGCATTTTGAGCACGTTTAGTGGATATTGCGCTATATAAAAGCCCAAGTTTTCTTTTATGTGCGTGTGTGTGTGTGTGTGTGTGTGTGTGTGTGTGTGTCTTAATTTGTTTTGCTACATACAATATTTAATCTCGTTAAAACAGCTTGCAATTCGTTGTATAAGAATCGTAAATTACTAAGGGGTACTGAATCATAAATTTGTGTATGATTAAAATTTGCATAAAAATGATAACTCAGATTGAACCTGGATATCACACTAGAGAGGGGCTGCATACATTCAGTGAAAAGGATATGTCCAAGAACAGAGCCTTCTGATACTCCAAAGTTTAGTAAAACTTGCTCTGACTGAACACCATTGACCACGAGTCTGCCATCGACCCTGTAAATATGATGTAAACCATTAAATGGCAATTTTACGCGAACATATTTTCTAGTCTTCTTAACAAAATGTCATGGTCAACGGTGTTAAACGCAGTTGAAAGATCTAATAGGCTTAACACATTGATATTGTTCGCATCGGCATTAGATAACAAGTCATTAAAAATTTTAAGAAGCGCCGTTTCAGTACTGTGTTGCTATTTGTAGACTGACTGGAAAGGTTGTTCCAAACTGTTGTTCTTAAGACGAGATGATCATTGTGTAAGAATGACCTACTCCAAAAAAGGTAAATTTGATACAGGACGATAATTGTTTAATACATTGTGGTCCAGCGATCGTTTCTTCAGTATTGGTTTGACGAGGGCACTTTTAAAACATGATGGAACTTCGCCAGTCAGTATGGATGTATATATGATTCATGTAATGGATGGTAATAATGAATCGATGGAGCTGGCCAAAAGCTGTGCTAGTAAGGGATCAAAGTCGCAGGATTTAATGTGGGCTTTTGTGATCAACTTTTTTTACAAACCTGGATGAAAATGGATTAAAATTGTCTAAAGGGGTTCCACAGAATGTATATGTATCAAAAGATGGTTCATGCTGATCTAATACAATGGAATGATAATTATAATAGATGAGTACCCGTTCGTAATAGCCTTTACTTTATTTCTCCTCAATTATTGCAGGCTCTCCAATAGTAGACTGAAGTCGAGAAAGAGCTTCATGACGGAAGAAAGCATCAACCCTGACCATGCAGCTTTGTACAGGCTTTCAACATGGATGGAGTGAGACAATCATGCAAATGAAGCTGTTGAAGATCCGAGAGAAGAACTGTTCTACGGAACCGAGCTCCCCAGGAATGAATGGGTAACACTGAACAGAGCACGGGTAAAAATTGGGAGAACAGCAGGAAGCATGAAAAAGTGGGAGCTGGCGGAGACTAGCTTGAGTACATGTGGATACCCAGAGCAGACGACGGAGCACATCCTTAGAAAATGCCAGGATGGGCCCAAACAGTTCTATGAGTTGGAACGTTATATCCGACTGGTAGATGTTGTGAGTATTTTACCTAAACGCATACTATCAATATGTGCAGGAAGTTCTAACCCAATCATACAAGCAGCCCTGTGTGAGACTGAATCAAGTGCCAAGCCTCTGCCAGCCTATCAACCAGGGAACGCCCATACTTCTCAACCACATACGTGTCCTCCAGCCGTTTCTGAGTGTCGTTAGGATTCTCCCAGTCACGATAATGGTACAACAAGGCAGTGTTAGGATTCAGTCTATCCGTTGGCCCAGAACTGGCCCACACTTCATGAATCCCCGCCGTCTCCACAAACGCGGGGTTTACTATATACTTCGATCTATGCCCGTTATGCAATATATTATCCTCACGTAACGTATGCCCTAATACAACCGAGTGATACCTCTTCACCTCGTCGTTTCGCAGAAATTTTCCGTCAAGTTTCGGCCATTCTTTTCTGAAAAATGTACATCTGGCCTGAAATGCGACAAACTTTGGGTTGAGTTTTAATCTGGATTTGACTAGATCTGACCAGTTGAGGTGATCGGACCTTGTAGGAATGATGAATTCGTCCAGGTCTTGAAAGACTATGTAACGGCTTTGGGATTTGTATCGGTACAGGCAGTCGTTGAGGGCCGCCAGTTGGCCAAAATAGTGAGCTTGCCTGGGAAGAGCTGATGGCCATTGCAGTATTTCGACCAATCCAAGATCTCGGTAATGGTGTAGAAGCTGTTGATAGGAAGAAAAAAAACAATAGACACTGAAACTGTATTATATAGAAGGAACGATTTTGACCTCACTCAGCTCATATTTATTGTATTTAGCCAGCTATTTTATGAGTAGTTCTCACTAAATTGTATGAAGAGTATAAACGTTTAAGTGCACACACACTGTATGTGTGTTGTTACGGTATATCTGGCTGGCGGATGTTGTGTCTGTTTTTTTTTTAACTAGACGCATATCATTTATAGAAATACAGTGGAATTCGGGTGAAGCCAACACCGTCAAACCAGAAAAATTGGTTTGCCTTTAAGAAAGTTTGACTTTATCCATTATCTATGGAACACATTTAGATAAAGAACAGGAAATTTGAGACTAACAAAACGTGTTGACTTCAAGCAGAAGTTGACTATAAGCAGAAGTTGACTGTAAGAGTGTTGACTATAAGCAAAAGTTGGCTTTAAGAATATTGACTGTAAGCAGAAGTTGACTGTAAGAGTGTTGACTATAAGCAGAAGTTGACTTTAAGAGTATTGACTATAAGCAGAAGTTGACTTTAAGCAGAAGTTGACTTTAAGCAGAAGTTGACTTTAAGAATGTTGACTTTATGCGGATTCCACTGTATTTATCCTCTAAATGTGGCCTATCGTCTATAAACGGTATTACATCAGGTAATTCAAATGT
The DNA here is from genome assembly GCF_034508935.2 of Berghia stephanieae. Classification (NCBI taxonomy): domain Eukaryota; kingdom Metazoa; phylum Mollusca; class Gastropoda; order Nudibranchia; family Aeolidiidae; genus Berghia; species Berghia stephanieae. Next base: position 52,541,223 of record NC_088366.1, on the reverse strand, counting down.
TTAAAATTGAATTATGAACTTATCCCATTTTCAAAAACGTGTGCTGTTATATAGCGAAATGTCCACAAAACGTGCTCAAAGCGCTTTACAAGGGGTCCCTGATCAATAACAACGCGTAACATGTAGAACGAGATATGATGCCTGTTAGACAATATGACATTTTTTACCCGAGAGAAACAACGCTGTTAACGGCCAGGTACTCATTTTACACTAGCGTACAATGGGAAAAAGTCAGTAAAGAGCCTTTTCTAAGGATTCAACTATGCGTCGAGCGAGACTCCAACCCAGGGCCTTCCGATCCGAAAGCGAGTGTACTACCACATGACCACATAACCGCACATAGAAGAGAAATAAATAGAAATGGATTGGTCACGATCTTAGAAAACCGAAAAGCTATCAAAACCATCAAGCTTTGACCCGGATCCACAGGGCAAAAGAAAGAAGGACCGTCCAAAGAACACGTGGAGATGAGATGTAGATACAAGCGTTCGGCGTTCTGGACAGAAATGGAGAGTTCTGGAAGTGATGGCACAGGACAGAAAAAGGTAGAGTACCTTTGTAAATGGCCTCGAGGACGAGAGACGCATGCGCACAACCAACATGACGTTCTCTCTCTAATAACTTTTCCGCCGGTGACGTCACAGACTATGGGTGACGTCCAATCAAGGGACGCTACTCTTCCGCTAATCTCATTCCCTATAAAAAAAAAGAAGTTGACGTCACTCAGGTGGTTGTACAGTACTCGCTGGATTCTATCAAGCTATCGGGAGAAGCCAAAAAAGCGTGCTGGAATCCAAGCGTACCGAAATCCAACGGTCATGGGAGGCAGACTTATGATAGTGATAAAATTCTGTCACCAGCTCCAGCGTGCTGGCATGTAGCGAGTAATGTATCTTAGAAAGCCAGTTGGGTCAATAGTTCTCATAAATGCCATCAATCGGATTATAAACGTTTAAGAAGACACAGAGTTTTGTGTTTGGGCGTGATGTGAGTAATTTACTGAAAAGTATAGCATCTTCAAGTTGTCCTTAAGAGCCAGGAATTATCCTGGTTCCTAGTGCGTGAAAAGAACAATAATAATAAGTAAGTATGTAAGAAAGTATGCGAGTAAGTATGTAAGTAAGTATGTAAGTAAGTATGTAAGTAAGTATGTAAGTAAGTATGTAAGTAAGTATGTAAGTAAGTATGTAAGTATTTAAGTAAGTATGTAAGTATGTAAGTAAGTAAATCAATAAGCAAGTTAGTGAGTAAGTGAGTAAGTCTTTACTTTAAGTAAGTCAGTAAATCACTCAGTAAGCATTATAAGTATTTAAGTAAGTTAGTAAGTAAAACTATACAAACTGACCTTTCCTATTTGAGGATGAATACTGTGATTATAGAACACAAATCGATCAGCACCCAGCAGCCTGTTGAACTCTATCATCTCCACAAACATGTGACTTTGGCTGAAGTTTCTATTCAGGGGGGTCACGCAAACTGTAAAATTGAACTGCTGGTGAGATTTTGGAAGACTCAGAGGCAACCGGTTTGACGACGGTGAACACTTATCTTTGAATACGACGCTGACGGCAAAAGGTGGAGGATTTCTTATCAACTGGGATGGGAGATCACACACGATGTATGAGGCCATGTACCTGTGGAATTAACCAGTGGAGTTTGTGACCAATTAAAACATGGAATTTGTGAAACCTCTTTAAACGTGCTCGGACAAGAATAATTGGTTGTTATAAACAGTAACATGAATGAAAATCGATCTCTCTCTCTCTCTCTCTCTCTCTCTCTCTCTCTCTCTCTCTCTCTCTCTCTACTCTCTCTCTCTCTCTCTATCTCTGATCATTGCTATTGTTTCTATACCACCAAATGGATGACTAATTAACTTTTAAGTTTACACATATATTTCTGTTTTAGGTTCGAATGAGCAAGCGTAGAGCGGTGGGTATTTTTCTTAGACGTACACCATCGACAGTAAAACCTGTGTGATTGCTATGTTTACCAATCACTGCCATTGTTTACATTATGACGACTGTCTGAGAGGCGTGGTTGTGTTCCCTTCCATCGTAACCATCGTTAACTTTTGCCCGACACTAGAGCCGTAGCCATCGTTTATTTGTAGCCTAACACTGACAAAAAAAAAGGAAGTCAAAAGACACTATTTGGTCACAAAAGAAAACAAAACGTCAATTGTATTCAATAGTTCAACCAATGGAATCACTTGTTTCCTTGAGCTCTACGTACAACTCACAAGACACTGTACAACCTAAAAAAATGACGTTAAACTATAAGTCCAAGTGGGTTCTAGTGTCATGCTATAGGTTAATAAATATAATAATAATAATAATAATAATAATAATAATAATAATAATAATAATAATAATAATAATAATAATAATAATAATAATAATAATAATAATATAAAATAATAATAATGATAACAATAATAATAATAATAATAATAATAATAATAATAATAATAATAATAATAACATTAAAATAATGATAATAGTAGTAATAATAATAATAATAATAATAATAATAATAATAATAATAATAATAATAATAATAATAATAATAATAATAATAATAAAACAACAACAACAATAATAATAATAATAATAATAATAATAATAATAATAATAATATTGATGATGATAATGATGATGATGAAGACGACGATGACAAGGATGACGAAGACGATAAAGAAAGATTATGATGATGATGATAATGATGACGATGATGATGATGATGATGATGATGATGATGATGATGATGATGAACATATTTAAGATGAGATGATGATGATGATGATGATGATGATGATGATGACGACGATGATGATGATGATGATGATGATGATGATGATGGTGATGATGATGATGATGATGATGAACATATTTAAGAGGATGATGATGATGATGATGATGATGATGATGATGATGATGATGATGATGATGATGATGATGATGATGGTGGTGGTGGTCGTGGTGGTGGTGGTTACTCACTCTCTATTGTGGTCCTCTGGAATAGTATACACATATCCTTTGGTAATATACAAGTTGTCTCTTAGCTTGGGTCCTCCATCCCCATTTGTCCATAAATGACAGAAGAAGGACCTCGGGTCACTTTTGTTCCTCAGGACAATGACACGAACTCTGTCATTCACCAGGTATGCTGTGTACACGTAGGTGCCAGTACCTGCTATGGGCTGGTGTAAGAATAAAGATATCTGTTCGTCATCATCATCATCATCATCATCATCATCATCATCATCATCATCATCATCATCATCATCATCATCATCGTAACCATTGTCATCATCTTTATCATCATCATCATCATCATCACCATCATCATCATCATCATCATCATCATCATCATCATCATCATCATCATCATCATAATAATAATAATAATAATACACATTTATATAGCGCCCATTCTCGTGTAAAACACAAGCTCTGGGCACTTTACAATATAAATATCAATTTTAAGTGAAAAAATAAAAAAATAAAATAATAACAACAATAACAATTCATAGCCAAATCAAGGATTCATATAGAGTCAAGAAAAACAAATACAGTAAAAATGTGTCTTGAGATTCTTTTTAAAAGTAGGTAAAGACTTGCACTCCCTCAGACCACGTGGTAGTTCATTCCAAATCTTGGGGCCGAAACAAGCAAACGATCTATCACCAAATTTTGTTCTTGATCTTTTTTCCGAAATTTTCGTTTGGTCATTACATGATCTTAAAGTGTAATTTTCAAATTTACACATGACCACGTGATCTGTGAGATATGCCGGTGCTATACCAGCCAAACACTTATAAACAAGACACGCTGCTTTGTAATATGTGCGCTTTTCAATGGGCAACCAGTGGAGAGAGGCCAACAAAGGGGTTGCATGATCAAATTTTTTTTTGCCAAAAACTAATCTTGCTGCACTGTTTTGCAGTAGTTGCAATTGTTTAATAGAAGCCTGAGGCAAGTTGACAAGCAGCGAGTTACAATAGTCTAGTTTCGAAAAAATGAGGGAAA
>NC_088366.1:52459692-52532192 GCF_034508935.2 Berghia stephanieae | reverse complement strand
TGGCCATGAACATTTTATAATGGTCATTGACATCTTATAATGGCCATGGACATTTTATAATGGTCATTGACATTTTATAATGGCCATAGACATTTTATAATGGTCATTAACATTTTATAATGGCCATGGACATTTTATCATGATCATTAACATTTTATAATGGCCATAGACATATTATAATGGTCATGGACATTTTAAAATGGCCATAGACATTTTATAATGGCCTTAGACATTTTATAATGGCCATATCAATTTTATAATGACCCTATACACTTTAGAATGACCATATGAATTTTATAATGGCCCTAGACATTTTATAATGGCCATGGACATTTTATAATGGACTTAAACATTTTATAACGGCCATATTATACATTTTATAATGGCCATATCATAGACATTTTATAATGGCCATAGACATTTTATAATGCCCATAAACATTTTTAAATCAATTTTATTCGATCCCTCAGATTTTCGACGCCATTGTTAGGAGAAGCTGGTAAAATTGTGGCCTTAGTAAAGTTATGGCCTGACACTGACCAAAAAATGACGCCAAAAGGCACACAAAAAAAAAGAAAACAAATCGTGAGTTGTATTCAATAGTTCAACCAATGAAATAACTTGTTTCCTTGAGCTCTACTAACGACAACTCACTAGACGTCAAACTGCCGCAAGTCCTAGAGGTTTCAAGTGTCAGGCAAAAAGTTAACGATGGCTACGGTACAATCGTAGCCTGACACTGAGACCTGTCTTTTGACGTAATCTTTGGGTTAATGTCCTCCTTAGCCGTTAGTAGTGCTCAATAAAACAGTTGGACTCATTGGTTGAACTATTGAATACAACTAACGATTTGTTTTCTTTTGTGGCCAAAGGTCTTTTGACATCATTTTTTGGTCAGTGTCAGGCTTTACGTTTACGATGGCCACGGTATAATACGCAGAACAGTTTCGTAAGAATAACAAAGACCTGAGTGACGTCATCTTCGATCTATCTATAGCAGGAACGAAGTCATTTTCACTCAGCTCATTGTTCATTATTTTGGACCGTGAGTCGAGGGATTAGGGCTCACTACAATATAGATATTACAGAAAAGTGAGTGGAGCAGGCACTTATGTTGGTAACAACAAGATATGAAGTGAGTAGAAAAGTGCCAGAAGACAATAGAGAATAAACATTTTTTTTTTCGCGACGGTGGTGGGGTTTGAACCTGCGACCTTATTGGTACGACAATCCGCCTGGCAGGTGAGAGCGTGGCTCTACCGTGTGAGCTATCCACGAACACAAAAATATTCGTTTCAAACTCAAAGTCATTTCTAGATCCCTCTCTCACCCACTTCTTGAGACCGCCGATTCGTTCACCACCATCGCGAAGTAATTTTGACCAGCAGTTAAGCTTAATAGCCAATATTCTCATCACAAACATATAACATAGAAACGATTGAGACATTGAGTATGCTCCGGTGTATGGGGTGAATTTTTAATTCAGAAAAGTGAGTGGAGCAGGCACTTATGTTGGTAACAACAAGATATGAAGTGAGTAGAAAAGTGCCAGAAGACAATAGAGAATAAAAAAATTGTTATTGTCGTACCAATAAGGTCGCAGGTTCAAACCCCACCACCGTCGCGAAAAAATTTAAAAAAAAAAAATTTTTTTATTCTCTATTGTCTTTTGGCACTTTTCTACTCACTTCATATCTTGAATATAGATAGTATGCGCTTGGCTAAGGAGCTCACAACATTGCCATCCGGAAGTATAACGGACCAACACATAAAACTGTGTGTAACCATGATCGTTTATAGTCAGTCTGGTTAATACAGTTTAGTGAGAATTATTCATAAACGCGGATGGCAAAAGAAAAACAACAACAAAGACCCGAGTGGCGTCAACTTCGAGCTATCTATATAAACTCTATATAGACTCCATATAAACGTTTAGTATCGCGTGTTGGTAGGTTTCATCTGTCGGACATATTTTGTGTGTATTTTACAAAAACGCATAACGTGATTACGGACCTGTTCTCTTCCATTATAGATAGAATGCGCTTGGCCAAGGAGTTCACAACATTGCCATCCGGAAGTATAACGGACCAACACACAAACTCTGTGTAACCATGAACTTTTATAGTCTGGTTGATACAGTTTAGTGAGAACAACTCACAAACGCGGATGGCAAAAACAATAACAAAGGCCTGAGTGACGTCATCTGCATACTATCTATATTCATTTATAGATAGAATGCGCTTGGCCAAGGAGTTCACAACATTGCCATCCGGAAGTATAACGGACCAACACACAAACTCTGTGTAACCATGAACTTTTATAGTCTGGTTAATACAGTTTAGTGAGAACAACTCCAAACGCGGATGGCAAAAACAATAACAAAGGCCTGAGTGACGTCACCTGCATACTATCTATAGATAGTTCGAAGATGACGTCACTCAGGCCTTTGTTATTGTTTTTGCCATCCGCGTTTGTGAGTTGTTCTCACTAAACTGTATTAACCAGACTATAAAAGTTCATGGTTACACAGAGTTTGTGTGTTGGTCCGTTATACTTCCGGATAGCAATGTTGTGAACTCCTTGGCCAAGCGCATTCTATCTATACCTGCATTCATCCACCCTCTCTCTCTCTCTCTCTCTCTCTCTCTCTCTCTCTCTCTCTCTCTCTCTCTCTCTCTCTCTCACGGTTTAACCGTGTCCTTCGTAAAGCTATGGCCTGATACCGTGGCCTTCGTAAAGTTATGGCCTGATACTGACCAAAAATGACGTCAAAATGCCAGTCTTTTGTCACAAAAGAAAACAAATCGTGAGTTGCATTCAATAGTTCAACCAATGAAATAACTTGTTTCCATGAGCTCTACTAACGACAACTCATTAAGCGGTGCAAAAAAAATCAAATAATGACGTCGAACTGCCATCCCTTTTGGATTTCAGTATCAGGCCATAACATAAGGATGGCTACGGTTTAACTCATTCAATCCTAGAGATTTTTGCTACTTCTCAAAACTGGAAAAAATATATTAAAAATGAACATACATAAATAATTTTATTCAACTATCATAAACATGCAAAAACTAAAAACATTAGCTTTGATACTCCGCTTAAAATTTGTCTAATAAAAATGTAATGAATAGGTATGGGGTAAAAGTAATCCGGGTAAATTACGGATATAGCGTAGCCATCGTTAATTTATAGCCTGATACTGAAATCCAAAAGGACTGGCAGTTTGACGTCATTATTTGGTTTTTGCACCGCCTAGTGATTTGTCGTTAGTAGAGCTCATGGGAAACAAGTTATTTCATTTGTTGAACTATTGAATACAACTCACGATTTGTTTTCTTTTGTGGCAAAAGAGTGGCATTTTGACGTCATTTTTTGTCAGTGTCGGGCCATAACTTTACGAATGCCACGGATATAGTCGGTGTTAGGGTTGAGTGAGTTTATATCGTTTAGCGACATATACCGTGGCCTTCGTAAAGTTATGGCCTGACACTGACCAAAAAATGACGTCAAAATGCCAGTCTGTTGCCACAAAAGAAAACAAATCGTGAGTTGAATTCAATAGTTCAACCAATCAAATGACTTGTTACCATGAGCTCTACTAACGACAACTCACTAGGCGGTGCAAAAACCAAATAATGACGTCAAAATGCCAGTCCTTTTGGATTTCAGGGTCAGGCTATAACGCATATACCGTAGCCATCGTTAAGTTATAGCCTGACACTGAAACCCAAAAAGACTGGCATTTTGACGTCATTTTTTGGTCAGTGTCAGGCCATAACTTTACGGAGGCCACGGCCAGTGTCAGGCTATAAGTTAACGATGGCTACCCATATACACATAACACACTACATGTTTGTTCATCAAGGGATTTACGGGCGGCAGAGATATTCATCATAACAAAATTGTAAAATGCATCTTAAATGCAGATTGAAGTCGCATTATGCTCTCTTCATTTTTTAAAACTAAAAATCAAAATCACTTATGATTATGTTGTGAGTAAAACAAGAATGGGAATGGCGTATTTATGTTGGCTTGCTTTGTTTGAAAATTGTGGAGGATGAGGAGGAAGAGGAGGAGGGGGGGGGGGGAAGGTTAAAATGAAACTAGTTAACGAATAAATCTTCCAACGTTACTAAATGTCTGTTTTGGTTACACATCATGTTATGCTAAATGTCTGTTTTGGTAACACATCATGTTATGCTAAATGTCTGTTTTGGTAATACATCATGTAATGCTAAATGTCTGTTTTGGTAACACATCATGTAATGCTAAATCTCCGTTTTGGTAACACATCATCTATTGCTAAATGTCTGTTTTGGTAACACATCATGTTATGCTAAATGTCTGTTTTAGTAACACATCATGTAATGCTAAATCTCTGTTTTGGTAACACATCATGTAATGCTAAATCTCTGTTTTGGTAACACATCATGTAATGCTAAATGTCTGTTTTGGTAACACATCATGTAATGCTAAATCTCTGTTTTGGTAACACATCATCATGTAATGCTAAATCTCTGTTTTGCTAACACATTTAGATCTTTCCTCTCAGCACACATAGAATTCACTTTGCCATAAGCCAATCGAACATTGTCTTCGAAAGGACACAGGTACAGTAAAGATAAAACACAATTGATAGTATGCGCTTGGCTAAGAAACTCACAACATTGCCATCTGGAAATATAACGGACCACTCATAAACTACTCAGAAAAAAACGGCTGGCTAAAAAACAATAACCAAAGACCTGAGTGACGTCAATTTCGTTCTATCTTTAGGCTCATTGCTGTAATGGAAATACTCTCAAACCAATCGCATCATCTCACGTGCATGCACTCACCTGTCGGCGTATTTACATTACAATAGTCCAAGGAAGATAATTTAGCGAAAGTATTTACACTACATTACAATATCCAGGGGAGATAATCTTAACGCCACCCACGATTATTAAAATTTTGTTCACACCACTAGACAAAATGGAAGAGGGGAGATAAAATTCAACATTTCCAATTAATATGAAATTGTGGGGTTTGTTTACTCTCTTCATTCAACAATCAGTGTTTCATCTTTCTCTCTCTCTCTCTCTCTCTCTCTCTCTCTCTCTCTCTCTCTCTCTCTCTCTCTCTCCATTATGTGTGGCTTATTCGAATCGTTTGGTCAAATGTTCGAATCCCACTCTAAGCAGCACAAAGTCGAGTCCTTGAAAAAGGCTGTTTACATACATTCTACCAGCTCACTCAGGCGTACAATGAGTACCTGGCGTTGTCCGAGTCTTTATAAATAATGTGAAAACGCCTTATAGGCTTCATGTCTCGTCTAACAAATTAAGTATTGCTTTTGGCTGGAAACCGTTTGTAGAGTGCTCTGGACAATTTAGTGGATATTGACCTATATAAAGGCTCAAGCTTTTTATTGCATTTACAAGTAAGCAAATCATTTATTTTCCATTCAAAATTTCTGAAAAGGATTAATATCACTGTTTTAATGCCGTCAGCTATCGCCATTTCACATCGATGGTATACTTAAGTAAAATACTCAAAAATTATGTCCACCAGATCAAACGCAGCTACGTGTAACTTTCCAAAGTGACAATTATTGGGAGTAGGCACTGGTGTTATGAACAATCGACCGATTTTATGGGGGTGATTTTTTTAATCCTGCGTTTGGGGCGATTTTATTTTTTCCTGGTGTTTTTCTTTCTTCCATTCTTTGGCACTCTCTCTCTCTCTCTCTCTCTCTCTCCCTCTCTCTCTCTCCTTCTCTCTCTCTCCTTCTCTCTTTCTCTCTCTCTCTCTCTCTCTCTCTCTCTCTCTCTCTCTTCATACACAATTTTTTTCAGATCTTGTGTGCGGCTTTATGGTCCTGGGTTCTGCGCATAGTTGAGTCCTTGGAAAAGGCTCTTTAGTCACATTCTTTCACCGTAGACAGGTGTAAAATAAATTCCTGGCGTTGTGTCAGTCGGAAAAAAAATTGTAATATCGCCTGACAGGGGTCATGCCTCGTTCTACAAGTTTAGTGTTGCTGTTGTTCATGGACCCCTTTGTAAAGCGCTTTGAGCACGTTCAAAGGATATTGTGCAATATCAAAGCTCAAGTTCTTTTGTTGTTTTTTTTCTTGTTTTTCTTTTTTGCTTTGTTTGCACTGTCTCTTCTACACACTTTTTTTCAGATCAACGAGTAACCTTAAACGTGTTTTTGTTGTTGTCTGAGTTGGGTCCAAGTAGAGAAAATAGTATGCGCTTGGCTAAGAAGCTCACAACACATTGCCATCTGGAAGTATATCTGACCAACTCACAAAACTATGTGTAACCATGAACGTTTATAGATAGTATGCGCTTGGCTAAGAAGCTCATAACATTGCCATCCGGAAGTATAATGGACCAACACACAAAACTGTGTGTATCCATGAACGTTTATAGTAGGGTTAATACAGTTCAGTGAGCATTACTCATAAACGCGGATGGCAAAAAAGATCAACAAAGACCTGAGTGACGTCATCTTCGAACTATCTATCGTCTGGTTAATACAGTTTAGTGAGAATACGCTTCAACAGTCAAGACGTCACTTCCCTCGGTAGTGACGCATGGTAACTTAGTAACTGGCTCTAAACTATCGGAACAATGGCGGACACCCTAATGAAATACTTCTCCGACGAGCATAACAGTGTGTCCAGAGGAGAAAACATTATAAATTTGATCATGTTTTGACTTTTATACATTCTGATCACATGACATATGAAACGTTCTCGCCAGCAAAGTACCCATTTTCTTTGTTTAGAACCAGGCTGGTTGCCGTTGCTGGGCGACGTGACATCAGACTAGTGAATCCAATTACTCATAAACGCGGATGGCAAAAAGCAACAACAAAGATCTGAATGACGTCAACTTCATAATGTCTATAAAATTAGTACATTGTTTATCACACCTTCATTCTGCTCATAATTGGTGACCGACCATATCAAACCAGTATCACGTCGAGGTCGTTTTGTTACTGTTTTGTTTGTAATGCTTTCAGCTCGCTGACGACGCAATGGGATGAAACCTTTCCATGTGCCCGAGGTCATTGGTCACATTCGAAGCTCAAAATACTGCCATCCGGAAGTAAAACAGATCAACACACAAACCTATGTGCAGCCTTAAACGTTTATAGTCTAGTTAATACAGTTTAGTGAGAATTACTCATAAACGCGGATGGCAAAAAGCAACAACAAAGACCTGAGTGACGTCAACTTCATTCTATCTATACTTTCTAGGTTTGTCCTCGAAAAGATCTGTAGAATTCTATCACCATCCATGTGAAATTCAACTATCTTGTCCCTCAGAATAATAAGGCTATTTGGATCCGGAGATTAGCCCGTTTACTACAGAACTAAACAGACACAGCATTCCCTTGCTACCTATTGGACAGAACGCTGGTCTGACTCAAATCTCTTTCCGCCAGATCTAACAGGTCCTTTTATCCAATCACAGCTGGATGGATAGGAGGAAGAGGAGGGGGATGGGGAGGGGGAGGAGAGGGGTGGATAGGAGGAAGAGGGGGGGGGGGGGGGGGGGGGGGGCCAGAATAAAAGAATTCCCGACTTCGCCCAGGATCGATCTCGTTCCCTATGCGTGTGAAGCAAGTGCTCAACCAACAGGAAACAAACGTGTATTTTTTTTTAAATGGTTCCAATCTCATTGGAAGTGTAAAACCACTCTTTCGGAGGACTGAGTAAATGCATTGTGCAACTGATCTTCTGCTTTCAGAGTGATGGCATCTTATTTTCTAGAAAGCGAGTGTCATACCACAAGACCACATACACACATCCAAAGATTTAGGAACCGGAATTGTACAATGTGTGACGTTACGACATATCTGCCCTATTGAGCTATCGCCACCCCCCCCCCCCCCCCAGCCAGTCAATAATGTGAAAAAGCTAACGTACAGTATTTCTATGATTGAATATTGATCTACGTTGATATTACTCTTGGGTACGGAAAAATATCGATACCCGTTATGAAATTCAGTCCTGTCATGCAGTACTATATATTATTAATATCAGAAGACTAATTAATATCGATACTGTGCACTTGGCTAAGAAATTCACAACATTGCCATCAGGAAATATGACGGACCAACACACACAAAAAAAACAAACTATGTGTAATCTTAAACGTTTATAGATTGTAAGAAGTTGACGTCACTCAGGTCTTTGTTATTGCTTTTGCCATCCGTGTTCATGAGTAATTCTCACTAAACTATATTAACCAAACTATAAACGTTCATGGTTACACATAGTTTTATGTGTTGGTCCGCGATACTTCCGGATGGCAATGTTATGAGTTTCTTCGCCAAGCGCACACTATCTATAGTCTGGTTGATACAGTTTAGTGCGAATTAAACATGGATGGCAAAAGACAACAAAAACCTGAGTGACGTCAACTTCGTTCTATCAGGAGAATGCTCTCGTTCTCTTTCCGTGTGATGTCAGCCACAAACTTCATGTGCTTATTAACGGCTATTAAAAAAATTATGCCTTTTGCGCCACGATATCATAAGATATCGTCATCTAGGCGTTCCACGAAGGAATATAGATAACTCATCAAACAAGATCTCTGATGTCAACAGGAATCACCCATGTTGTCCAAGTGAGCTATTTGGGAGTTAATAATCTTGCTCAATGAAAAAAAAAACGAAAGTGCCTGAAGCGGGGCTCGAACCCGGGTCATCCGGGTCACAGTGCAATGCCTTAACCACTCGGACACTTCGCGCATAGTTAAAAAACTCATAACATCCGCCAATCGAATATGACGTACGATATAGTTTGCGTCATTTACTTAGATTTCCATTATAACAATGAGCCCATAATGCCTTGGATTATCAGACCTGCAAATAATTGTACCTCCGTCGGTATTTATCAGTTCCTTAAAAGTGATTTTTCCTTTAAAATGTCGTGTCCCGTCGCCTTAAAACGGTAACAAGAGTCAGAAAAACGAGTTTTAAGTTATGATGAAATTTAAGTAAGATTGATTTGCGGTATTGAATAGAATGGCTGCCATTTAATTCTATCGATAGTATGCGCTTGGCCAAGAAACTCACAACATTGCCATCCGGGGCCAACACACAAAACTTTGTGCTACCTTGAGCGTGAATAGTTTGGTAAATACAGTTTAGTGAGAATTACTCATAAACGCGGATGGCAAAATCAATAGCTAAGACCCGAGTGATGTCAACTTCATTCTATCTATAGAACGATAAAGAGATGAGATAATGTGATCATAGTGATTTTGACTAAAGGCTTAAATTTTATCCTGACAAAATAATATCGGTTTGACACTGTTGGACACAAATAGTCTGATGTCACGTCGCCCAGCAACGGCGGCCATCGTGGTTCTAAACAAAGAAAATCGTTACTTTTTATTCTTCATGCTGGCTAGAACTTTTCATATGTCTTGTGATCAGAATGTGTAAAAGTCAAAACATGATCAGATTTATAATGCTTTTTTTCCTCTAGATAAGATTTTATGCTCGTTGGAGAAATATTTCATAAGGGCGTCCGCCATTGTTCCGATAGTTTAGAGCCAGTTACTAAGTTACCATGCGTCATTACGAGGGAAGTAACGTTACGACTGTTGAAGCGTGTTAACAATAATCGGAATTTTTTTTTACTCTTTCAGACTGTCCAAAATTACGATCAATCAAAATGCCAGCCATCTCACTAGAACAACTAGACACATGAGGAAATTCACGCATTCAAAGGAAACCCCACTCAAAAAAAAAACAGAAAAAAACAACAAAAAACAAAAAAAACAACAACAAAAAAAAACAAAAAAAAAACAAGAACAACAAATAAAAACTCACCAATTTACACACTCAAACATCTTCAAATATTATTTCATTTGCACTCCGCACTATCAAATATTGGAACGCTCTTCCCGAATTATGTGTAAACACAACAGGTTTAGACACCTTCAAGCACAGATTATCAAACCATTTCAGCCTTAAACACCAAGAATGGCTACTACTGTCACATTCAACAACTCTATCCGCCCTCGAATACAAATAACATGTACTCAGAATTGAGTCCACTTCCGGTAATATTCAGATTCAGATTAGTCTATGTCGGAGAGAAACTGGTCCCAAGAATTAAATTTTAGAGTGAAAACAGTTAGAATTACAAGATGTTAAACTTATGTAATTTATAGAAGGAACGAACTTGATGTAACTCAGCTCTTTGTTATTGTTTTTAGTCAGCCTTTTTTGTGTGAGTAGTTCTCACTAAATTGTATCGATCAGACTATAAACGTTCAAGGTTAGAAATAGTAATTGTGTGTTGGCGGATGTTTTGCAAATTTGAGTAATTTAACTAAGCGTATAGCATCAAAAGTTGTTTCTCTATCAGGACCACAGGAATCCTCGCCTGTCTATAAATAGTATGCGCTTGGCTAAGAAGCTCACAACATTGCCATCCGGAAGTATAACGGACCAACACACAAAACTGTGTAACCATGAGCTTCTACAGTATGGTTAATACAGTTTAGTGACAATTACTCATAAACGTGGATGGCAAAAAACAACAAGTTCAAAGTTAATTCAATCTTAGGCTTTCGCCAATAAATCACACAATGTGATGACAACATAGTCTACTTGAAAGTGGAAAAAAAATGGTGAATGGAACGAAAAAATAAACTGATACCACTAATAGCCATAAAAAAATACAACAATCGTAATACCACCAATAAGTATAATAATAATAATAATAATAATAATAATAATAATAATAATAATAATAATAATAATAATAATAATAATAATAATAATAATAATAATAATAATAATAACAATAATAACACATATAATAATAGCAAGAATAATATTACCATCATCATTAGTACCACCACCATTACTACTATCACCATTATCATTATCACTACCACCATCACCATCATTATTATGTTTCAAAAAAAAAAAAAGTCCTTGGTACAACTCAAATAATTCACATTTTATGAATTAACATAAGATACATGAAGATAATGATTTTTTACACTGTAATATGAGATTTGTTTACATAAGATTTATATAATCATGAAATATTCTTATAGCAAGAGTAATATTATTGCTGCTGCTACTACTACTGCTACTATTACAACTACTACTAATACTACTACTACTACTACTACTACTACTACTACTACTACTACTACTACTACTACTATTACTACTACTACCATTACCACTACCACTACTACCACCACTACTACTAGCACCACCACTATTACCACTAATAATACTAATAATAACAACAATAACAATAATAACAACAAAAATAATAAAATTATTAACGTTATCACCACCGTTATCGTCACTACCATCATCACTATCACTACCACCATCGTTATCATTATCATAATAAAAATAGTAACAATAACACAATGAACAGTGAGAGTGAAAATCAACATCAACAGACAATACTAATGATGGCAACAACAACGGTTGTCACTATGATCATAAATGTGGATGGCAAAAAAAAACAATAACAAAAACGCAAATGACGTCATCTCTGTTCTATCTATACTGGCCAAAAGAAGAAAATGTGACCCATCGTCTCAAAACGGTATTTTGTCGGAACGAACAAGATGCTTA
Organism: Berghia stephanieae; assembly: GCF_034508935.2. NCBI lineage: Eukaryota > Metazoa > Mollusca > Gastropoda > Nudibranchia > Aeolidiidae > Berghia > Berghia stephanieae. Next base: position 52,520,570 of record NC_088366.1, on the reverse strand, counting down.
AAAGCCGAAGTAAATGTTAAACTGGTCAAAAATATAAATTGTTGGCATTAGCACCTTAAAATATGGTTGTCATTCTCCTCAATAAATCATAAAATCTCAACACAAGTCTGATATTTCAAGCTATAAATTCAATTTTCAACATCTTAACCAACCCGACTTAATACCGTTTTGAGGCGAAGGGTCACAAATTGTCTTGGTTTGACCATGTTTCTTGGCAAACTATAATAGTGTCGTTGACTTATGATTAACGAAGGCGATGGTTACACAGTGATCGTGGGTTTATGTAAAACTGAATAGTAATGCTTGGCTTACACAGTGTGTTGTAACCACAACGCAGATTATCTGAACACATGTCGTAAATTAAAGTATTTTCCTGTTGACGGAACAACGTCACCCGGCTCGACCACAAAATAAATAAATTGTGCTATCTTAACTGTATGCCAGCTGTCCGAGTCGCTCTGTGGCACACACAGGCCCGGAGTTCTACTCGCAATTTTAACACAGACACGCTGTATGGTCTCTTCAAGTGTGTTATTACAGATAATTTGTGATATTATCGTTATCTGAGGGTGACTTGTTCAGATAACAGGGCGTGATATATAATGGGAGCAATCTATATTCATGTTTTCGTCCAACCAGGCCATCAATCACATGATTTGTTGCTGTCCAACTATTGGATATTTCTTAACAAATGTAAACACGCTGCTTTGTTTACAAAAATTATAAACATACCCAAGTGTCAAGCTGAATCGAATGACCAATCGTGATGTTAGATATTTAAAAAGCTGTGAACACTTTTCACTAAGTGAGTCACTTTGAGCGCATTTTGCAATGTGACCAATGACCTCGAGCACATGGAACGTTAATATAGATAGTATGCAGATGACGTCACTCAGGCCTTTGTTATTGTTTTTGCCATCCGCGTTTGTGAGTTGTTCTCACTAAACTGTATTAACCAGACTATAAAAGTTCATGGTTACACAGAGTTTGTGTGTTGGTCCGTTATACTTCCGGATGGCAATGTTGTGAACTCCTGGGCCAAGCGCATTCTATCTTTTGATCATGCCCATTGACCAGTAAATTTTTAACCAATCAAAACACGTAATACGATTTAAGCGAGTGCTCTCAACCAGCTAATGTAATATTGATATTATGGCCTTTAATACATTGACATGTACTAAGCCGTTAATTGCCCTACTGCAGAAGAACGCATATTTTAAAAAATTGACAGAAAACTTCATCCTTCGCATTTCGATCGATTTAAATGACCCTCAATCTTGGCAAAAACTCTCAAACCTGGGACCTCGCGATGTCACTCTTTTGTATTGTCGAATTTCAATTTCTGTCCAGTAGCTTGGCATTTCTGTTCCAAATCAAATGGGCATGATCTATATTCCCTTTCCATGTGCTCTAGGTCATATTTCAAAGTGTGCTCAAAATGAACCATAAAGTTAGAAGTATTCATCGCTTTTGAAATATCATTCATCACGATTGGTCACTATGGTCAGCTTGACACACAGGTATGTTTACAACTTTCATAAACAAAGCAGCGTGTTTACATTTGTTAAGAAATGTCCAATCGTTGGACGTCAACAAATCATGTGATTGATGACCTGGTTGGACGAAAACATGAATATAGATCGCTCCCATTGTGATAAATTTGTAAAGATACAAGAAAGAGCACTGCATTTTAATTTATGAAGATGACAAAAAAATCCTACGACCAATTACTTTCAATGGCCAAAGTCTCCTCCCTCAAATAAGAAGAATGAGAACAATTGCTTTGGAAACGTTTAAAATTTTATACAAAATTGCTCCTCCTTGTGTATCTGATATGGTCCTTTTGAAAAATAACAGATACAATTTTAGAGATTCAAACCTCCTTGATATTCCAAGGGTCAGAACAACGTCTTATGGCAAAAGATCTTTCAGATATTCTGCTGCTGTGCTTTGGAATGAACTTCCCGAAAATTTCAAATTTTAATATTTTCAAAAATCATATCATGTCATGGAATGGCCAGCCATGCAAATGTAATATTTGGAATTACTCTAATCGTACAGATTATATATATATATATAATATATATATATATATATATATATTATATATATTATATATATATATATATATATTCATAATATATTATGTTACTTTTCTTTGTGTGTCATAATTAGAATCTTGATAGGGGAATGTTTTTAAGCGGAAATGTATTACTATGTATTTTTATGCACTATGTGATAAAACCTATGTCGGTCAAAGGCTTCGACTAGCCTGACTAAGTTATTTATGAAACATTTTTTAATGCCGACAATGGATACCATATTTGAAATTGAAATTGAAAATTGAAAGGTCTTTAATAAAGTCACAGGACTGAGAGTTTCTATCAAGGTGAAGGTCACATACATCGATTGATATTTAAAGAACGAGTTTTCTGGCCAAATTTTTAAATACGCCTTTCTAGAGTAGAGCAGGTAACAGCCAGGTGAAGGTGACAGGTGAGGTAACAAGTGAAGGAGACTGTGCTAACATTTGAAGCTGGACAGTTCTACGCCTGCCTGTGTCCAGACACGAACCTTGGTCACAGTTGTGTGGAGACTGTCGACCTCTGATAAAAACACTTATCTAAAATTTTGGTCAGAAACTCGTCTTAAATCGATTAAAATGACCCTCATCTTGTCCAAAACTCTCAAACCTGGGACTTCGCCCGAAGTCCCAGGTTTGAGAGTTTTTGACAAGATGAGTCATTGAAAAAGATTGATATTGGAAGGACAAGTTTTCTGACCAAAATTTTGTAAACGCATTTTTTTTTCAGAACAGATCAGGGGTCTCTCTTACCGAATTCCAATATTATGGTATGTGGCACAATTGAAGTGTGTGTGTGTGTGTGTGTGTGTGTGTGTGTGTGTTTGTGTGTGTGTGTTTGTGTGTGTGTGTGTTTGTGATTATCGGTCTAATGAATATTTAGAAAGTAAAGGTCAGTTATCTATAGATAGTATGCGCTTGGCTAAGAAGCCCATAATATTGCCATCCGGAAGTATAACGGACCAACACACAAAACTGTGTGTATCCATGAACGTTTATAGTCTGGTTAATACAGTTCAGTGAGCATTACTCATAAAACGCGGATGGTAAAAAACAATAACAAATACCTGAGTGACGTCATATTCGAACTATCTATTAACACCTGGTGGAAGTGAACATGACCACGCCCCTCGGACAGCCATCCGAATGTAAACAATGGCAGTAAGTGCTAAACTGGAAAAAAATAGATGACATTATCCTTGATGGTTTACGTTATAGTAAAACACTCACTAGTTTCATACGCCTTATCAATCGCATTATCGCAGTAAAACTTATTAATGTAAGCTTTAACGGTTTCGCTAGTCTAGTAAGAACAAATAATAAAACTCGCCGAAGAAAAAATAATATAGAGCTGGTTGATATCAAATTCCTTCTGTAAGAGAGTTAGCTTACAGCAAGTGGGTTTAATGAGTTCACAATGTTTGTATATCAATTAAACTTGGTCATTATATTGAGTACAAGAAAATTGCTTTCTTTGATTGGTGTTACTTGGTATTTGGGGATAAAAGCATTAAATTATAGTTGGTATTTATTATTTATACAGTATTATTTTGGGCCTACGATAAATTTGAGAGTACCGTATTGTTAATTGGGCGTACGGATTATTTGAGCGTACGACCTTTGATTATTTCGGCGTAAAAAATGACCTTTGGTTAAAGGAATTGTGGGACAGTTTACAATAGGATATAAAACAAAGTGTTTCTGATTCTATTATACCCTTTGATTCTATTCGACATTCTACGATCCTACTTCACGATGAGCTGCACTTTCCTAGTGTCCAACTAAGAATCTTTATTTTACGGACTTAAAAATATTTCACCTATAGTGAAAATGGTTACTTAGGCAAAATGACTTTACATTTGGATTGCTTTTACGGATTTGGAATTTATGAAACTGATTGAATTAAGACCATGCTATTTGATTTGTATTGTCAAATTTCAATTTCTGTCCAGTAGCTTGGCATTTCTGTTCCAAATCTAATGGGCATGATCTATATTCCCTTTCCATGTGCTCTAGGTCATATTTCAAAGTGTGCTCAAAATGAACCATAAAGTTAGAAGTATTCATAGCTTTTGAAATATCCTGCATCACGATTGGTCACTATGGTCAGCTTGACACACAGGTATGTTTACAACTTTCATAAACAAAGCAGCGTGTTTACATTTGTTAAGAAATGTCCAATCGTTGGACGTCAACAAATCATGTGATTGATGACCTGGTTGGACAAAAACATGAATATAGATCGCTCCCATTGTGATAAATTTGAAAAGATACAAGAAAGAGCACTGCGTTTTAATTTATGAAGATGACAAAAAAAATCCTACGACCAATTACTTTCAATGGCCAAAGTCTCCTCCCTCAAATAAGAAGAATGAGAACAATTGCTTTGGAAACGTTTAAAATTTTATACAAAATTGCTCCTCCTTGTCTATCTGATATGGTCCTTTTGAAAAATAACAGATACAATTTTAGAGATTCAAACCTCCTTGATATTCCAAGAGTCAGAACAACGTCTTATGGCAAAAGATCTTTCAGATATTCTGCTGCTGTGCTTTGGAATGAACTTCCCGAAAATTTCAAATTTTAATGTTTTCAAAAATCATATCATGTCATGGAATGGCCAGCCATGCAAATGTAATATTTGGAGTTACTCTAATCGTACAGATTATATATATATATATATATATATATATATATATATATATATATATATATATATATATATATATTATATATATTATATTCATAATATATTATGTTACTTTTCTTTGTGTGTCATAATTAGAATCTTGATAGGGGAATGTTTTTAAGCGGAAATGTATTACTATGTATTTTTATGCACTATGTGATAAAACCTATGTCGGTCAAAGGCTTCGACTAGCCTGACTAAGTTATTTATGAAACATTTTTTAATGCCGACAATGGATACCATATTTGAAATTGAAATTGAAAATTGAAAGGTCTTTAATAAAGTCACAGGACTGAGAGTTTCTACCAAGGTGAAGGTCACATACATCGATTGATATTTAAAGAACGAGTTTTCTGGCCAAATTTTTAAATACGCCTTTCTAGAGTAGAGCAGGTAACAGCCAGGTGAAGGTGACAGGTGAGGTAACAAGTGAAGGAGACTGTGCTAACATTTGAAGCTGGACAGTTCTACGCCTGCCTGTGTCCAGACACGAACCTTGTCACAGTTGTGTGGAGACTGTCGACCTCTGATAAAAACACTTATCTAAAATTTTGGTCAGAAACTCGTCTTAAATCGATTAAAATGACCCTCATCTTGTCCAAAACTCTCAAACCTGGGACTTCGCCAGAAGTCCCAGGTTTGAGAGTTTTTGACAAGATGAGTCATTGAAAAAGATTGATATTGGAAGGACAAGTTTTCTGACCAAAATTTTGTAAACGCATTTTTTTTCAGAACAGATCAGGGGTCTCTCTTATCCGAATTCCAATATTATGGTATGTGGCACAATTGAAGTGTGTGTGTGTGTGTGTGTGTGTGTGTGTGTTTGTGTGTGTGTGTTTGTGTGTGTGTGTGTTTGTGATTATCGGTCTAATGAATATTTAGAAAGTAAAGGTCAGTTATCTATAGATAGTATGCGCTTGGCTAAGAAGCCCATAATATTGCCATCCGGAAGTATAACGGACCAACACACAAAACTGTGTGTATCCATGATCGTTTGTAGTCTGGTTAATACAGTTCAGTGAGCATTACTCATAAACGCGGATGGTAAAAAACAATAACAAATACCTGAGTGACGTCATATTCGAACTATCTATTAACACCTGGTGGAAGTGAACATGACCACGCCCCTCGGACAGCCATCCGAATGTAAACAATGGCAGTTAGTGCTAAACTGGAAAAAAATAGATGACATTATCCTTGATGGTTTACGTTATAGTAAAACACTCACTAGTTTCATACGCCTTATCAATCGCATTATCGCAGTAGAACTTATTAATGTAAGCTTTAACGGTTTCGCTAGTCTAGTAAGAACAAATAATAAAACTCGCCGAAGAAAAAATAATATAGAGCTGGTTGATATCAAATTCCTTCTGTAAGAGAGTTAGCTTACAGCAAGTGGGTTTAATGAGTTCACAATGTTTGTATATCAATTAAACTTGGTCATTATATTGAGTACAAGAAAATTACTTTCTTTGATTGGTGTTACTTGGTATTTGGGGATAAAAGCATTAAATTATAGTTGGTATTTATTATTTATACAGTATTATTTTGGGCCTACGATAAATTTGAGAGTACCGTATTTGTTAATTGGGCGTACGGATTATTTGGGCGTACGACCTTTGATTATTTCGGCGTAAAAAATGACCTTTGGTTAAAGGAATTGTGGGACAGTTTACAATAGGATATAAAACAGAGTGTTTCTGATTCTATTCTACCTTTTGATTCTATTCGACATTCTACGATTCTACTTCACGATGGGCTGCACTTTCCTAGTGTCCAACTAAGAATCTTTATTTTACGGACTTAGAAATATTTCACCTATATTGAAAATGGTTACTTAGGCAAAATGACTTTACATTTGGATTGCTTTTACGGATTTGGAATTTATGAAACTGATTGAACTATGACCATGCTATTTGATTTGGATTTGGAATTTATGAAACTGATTGAACTATGACCATGCTATTTGATTTGGATTTGGAATTTATGAAACTGATTGAATTAAGACCATGCTATTTGATTTGGATTTGGAATTTATCACAACAATAAACTGTAAGAAATGAAAATTGGAACCTGGATTTTTATTTGAATGTCTTGATGTTGTGCATTTAATTATCATCATCGGCCCTTGAACTCTTCCGTCATTATTAACATCTAGAAAACAACGCAAAGAAATATCAATATCATCTATAAAAAAAACAAAAAACACTATACGATCATAAGCCATTACATATGTGTAAACTACGCCACACAATTCATTTTATTGTTTACAAATAATTAGATGTAAGATTTGTCCGAGTGGGTCTAAGGGCATGTCACAAGTCCTTTGTTTTAATTGGGCAAAAATATTATTGTTATTTGAAGAGCGTTTGATAAGCTTGATGATGATGAAGTTGATGGTGATGAAAATTTGAACTGTTATATAGTAGTAGTAGTAGTAGTAGTAGTAGTAGTAGTAGTAGTAGTAGTAGTAGTAGTAGTAGTAGTAGTAGTAGTAGTAGTAGTAGTAGTAGTAGTAGTAGTGGTAGTAGTAGCAGTATACCTTAAAGTACATTCGGCCCCTTAACTGTATATTTATGGGCATTAGTTTTGTATAATATAATAACAAATTTAGAATCATCCACATCGACAAATAACCGGAAACGGAAATACGGGAAACGTCGATAGAGCCAAAAGGATTTTGATAGCTAGCTCTTGTTATAGATAGTTCGAAGATGACGTCACTCAGGTCTTTGTTATTGATTTTTGCCATCCGCGTTTATGAGTAATTCTCACTAAACTGAAATAACCAGACCATAAACGATCATGGTTACACACAGTATTGTGTGTTGGCCAGTTATACTTCCGGATGGCAATGTTGTGAACTAATTAGCCAAGTGCATACTATCTATTGCATTTAGCCAGTCATTTTTTTTGGAGTAGTTCTCACTAAATGGGAGCGATCTATATTCAAGTTTTCGTCCAACCTAGTCATCGATCACATGATTTGTTGCTGTACAACGATTGGACATTACCCAATGTATCTAAACACGCTGCTTTGTTTGTGACAGTTGTAAACATACCCATGAGTCGTGCTGAGCAAAATGACCAATCGTTACGTTAGATATTTCTTAAATGTTAACACTTTTCACTATGTAGGTCATTTCGAGAACAATTTGCAATGTGACCTATGACCTCGAGCACATGGAAATGTAATGTAGGCCATGCCAATAGTCTTCAACAGTCATAACGTCACTTCCTTCCTAATGACGCATGGTAACTTAGTAACACTGGCTCTAAACTATCGGAACAATGGCGGACGCCGTATGAAATATTTCTCCGGCGAGCTTAAACGCGTATCCAGAGGAAAAAAAAACCCATCAATTCGATCATGTTTTGACTTTTACACATTCTGATCACAAGGCATATGAAAAGGGAATGAAAAGTTCTAGCCAGTATGAAGAATAAAAAGTAATGATTTTCTTTGTTTAGAACCAAGATGGCCGCCGTTGCCGGGCGCGTGGCATCAGACTACTGAATCCAATTCTGTCATTCAGACTATAGATAGTATGCGCTTGACTAAGAAACTCACAACATTGCCATCCGGAAGTATAACGGACCAACACACAAAACTATGTGTAACTATGATCGTTTATAGTCCGGTTAATACAGTTTAGTGAGATTTACTCATAAACGCGGAAGGCAAAAAACAATAACAAAGACCTGAATGACGTCAACTTCGAACTATCTACAGCCAGCTCTTTGTTATTGTATAGATAGTATGCGCTTGGCTAAGAAGCTCATAACATTGCCATCCGGTACGGACCAACACACAAAACTGTGCGTATCCATGAACGTTTATAGTCAGGTTAATACAGTTCAGTGAGCATTACTCATAAACGCGGAAGGCAAAAAACAATAACAAAGACCTGAATGACGTCATCTTCGAACTATCTTTATGGCCAGTAATTTAATTTTTTTCTTTTTTGAGTTCTCTCTAAATTCTATCATTCAGACAAAGGATAGTGTACGCTTAGCTAAGAAACTCACAACATTGCCATCCGGAAGTATAACGGACCAACACACAAAACTATGTATACCCTTAAACGTTTATAGTCTGTTTAATACAGTTTAGTGATAATTACTCACAAGCGTGGATGACAAAAACAATAACAAAGGCCTGACTGACGTCATCTTCGTTCTATCTATAAAAGTTTAAGTTACGCATAGTTTTGTGTGTTGGGACGTTAGGCTGATGGTATGAGATTTTTCGATAAACGCATAGCATCAATAAGGCGACGATGACCACGACCGGTCAAGAAATTAAATGTTTGTCCCTTTTAATAATGATATCCATATCGATAATGATATCCATATCGAAAATTGTATCCATATCGATAATGATATCCTTAACATCCGCTGTAGCAAAACATGAAGCTATGTAAAACGCATAAACTTTAGTAGATATTGAACCAAATGAAGCTGACGTCACTCAGCTCTTTGTTATTGATTTTAAACAGCATGTTAGTGATTAGTTCTCACTAAATCATATCAATCAGGCTATACACGTTAAAGCTTAGCCTACACACAGTTTTGTGTACTGAACTGATGTTTCATTTGGCTGGCGGATATTACGAGTATTTTACTAATACGCATATCATCCATTAGTTCACAACATTGCCATCCGGAAGTATAGATAGTTCGAAGATGACGTCACTCGGGCCTTTGTTATTGTTTTTGCCATCCGCGTTTGTGAGTTGTTCTCACTAAACTGTATTAACCAGACTATAAAAGTTCATGGTTACACAGAGTTTGTGTGTTGGTCCGTTATACTTACGGATGGCAATGTTGTGAACTCCTTGGCCAAGCGAATTCTATCTATAACTGGCCAACACACAATACTGTGTGTAACCATGATCGTTTATAGTCTGGTTAAACAGTTTAGTGAGAATTACTCATAAACGCGGATGGCAAAAAACAATAACAAAGACCTGAGTGACGTCATCTTCGAACTATCTATAGATAGAATGCGCTTGGCCAAGGAGTTCACAACATTGCCATCCGGAAGTATAACGGACCAGCACACAAACTCTGTGTAACCATGAACTTTTATAGTCTGGTTAATACAGTTTAATAATAATAATAATAATAGATCTTTATTGTCCATAAATATGGCAATTTGTCATTTAGTTACACTTGTTATAATGTTAAACGATAACTAAGATTGAACAGATATTTCACTCCTACTTATTTTCTCTCTCTCTCTCTCTCTCTCTCTCTCTCTCTCTCTCTCTCTCTCTCTCTCTCCTCTCTCTCTCTCTCTCTCTCTTTCTTTCTTTCACACGTGCGATATACACAACATAAACATATTCATTTCGTTTTCAATTTGTTACGATTGTGGCAATTCGACACCAAAAATTATCATCATTATCAATTGGTCAGTTAATCTTACATTAAATAAATTAATCAGTTAATCAGTCAACGAATCAATCCTTGGTTTTTCTGTACCATATGAAATATTCAAAATTTTTATTGCTGATAAAACGAACGTTGATTTATACTTGTTAGTTCTACATTTAATCTGACAAAACCTTCTCCCAGATGGTAAAAGACTAAATTCATGGTATAAAATATGTTTTTTATTCTTGGTAATTGAGAATGCTTTCCTTTCTATTGCTTTTCCATGAATTCTTTCTACTCCATCAAGAGGATGGTTTATTATTTTTGATGCCTCTTTGATAGATTTTGAAATTTTTGATTTATCTTTAAGTCGACATCCTCCAAACCATATGGTGCAGCCAAACGCAATTACACTTTTAATCAATGAGTCATAAACTCTTAACATAGTTTTCTTCCTTACTTGAAATGTTCTCAATTTCCTTAGGATGTATAATCTTTGGGCAACTTTCTTAGATATTATATTAATATGTTGAGAGAAATTGAGGGAACTATCAATGGTTATTCCTAAATATTTAAAATAGTCAACTATCTCAACATCATCTTTACCGATCGCCACACACTTTAAGTCGTTTTTATTTTTTACACCAAACACCTGTTCTTTCGTTTTTTCAACATTTAATTCAAGCTGATTTTGTTTACACCAATCGGTGAATATATTTATTTGTTTGAAATAATTCTTTTCGGTAACTTTATCTTTTAATAAGCCAAGAATAGCAGTATCATCTGCATATTTCACTATAAAACAATTTTCAAAGGATGGTCTGCAGTCGTTGGTGTATAAGATGTACAGGATTGGGGAACTCACACAGCCTTGGGGACATCCGTTCGACAACGTTCTTTTGTTGGAGATATGTTCACCCAATTTTACACATTGCGGTCTATGGGTCAGAAACTCTTTATACCATTTAATAAGGTAGTTTGGAATATCCATGCTGCACAACTTTTGAAGCAAAATATCTGTGTTCATGGCATTAGTGAGAACAACTTACAAACGCGGATGGCAAAAACAATAACAAAGGCCTGAGTGACGTCATCTTCGAACAATCTATAACAAGAGCTGGCTATCTCTCAAAAACGTTTATAGTTACACATCGTTTTCTGTGTTGGTACGTTTCATCTGGTGGGCAGATGCGAGTATTTTACCTACATGCATAACTTCTACAGAATTCAGGCATAATTTAGTGTTGTTTTGAGCATTACTCACCTTTAGATTAATTCATCCTTATATTATTTTCCCTTTACAGACAGACTCATATTATTATTATCACTTTTATCACAACAATGCATCCCATCCCTCTCATAGGAATCGGGGTTTTTTGTGTAAACAATCCATAATGGCACAGCAGCAGGAATAGGAATGTGCGCACCAACACGCACAACACACTGGAATTAGCCGATAACGACACCAAAATAAATGCATACCATACCAAGTTCAGTTCGATGTCTGTGCTAGTGCTAGTGCTAGCTGCCTTTCCACTTTCCCACCCGGTGATCGTGATTAGCCGAGGAGATTGAAAGGCAAAGCGACCACCACACACAACGGTCACATAAGAATTGCCAGATTCATTTTTAATAATATGCCAAACATGCAACTGTGCATAATAATAATAATAATAATAATAATAATAATAATAATAATAATAATAATAATAATAATAATAATAATAATAATAATAATAATAATAATAATAATAATAGTAATGATAATAATAATGATGATGATGACGATGACGATAACAACAACAACAATAATAATAATAATAATAATAATAATAATAATAATAATAATAATAAATAATAATAATAATAATAATAATAATAATAATAATAATAATAATAATAATAATAATAATAATAAATGGCATTTATATAGTGCTTCACCCCGTTGTCACAGGCTCTATGCGCTTTCCAGTGATATAAAATAAAACATATTACAAATGGCTTGAAAAACAACTTTTCCTTAGATCACATATCGGTCATAATGCACAAAGAAGTGAAAAATGGATTTATAAACCAGTAACTACTGTGCTGTACTCTGTTACAAACACGCATTTAGAAATTTGGCCAGAAAACTTGTCTTTCAAATATCGATCGATTTAAATAATGACCCTCATCTTGGTTTAAAAAAAAAAAAAAATAAATAAAAAAAAAAAAACAACTAACAAATAAAAACAAATTTTTAAAAACTCTCAAACCCGGGACTTTAACAAAGATTTCAAGAGGTTCCAGGTTTGGTTTAACACACTTTTTGTCCAGATGAGGGTCATAATATAAATCGATCGATTTTTTTTTTTTTGAAGGGCCAGTTTTCTGGCCAAATTAATAATAAAATATCTGTCTGTCCAGGGTGCGGCGGTCTACTGGGTTTGGAGTTATTTTTTTGTTTGTTTGTTTGTTTGGGTTTGTTTTGTTTTTTTAATTCCGCTGCCAAGAGTTCTTGATGTTTAAAAAATCATCTCGACTTGACAGCTTATAGTTGAGCATTGAATGTTTTTTTTTTTTTTGGAAACTGGAGTTATCACTTAACCCCCCCCCCCCTTCTCCCCCTCACCCCCTCATCATTAAAAAATAAATAAATAGAAAATAAAAAGGCAAAATGCGAAACTCAATTTTTCGATGCCGACCGTGTTTAGAATTTGGTGGTTAAAATGCCAACCTGACAACCTGTGCCAAAACGCACGGTCTTCGCCTGCCCGATTATCGATCGATCTGTTCTGTCCCTGGCACGCGTTGAACGGAAGCGCTCTGCTTTAACTGTTGTTGGTCATCGGTGGAATCTGGCGAGACGGTTGATGCCGGCCGACGAGTAGCTAACCAGAAACCATTCATTCCATCTCTGGAAAAATTAATTTCGTTATAATAATATTATTAACAGTTGTGGGGCTATCTGGTCTAGTGGTATGACACTCGATTTTGGATCGGAAGGTTTTGGGTTCGAGCCTCGCTCGGCGCATAGTGGAGTCCTTGGAGAAGGCTCTTTACTCACATTCTCTCACCGTACTCAGGTGTAAAATGAGTACCTGGTGTAAACAGCGTTGTCTCTGTCCGAAAAAAATTGTAACATCGCCTAACAGCCGTTGTCCCGTCCTAAATGCTAAATGTTGCTTTTGGCCAGGGACCATAGCCCTACTATAATACTCTTTTAGTACGCCATGCCAGGGACCCATTGTAAATCGTTTTGAGCACATTTAGTGGAAATTGCTCTATATTATATAAAAGCTCATTTTTTTTTAAATCTTAATTTTTAACAGTGAACTACGGTACTCTGTCTTTTGAGAGTTTTTACCAAGACGAGGGTCGTTTCATTCGATGGATATTTGGAGGACGTTTTCTGGCCAATTTTCTTTTAAAATACGCGGGTTTTTCCCCGCAGAGAACGGCAGGTAACTAGTTATAATCTGAAAAGGTGTATATGTGCAGTTATGTGGTCTAGTCGTATGACACTCGCTTTCGGATCCGAAGGTCCTGGGTTCGAGCCTCGCTCGGCGCATAGTTAGGTCCTTGGAAAAGGCTCTTTACTCACATATCTCTCACCGTACTCAGGTGTAAAATGAGTACCTGGCCGTTAACAGCGTTCTTTCTGTCCGAAAAGAAAATGTGATTTCGCCTAGTTGCTGTTGGTCAGGGACCCATGTAAAGCGCTTTGAGCACGTTTAGTGGATATTGCGCTATATAAAAACTCAATTCTTTTTTTTTTATTAAGCAAAGCCAGAGCTCAGAGAAAAATACAAGAACAAAAATCAATAAAAAGAAAAAAAAATCAGCCCACCCCGATTGGAGAAGCCGGTAGAGCGCTCGCTATACAACCAAAGGAAACGTAACTGATAGGATTGTTGTAAAACTCGAGGTGACCAAATGAAGAAAAACCTTTTGTAAAAAATACAGTAAAAGCCTTCAACAGTCATGACGTCACTTCCCTCGTAATGACGCATGGTAACTTAGTAACTGGCTCTAAACTATCAGAACAATGGCGGACGCCCTTATGAAATATTTATCCGACGAGCATAAAAGTGTATCTAGAGGAGAAAAACATTATTAAATATGATATTGTTTTGACTTTTATACATTCTGATCATATGACATATGAAAAGTTCCAGCTAGCATAACGAATAAGGGCCCGATTTTCTTTGTTTAGAACCACGCAGCTCGCCGTTGCTGGGTGGCGTGACATCAGACTATTGAATCCAATTACGATCATTGCATATCTGTCGTAGGTACTCTGGAAGAAAAACACATGTTAAAAATTTTGACCAGAAAACTCGGCCCTCAATATATCGATGGATTAAAATGACCCTCATTGGGTCATAGACCCGGGTTTAAACGTTTTGGACAAGATTATGGTCATTGTTATCGATGGATATTTAGCTGGTGAGTTTTCTGGTCAAATTAAAAAAAAAAAAAAACAGGTTGAAGTTTTTCGGGGTGATAACTAAAAAAAATGGAGCTAACTCTCGTCCTCTCGTGTTCAATGTTTGTGTTTTGTGATGTAGGCCAGGGCTCACAGCAGAAAACACATACCCCTGTGAAGATAAAAAGGCATGTTAATGGATAACCAACTCTGATGTGTAACTGTAATGGTAGCACGCCTGGTCATATTATAGGCCATTTGACACAGTGAAATGAATTGACAACCAAACACATACATTGTAGAATGCGGTGTTCCATATTAGAAGCCATTGGACACAATGAAATGAATGGACAACCAATTAAATACACTGAAGGCTGTGGTGCTCCATATTAGGGACCATTAAATGAACGGAAAACCAAATAAATTGAAGGCTGTGGTGTTCCATATTAGAGGCCATTGGACACAGTGAAATGAACGGACAACCAAACACATTGAAGACTGTGGTGTTCCATATTAGAGGCCATTTGACACAGTGAAATGAATGGACAACCAAACACATTGAAGACGGTGGTGTTCCATAATTATTAGAGGCCATTTGACACAGTGAAATGAGTGGACAGCCAAACACATTGAAGACTGGTGTTCCATAATTATTAGAGGCCATTTGACACAGTGAAATGAGCGGACAACCAAAAACATTGAAGACTGTGGTGTTCTATATTAGAGGCCATTGGACACAGTGAAATGAACGGACAACCAAACACATTGTAGACTGCGGTGTTCCATAATTATTAGAGGCCATTTGACACAGTGAAATGAGTGGACAACCAAATACATTGAATGCTGTGGTGTTCCATATTAGAGGCCATTTGACACAGTGAAATGAACGGACAACAAAACACATTGAAGACTGTGGTGTTCCATAGGACCGTGTCCTTCGTTAACGATGGATACCATAGGACACCGTGAAATGAACGGACAACCAAACACATTGAAGGCTGCGGTGTTCCATAATAGAGGCCATTTGACAGTGAAATGACCGGGCAACCAAATACATTGAAGGCTGTGGTGTTCCATATTAGAGGCCATTAGACACAGTGAAATGAATAGACAACCAAACACATTGAAGGCTGGGGTGTTCCATATTAGAGGCCATTTGACACAGTGAGATGAATAGACAACCAAACACATTGAAGGCTGCGGTGTTCCATAATTATTAAAGGCCATTTGACACGGTGAAATGAACGGACAACCAAATACATTGAAGACTATGGTGTTCCATATTAGAGGTCATTTGACACAGTGAAATGAACGGTCAACAAAACACATTGAAGACTGTGGTGTTCCATAGTAGAGGCCATAGGACCGTGTCCTTCGTTAACGAAGGATACGATAGGACACGGTGAAATGAACGGACAACCAAATACATTGAAGGCTGCCGTGTTCCATATTAGAGGCCATTTGACAGTGAAATGAACGGGCAACCAAAAACATTGTAGACTATTGGGTTCCATATTAGAAGCCACAGGACACAGTGAAATGAACGGACAACCAAATACATTGAGGGATGCGATGTTCCATCTTATAGGCCATTTGACACAGTGAAATGAACGGACATCCAAACACATTGAAGGCTGCGGTGTTCCATAATTATTAGAGGCCATTTGACAGTGAAATGAATGGACAACCAAACACATAGAAGACTGTGGTGTTCCATAATTATTAGAGGCCATTTGACACAGTGAAATGAGTGGACAACCAAATACATTAAAGACTGTGGTGTTCCATATTAGAGGCCACAGGACACAGTGAAATGAACGGACAAACAAATACATTGAAGACTGTGGTGTTCCATATTAGAGGCCATAGGACGGTGTCCTTCGTTAACGATGGATACAATAGGACACGGTGAAATGAACGGACAACCAAACACATTGAACGCTGCGGTGTTCCATATTAGAGGTCATTTGACAGTGAAATGAACGGGCAACCAAATACATTGAAGCCTGCGGTGTTCCATAAGTGAGGCCATTTGACAGTGAAATGAACGGACAACCAAACACATTGAAGGCTGTGGTGCTCCATAATTATTAAAGGCCATTTGACACGGTGAAATGAACGGACAACCAAACACATTGAAGGCTGTGGTGTTCCATAATTATTAAAGGCCATTTGACACGGTTAAATGAACGGACAGCCAAACACATTGAAGGCTGCGGTGTTCCATATTAGAGGCCACTTGACAGTGAAATCAACGGACAACCAAACACATTGAAGACTGTGGTGTTCCATATTAGAGGCCATAGGACCGTGTCCTTCGTTAACGATGGATACAATAGGACACGGTGAAATGAACGGACAACCAAACACATTGAACGCTGCGGTGTTCCATATTAAAGGCCATTTGACAGTGAAATGAACGGGCAACCAAATACATTGAAGACTGTGGTGTTCCATATTAGAGGCCATTGGACCGTGTCCTTCGTTAACGAAGGATACGATAGGACACGGTGAAATTAACGGACAACCAAACACATTGAAGGCTGCGGTGTTCCATATTAGAGGCCATTTGACAGTGAAATGAACGGGCAACCAAATACATTGAAGACTGCGGTGTTCCATAAGTGAGGCCATTTGACAGTGAAATGAACGGACAACCAAACACATTGAAGGCTGTGGTGTTCCATAATTATTAAAGGCCATTTTACACGGTGAAATGAACGGACAACCAAACACATTGAAGGCTGTGGTGTTCCATAATTATTAAAGGCCATTTGACACGGTTAAATGAACGGACAGCCAAACACATTGAATGCTGCGGTGTTCCATATTAGAGGCCATTTGACAGTGAAATGAACGGACAACCAAACACATTGAAGGACTGTGGGGTTCCATATTAGAGGCCACAGGACACAACACAGTGAAATGAACGGACAACCAAATACATTGAAGGCTGCGATAAAAGCATGTTATTCCATTCTTCAACTGGCATTTCATGATAGGTTGGAATGACATTTGAATTCTCTATCCCTTTTTTTAGCGACCATTTTCAGGATGATGATGATGATGATAATAATAATAATAATAATAATAATAGACTCTTATAGAGCGCACAGTATCCTCAACAATGAGGCTCTTGGCGCTTTAAATTACATCAACACAAAACAATTTTAAAGTAGTCTAAATGACATTGAAAAAGAATTGTCTTCAAAGATTTTTTGAAAACAGACAATGATTTGGATTCTCGGACGTTCTGTGGAATGGTGTTCCATACAAACGGATCAAAATGAGAAAAGGACCTGTTCCAGAAATGTTATATCTACCTTGCTTAAAACACTTAAAAAACGTAACTTTTTTAAACACTTATAAATTTTGATCATTGGAAATCAACCAATGTTGTACATAATCTTATTTTCTTAAAGCTCCTTGACGTCTACATGTTTATAGGTTTTTAAACGATCATAACTCACAATCTTATTATACAATTTTAATATTATTATTATTCATGTCATTCAAGATGTGAGACACATTTTCCATTTTATTTCTATTTTATATATATATATATATATATATATATATTATATATATATATATATATATATATATATATACTTGCATATGTGTGGACCTCTCGCTAATATTTGTATGTCATGTTTTTATGTTTCTTTTTTAATCTCGAGATTTTATTGTAAAGTGCATTGAACGCTTCACCGGGAATATGCACTATATAAGCGCAATTTATCATTATTATTATTATTATCATCATCATCATCATCATCATCATCATCATCATCATCATCATCATCATCATCATTGTTATCATTATTATTATTATTATTATTATTATTATTATTATTATCATTATTATTATTATTATTATTGTTATTATTTCATTATTATTATTATTATTATTATTATTATTATTATTATTATTATTATATCATCATCATCATCATCATTATTATTATTATTATTATTATTATTATTATTATTATTATTATTATTATTATTTTTATTATGTTTATTTATTTTTTTAGCCATCCCAGTTTATGAGTAATTCTCACTAAACTGTATTAACCAGACTATAAACGTTTAAGGTTACACATAGTTTGTGTGTTGGTCTGTTATACTTCCGGCTGGCAATGTTGTGAGCTTCTTAGCCAAGTACATACAATCGGTTGACAAGGATGCCTTTTTAAAAACTATTATCTTATAGTATGAGCTTTCAGTTATTCAATTATTATTAAACGTATAAACAGAGAACCCCTGTATCCAGAGTATGGCCGTTTTAAACTTTCTTTTAACTGTCTCTTTACCAGCCATTTTCAAGACTTTCCCCAAAACTACACACCCAACACAAAAATAGATTTTTTATAACTCAAACACAATAGCAGTAAGTTCTTCCAATGAATAATTTCTTTATTAAAACAAGCTCTACACCACACTGTTCATTTTCTTTAATTTTTATGATGTACAAAAGAAATCTGAATAAGAAAAATGTTGGTTGTATCGAAACAAATGTGACGATTTTCCTAAGGTTGGTAAGGAGAGGGTTAAACTCAATTCTTTCCAAACAGAGTTCATTCCGTCATAAGCACCAGTGAGACGCGACGTGTCTCATATTTAACTCCTGAGAGCAGCGCAAGAACTCCAGGAGCTGGTGCATCTGTCGATCCAGAATTGGTAGTAGGGGATGTCGATGATGAGAACGGGGAGGGATCTCTCCGAGTTGCAGTTGTGGTTGCTGATGATGCCGCGAAGGACGTTGTAACCGTTACGTCTGCAGCTCACAACGCCGCCCCAGTCGAACTAGAATAGATAGAGGTTGGGATAAGGTTGTGGTGTGGTGTTGCTGGTGAAAAGGATGTATGATGATGATGATGATTGGTGGTGATGATGGTGGGGATGATGATGATGGTGGTGGGGATGATGATGATGATGATGATGATGATGATGATGATGATGATGATAGTGATGATGGTGATGATAATGATGATGTTAGTAGTAGTAGTAGTAGTAGTAGTAGTAGTAGTAGTAGTAGTAGTAGTAGTAGTAGTAGTAGTAGTAGTAGTAGTAGTAGTAGTAGTAGTAGTAGTAGTAGAGAGTAGAAGCAGTAGTAGTAGTAGTAGTGTAGTAGTAGTAGTAGTAGTAGTAGTAGTAGTAGTAGTAGTAGTAGTAGAGAGTAGTAGTAGTAGTAGTAGTAGTAGTAGTAGTAGTAGTAGTAGTAGTTGTGTTGTAGTAGTAGTAGTAGTAGTAGTAGTAGTAGTAGTAGTAGTAGTAGTAGTAGTAGTAGTAGTAGTAGTAGTAGTTGTGGTAGTAGTAGTTGTGGTAGTAGTAGTAGTAGTAGTAGTAGTAGTAGTAGTAGTAGTAGTAGTAGTAGTAGTAGTAGTAGTTGTGGTAGTAGTATAAATAAACGTTTGGTGCTTTGAGTGAAAGCATAATCTACCACAAAAGCCACCAGGACTGCTTTGCACTTCCTTTCAATACAACAACGACAAAATGGCGACGGAGAACCAAAAAATGGTCATGTTAGGAATTTAAAACTTTCACTAATCCATCAAGGTTTGTTTTTGAGTTTTTAAATGCTACGATATATTGAAAAATGGAATAGATAAACGCCTGACAAAAGATCCGCGGTGAAAATACCGAAAGAGAGGCTAGACCGAGGAGCTTACGGAATTTCTCCCATCTTTTTACATCGAACACTAAAAGATAATGATTAGATTTAACTCTGCCCTCGCCACCCATTTACCGCATTTTCTCCGACATGTCTGAAACGTCACACCCATCCGAACATGTTTCTCCGTCGCCATATTGTGAGTTTCTTAATTAATAATTGATCTTTTATATAGCGCAATATCCACTATATGTGCTCAAGGTGCTTTACAAGGGGTCCCTAGTCAACAGCAACATTTAAGATGTAGGAAGGGACATGAAGCCTTTAAGGCGATATTACATTTTTTTCGGACAAAGACATGGCTGTTAACGGCCAGGTACTCATTTTACACTTGAATACGGTGAGAGAATGTGAATAAAGAACCTTCTCCTAGGACTCAACTATGCGCCGAGCGGGGCTCGAACCCAGGACCTTCCGATCCGAAATCGAGTGTCATACCACAAGAACACATAGCCACTGTTAGCCAAGCGCAAAACATATTTACTTACAAAGCAAGCCTTTTGCCGCGGGTTGATAGTTTCGGCATACAGAGTTCCGATAGGAGGCTGCTCCGTGGATGTAGCAGACGACGAAAGAAGTACTGTAATGAGGTCACTGAACACTGTCACGGCGGCTGCACGGGGAAGACGGCTGTTCATGGGTTTTTGGCTCTCTGGGCAGGGAAAAGATAGAAGTGATAGGGAATAATTTATAAAGACAAATAGACAGTGGCGTGGCATGCTTACAGTATGAAGTGGCGCTAGAATCAGAAGAAAATTACTTAAAACATGCTATATTTGTAAATACAAAAGAAAGAAAATTGAAAGAAAAGGCTTACTTAAATAAGTGAAAGGCGGTATACATCATTTCTCAGTTGTATCTTTATTTTAAATGCTGTAATCCACTTTTAAAAGATGGACGTGATGCCTGGCACCAAACTCAACCAACATAGCCACGCCCCTGCAAATAGATTATGCCCAGCCAACCCTGCGCCATTTAGATTCTAATAATTAATATATGTTTATTGTCAAACAAATACACAATGTCAAGAGAAACTATCTGTGTGGTCCAAAATGATCATTGAAACATCATTACCACCATCACCACCTTCATCACCCCCACAACCATTACAAACTCCAAGTCAACACCACCACTACCATCACAACAACCATCATCATCTACTACTACTACCTACTACTATTACTACTACTACTATTACTACTACTACTACTACTACTACTACTACTACTACTACTACTACTACTACTACTACTACTACCACTCCAACTACTACTACTACTACAACTACTACTACTACTACTACTACTACTACTACTACTACTACTACTTACTACTACTACCACTCATACTACTACTACACTACTACTACACTACTACTACTACTACTACTACTACTACTACTACTACTACTACTACTACTACTACTACTACTACTACTTTCTACTACTACTACTACTACTACTACTACCTACTACTACTACTACTACTACTACTACTACTACTATACTAACTACTACCACTCAACTACTACTACTACTACTACTACCACTACTACTACTACTACTACTACTACTACTACTACTACTACTACTACTACTGACGCTACTACTACTACTACTACTACTACTACTACTACTACTACTACTACCACTACTACCACTACCACCACCAACCAACAACAACACATACACAACCATCATACTATACGACCATCACAATCTACAGTACTATCCTATACATACATCACAACATTACTCCTTACTCATACGGATGGCCACTCACACAACCACTAGTGCGGCTGGACGCGGCCAGTCATCACACCCTATCTGCTGGTGTACCAGAGTAAGAGAACAAAATGATGCAGGACACACGACGATCATCACAAGCATTTGTGTCCTTCTCCATACGGATGGCAGGCTTCACACAACGGCCTAGTCGGGCTGGACGGGCCAGTTCTATCAAACCTATGTCGTTGGCTGGTGGTAGGCGAGGAGGTGGGGGGAAGAGAACAAAGATGATGATGGTGACGACGACGACGATGATGATGATGATGATGATGATGATGATGATGATGATGATGATGATGATGATGATGATGATGATGATGATGATGCAATAGGGGCGGAAATTAAGAGGACGAGATTGAAATGGCTAGGCCACGCCCCTATATATATATATATATATTCTTAAGTCTTTAATAAAGTTTTTGGTTTGATTAAGATTTTTTGCCAAGATGAGGGACATTAAAATCGATCAATATTTGAAGGACGAGTTTTCTGGCCAAATCTTTCAATACACGGGTTTCCGGAGTACGACAGTTAACCAGTATTGGATTTCATTCCATTGTGCGGCCATGTGGTCTTGGGATATGACACTCGCTTTGGGTTAGGAAGGTCCCTGGGTTCGAGCCTCGCTCGGTGCGTAGTTGCCTCTTTGAAGAAGACTCTTTACTCACATTCTCTCACGGTAATCAGGTGTAAAATAAGTACCTGGCCGTTAACAGCGGTGTTGTTTCTTTCGAAAAAATTGTAATTTCGCCTACAAGCGTTACGTCTTGCTCTGCATACATGTTACGTGTTGCTGTCGGTCAGGGAACCCTTGTAAAGCGCTTTGAGAAAGTTTAGTGGATAATGCGCTATATAATAGCTCAAGCTTTTTTTTACCTCTTGTAGTGCTATTGTAGTTGTAATGGACTTTGAAGCTCTTGATGCCAATACGTTGCTCCTCTGGTTCTCCAGTCATTATCGTGTCCTTCTCTCCTATCACTGCTGTGGCCACCTGGACCTTGTTCTCGGCCAATCTGGTTTGAAGGAATACATGGGAATTGTCAGATTCGGCCAAAGAATTGTTCAGCGGAACGCATATGAATTGTCAGAATTGTTCAGAGGAACGCATTGAAATTGTTAGAATTGTTCAGAGGACGCATATGAATTGTCAGAATTGTTCAGAGGAACGCATTGAAATTGTTAGAATTGTTCAGAGGACGCATATGAATTGTCAGAATTGTTCAGAGGAACGCATCGGAATTGTCAGAATTGTCCAAAGGAACACATAGAAATTGTCATAATTGTCCAAGAACACATAGGAATTGTCAGAATTGTCCAAAGGAACACATAGGAATTGTCAGAATTGTCAAATGTTAAGGCAACAAGTAAAACAAAAATTAAAACAAAAACCTCTCCGATGGATCATATGACCTTGTCGCGGTCGGAGGGCTTGCGTGTCTCGATGATCGTAAGTGAGAGGCCAGACCAAGAATGATCTACAACGGTCAGCATCGTCAACAAGGAAGGAAGAAGGGAGGAAATCAACCGTCGAGTTCAGCTTCCCCTAGTCCACACCCTTGGGTGTGGGTGTTGTCCACGACGTGGGGGAGGGGTGAAAAGGGACTGACTCTCTACAGGACATCCTCCCGGATTCCCAACTTAGACCATCTGACCACGGGTAGATGGAGCTCGTCATCGGGGGATCGACATCCATCTGAGAGAAGGACACTCTGAGCAAAAACCTGGACAGATGGAGTTCGTAAACGGGGGACCGCAATCCATCTAAGAGAAGGACACTCCGAACAAAAACCCGGACAGATCGAGTTCGTTAACAGGGGACCGCAATCGATCTAGGAGAAGGACACTCTGAAGCAAAACCGCCACTGCCTTGTGGACAGACCTTGGATGGTCAAAGGCTAAGGAAGCAAATCCTGAAAAACAGCACGCCGAAGACAGAGCAGCGGGGCCGGAAGGCGCAAATATCACAGGAAACTGGAAACTGCCACTGCATGCTTAAATCCCAATATGACACGTCACAATAATCAAATCCGATGTGGTGCGAAGCCCGTGGAATCCCGCCGGACGGGCCTAGTGCCGAGCCTCAATGGCCCACCCAAGCGATCTGGTGGTACCTTGACTTCATCTTGCGGAACCAGGGAGGAGGATCAAGGTTACATGCGACTGGAACACCAAACACAATTAAAATCCTCCATTGGAATGCTGAGGGCGTTGCGAAGAAGAAAATAGCCCTTGAAAAGAGACTGAAAGAGCAGGACATCAAAATTGCCTGCATTCAAGAAACTCACCTCACGGACAACATGAGATTTGCCATCAGAGGGTACCAGGTAATAAGGCATGATAGAAAGGATCACAAAGGAGGCGTGATGACATTAGTAAAAAACGACTACCCCACCGCAGGCATAAAAATTGATACACAAGAGCAATCAGAAATACAGCAAATTAAAGTATATATCGGAAAGAAAGAACTCCTGATTTTTAACTGCTATTGCCCACCAAACAAAGAGCTTCATTTAGACAAGATAAAAATCCAGGAAGAAAGATGTCTGGTACTAGGGGACTTTAACAGTCACTCTCAAAGCTGGGGATATGGAGATATGGACAAACGTGGTGAAACAGTTGAAAACTGGCAAATTGAAACAAAACTTCAACTATTGTATGATGATGAAGATGAGGACACATATTTCTCAAGAGCGTGGAAAACCACATCTACCCCAGATCTTACGTTTGTCACAGATGATATGGCAAAGACGATAAATAGAACAGTACAGCCCCAATTGGGTGGTAGCGACCATAGGCCAATCATCACAAACCTCTATCATCAAAATGAAAACAAAACACAAACTATCCCAAGATGGAACTACAAAAGAGCAAAATGGGAAAGCTTTGAACAACTTACAGACAGCCACTGCAAAAACATAAACTGTAAAACCAAGAATGTCAACAAAAGTGCAAAAGAACTGACAAAGGCCATCCTAAAAGCAGCAAAAGAAAGTATCCCAAGGGGAGCAAGAAAAAATTATATACCACTCTGGACAGACGATCTTAATCAGTTAAGTAATGAAGTATCGGAAACAAGAGAAAAGGCTGAAGCAGACCCCTGTGATGACAATATTGCAGCATATAAAGAGGCAGAAGCTACCTTTAAAAAAGAAATGGCAACGACATCCAAAATGGCATGGAAAGAAAAAACGCATAGCCTTAACTTCGAAAAAGATGGAAATAAACTTTGGAAACTTACAAAAGCCCTAAATAGAGAACCGAATCACTACGCCCCTCCCGCTTTGGAAAAAGAAGGAGAACTTGTCAGTCCACAACAAGCTGCAGACCTATTCATGGAGCAGTTCAAAAAAATTAGTGACAACACAATAGAAAAAGAACTGAAGGAAAGGGTTAGAAAAGAATGCAGAAAACAAAAAAAGGAACTCAAGGAAGCCATAGATGAAGTAATGGCAAAGAAGCTAACTATGGAAGAACTAGAAAGCTCTCTCAAAGTGTTAAAAACAAAGAAATCGCCAGGCCCAGACGAAGTAACAAATGAGATGCTTATCCATCTTGGAAAGACAGCGAAAAAGAAACTATTACAACTCTACAACAGCACTTGGAAAACTGGTAAAATACCAGATATATGGAAAAAGGCTTTTATTGTCCCAATTAAGAAAGAAGGAAAACAAGCAAATGAAGCCGCAAATTACCGACCTATAAGTCTTACAAGCTGCATGTGCAAGCTGATAGAAAGAATTATCAACTCCAGACTGATGTGGTATCTTGAAAACTATAATGTGCTTATAAATGAACAAGCTGGTTTCAGAAGACACAGGAGTACTGAAAATCAAGTAACCTACATATCCCAAGAAATAGAAGACTCGTTTCAGGATGGAAAGAAACAAATTGTGGTATGGGTGGACTTTGAAAAAGCATTCGACAAAGTGTGGAAAAAAGGTCTGGTATATAAACTACAAAAATCAAAAGTATCCCATAACATGCTCAACTGGATACAAAACTACCTAAAAACAAGAAAGGCAAGAGTAACAACACAAGGTCACAAAAGTAGAGAAGCAAAACTAAAACATGGAGTCCCACAAGGTGAAGTACTATCACCTACACTATTTCTTCTCTATGTAAATGATATAAGAGAAACACTATGTCGAGGAGTGAAAATGTCGATGTACGCAGATGACCTAGCTCTGATTAGCTCTGACCAAAATTTAATCAAGGCACAACACAGGATGCAAATCACACTGGATAATATCAAAGAATGGACTGACAACTGGGCGATGAAAATAAATGCAGTGAAGACAAAGTTCACAATATTTAGCCTCTCCCCAAAAGACGAAAAAGCAAAGCTACGTATTGAAGACCATGAATTAGAAAAAGACGACGCACCAAAATACCTAGGAGTCCATTTTGACCCAAGACTAACATGGAAAAATCAAATCAGCAACAGTCAGAAAGTTGGGGTAAAGCGAACACAACTCTTGAAAAAACTAGCTGGAACAACTTGGGGAGCTAGCTCCGATATACTGAAACAAACTTACACAGGATATGTGAGACCAGGGCTAGAATACGGGATATCTGCATGGGGAAACTGCTCCAAAACTCAAATGGAAAAACTGGACAAAGTGCAAAACAGCAACATGAGGATAATAAGTGGAGGAATGAAATCGACACCGATTCATGCAATGGAAACCATAACAGGACTTACATCTCTATCAGAAAGAAGGGAATCAAAAATTTTGAAACAATACACAGACGTGAAAACAATGACAGATCAGCCTCTTCACGCTAGAGCGCAACAAAAGAAAACTAGGCGGCTGAAAAGATCCCACTTTATTGAAAGAGCCCAGCAAATTGAAAAAGATCACGAACTTGACGGAATAATGACCCAAAAATGCAAAGCAAATATCAGAGTACCAATTTGGAAAAGGCAAAATCACTTGAAAATCAAGACTTCCGTTGGTGACATTTCAACAAAACAAAAACACGGCGAAGAAATCAAGAAGTCTGTACAGAAGTGCATAGATCAAAACTACCCTGAAAAAAAATGGACAAGAATCTATACAGATGGTTCATGCAATAAAGAACACACATGCGGGGGCCTGGGAGTGCACATCGAGTACACAAATGGTCAACAAAAGGAGATCAGCAAACCGACTGGTACTCGCACTTCAATCTACAAGTCAGAGGCAGATGCAATCCATGAAGCTGTTAAGCAAATCCTCTCAGAAAATGAAAAACCAAGACACATAGTGATTTTAACAGATGCTAAGAAAATTCTGGAGGATATAATGATGTCCTTTGCGGATGATATAGACGCCTTGGTGGAAGACCTCATGAAGCTAAGCAAGTTTACCAACATGGTACTGCAGTGGATTCCAGGACACTGTGGGATACTTGGAAATCAGATCGCTGACCAACTGGCAAAGGCAGGCAGTCGCATGCAGCAACCCTCCCAATGTACTCAACAGGAGAAATTAACAAAATGGCCAAATTTATCCAGTCTCAGAGATAGAGAGAGAAGCACCCAGAATACAACATGAATGACCCAATCAAGGTGCTCGACAGAAAGGAACAGGTCATCATCTTCAGACTGAGAACTGGGCACAACCAGTTAAAGGAACATATGTGGAGGATGTCCAGAGCAGGTGCCTCTGGACAATGTGACTGCGGACTTGAAAATGAAAATGGACATCATGTCCTAATGGAATGTCCAAAGTACAACAAGTTGAGAAGGAACTTCTGGCCTGACCCAACCCCATACTCAAAGAAGCTGTACGGAAGTGAGGACGACCTCAGGACCACTGTGGGCTTCATTCACCAGACCGGACTGACCATGTGACGTGACGGGAACGAAGAAGAAGAAGAAGAAAACAAAAACAAACAAAAACAAAAACTCGCTTTGAGCGCATTAAATGGATATAATTAACATCACTCGGCTCTTTGTTATTGTTTTTAGACAGACATTTTAATATTTAGTTGTCACTAAATTATATCAATCAGACTATAAACGTTTAAGGTCACACATAGTTTTGTGTAGTGGTACATTATATCCGGCAGGTGGATGTCGTGAGTGTCTTATCTACACGCATAGCATAAATTGTGCTATTGATGCGATGCATTTAGCTAAAAAGAAAATAGAGAAAGAAAGAAAAAAACTGACCTTACCTGAATAAGCCTTTGGTCATTATCGATCAGAAAGTAACGGGGCGAAGAAGTGCAGGGCAAATATGGATTTGTATGTTTTATAGTACACACTCCACTCCAGATAGTCGCATTTCGGTCAATTGCAACATTTCCCAAGAAACGGAATTAATTCTATATAAAAGCCACTGGTTAATTTTACAGCAAACTTCGGTTAATCGCAACAAATTTTTGAGCTCAAAAAGTGGCAAGTTCAAGAAATATTTCATCATGGGTGAAATCATGACAGGTTGAAGAATCAAGAGTGAGCGGGTTTAACTCTCTCCTTACCGATCCTTTTCAGTATTTTCCCAAAAATGGCAGGCTTACCCAGCAGAAAAATAGATTTTTAAAACTCAAACAAGCTCTGTACAAAGCAACTTTATATTCTTATTAATTAGACAAAGATCATTCTTCAAAGTTTATGATGTACAAAATAAATCTGAATGAGAAAAATGTATATTGTATCGTAAAAAATGTGACGATTTTGATGCAAGTGATTAAGGAGAGGGTCAATGAATGCTACAGTAGTGTGTCACCACTCTATTAGACACAAAAGAGGGCATTGCAGTATGGATTTGTAGGTCATCTGTGACCATTAGATAGGGGGCGAGGGGGCTAAGCATAGTCTAACAGATAGACAATGTCAGTTGTAAGGAGAGGCTGAATGATATCCTTTGTTTTGGGATTGACAACTAACTGTGCATTGTGACCAACGAGTCTTGTGAGAGCTCATTGTCTCTTTGACTCTTACAAGTTGAGAACAAAAGAGCGAAAGTTAATCCAATCTGAATAAGATGTCGACTTGCATCAGAGCTGCTTTTGCTTGTCAAAATCGATACATGGCTGCCATATGGATTTTGTTTCAACCAAATTGCTCAGTCTGTGAAGGACTACGAACAATGTTTACAACAACTGATTGGTAGTAAAATCAAAATTGCTATAAAAACTTACAACAAGCGGCCCTGAAGACAGTGGCCCATCATTTTATCTGACATCGACCAAAGATACCGGAGCCATGGACTGTCCCAAGCCCGTGTACACTCAGAGGGAAAATGTTGCCACCGTGGACAGGAAACTCAACGTCGGTTAATCGCAACATTTTCGCTGACCCCAAGGTATTGCGATTATCCGGAGTGGACTGTACATATTTGATTTGTATCGAAATCCAAGCAGTTAAATACATCTCGTGACTGGAATGCTTGACAGGAAGATTCTTCTTCTTCTTCTTCTTCTTCTTCTTCTTCTTCTTCTTCTTCTTCTTCTTCTTCTTCTTCTTCTTCTTCTTCTTCTCTTCTTCTTTCTTCTTTCTTCTTCTTCTTCTTCTTTTCTCTTCTTTTCTTCTTCTTCTTCTTCTCTTCTTCTTTTCTTTCTTCTTCTTCTTCTTCTTCTTCTTCTCTTCTTCTTCTTCTTCTTCTTCTCTTCTTCTCTTTTCTTCTTCTTCTTCTTCTTCTTCTTCTCTTCTTCTTCTTCTTTTCTTTTTCTCTTCTCTTCTTCTTCTTCTTCTTCTTCTTCTTCTTCTTTTCTCTTCTTCTTCTTCTTCTTCTTCTTCTTCTTCTTCTTCTTCTTCTTCTTCTTCTTCTTCTTCTTCTTCTTCTTCTTCTTCTTCTTCTTCTTCTTCTTCTCTTCTTCTTTTCTTTTCTTCTTCTTCTTCTTTCTTCTTCTTCTTCTTCTTCTTCTTCTTCTTCTTCTTCTTCTTCTTCTTCTTCTTCTTCTTCTTCTTCTTCTTCTTCTTCTTCTTCTCTTCTTCTTCTTCTTCTCTCCTCTTCTTCCTTCTTCTTCTTCTTCTTCTTCTTCTTCTTCTTCTTCTTCTTCTTCTTCTTCTTCTTCTTCTTCTTCTTCTTCTTCTTCTTCTTCTTCTTCTTCTTCTTCTTCTCTTCTTTTCTTCTTCTTCTTCTTCTTCTTCTTCTTCTTCTTCTCTCTTCTTCTTCTCTTCTCTCTCTTCTTCTTCATCTTCCAACTCTTTCCTACATTCTTTATTCTTTCTTCTTCTCCTTCTGTCATCCTCCTTCTTATCTTCTCTTTCTTTTTTCAACCAATCTGCAACTTTAATTGTAGAAGAATGATTGAGAAATAGAGAAAAAACAACCACCTTACTTGAATAAACATTTGGCTGTTGTGACCAAGTAAGTATCGGTAATCATCACGGCCGAGCAGAAAGTCACGGGATAATAATCGGCGAAGAACTGCAGGGCAACCATGGAGTTGTAAGGGGCCCTGCATCGGTTGAAGATGGATATCCCACTGATCACCCGTGGGGCCAGACGAAGGGCCTCTGGATACAAAGAAAACAATTGTAATTAGATAAGATAAGATAATCTTTATTAATCCAAAACAGGATATTTCATTGTCTTTTACAGGGCTCAAGATAAGATATTTAGCAGGATAGATGATCATACAACAAAACAATAGCAATGTATCAAAGCGAGTTGTGATTTAGTGCCGCAGAAAACATTCAGATCATTCATTCTCACACTCGCTCTTATATGTACGTTCTCCCTCATTAATTAAAGATGTCAGAAATAATGATATTAGTAATAAATGAAAAGCATTAGAACTACATGGTTAAATAATGACATGTGTTAATTCCTAATTGCAGCGGGTAAGAAAGATTTGTATAGAGTTCTTTGTTTGGTTTTAAGTGCAGCAGCCTATAGAAGTAGTCTTATTG
Source organism: Berghia stephanieae (assembly GCF_034508935.2). NCBI lineage: Eukaryota > Metazoa > Mollusca > Gastropoda > Nudibranchia > Aeolidiidae > Berghia > Berghia stephanieae. Next base: position 52,489,699 of record NC_088366.1, on the reverse strand, counting down.
TGTACGGCTATGTGCTCTAGTAGTATGACACTCGCATTCGGGCAGAAGATCCAGGGTTCGAATCCCGCTCTGAGCGGCGTATAGTTCAGTCCTTAGGAAAGGCTCTTCAATCACATTCTCTAACCGTACTCATGTGTAAAATGAGTACCTGGCCATTAAAACAGCGTCGTATCTGTCGGAAAATAATTGTAAGATCGCCTAACAGGCGTCATGTCTCGTCCTATTTGTTAAATGTTGCTGTTGGCCAGGGACCCTTTATAAAACGCTTCGAGCACGTTGAGTGGATATTGCGCTATATAAAAGCTCAAGTTTTGTTTTTTGTTGTTCTCTTTAGGGGGGGGGGGGGGGGGGGGGGGGCAAAGTGATACTAAGCTGCTAGAAATGGTGGAGTGTGAAAAATATTTAAGACAAATCAACAGAACAGCTTCAAAAAAGACCAAAACACCAAATAGGGAACAAGATCGAATTACTGAAAGGACCTGGCAACTATTACCAGGCTGTCAATCTGATTTTTAAGTGATGTATTTATTGGCTTTTATTATGCTTGTCACTGGCTGAACAAGAGTTTTGAGTCCGAAACGATCGGTTTTGGTATTTTGTTCTCTTACAAAGCTGTTATATTTAAAATCATTTTTTTTTTGTTTATCACTTCTTATTTGCAGGTCTGACAAGCCAAGGTGTTCAGGGCTCATTGCTGTAATGGAAATACTCTCAACCAAACGCAGAATTACTGTCCATTACAGCAATGTTAAATCAAGCCCATCAATGCGTTCGGTTATCTGACCTGCAAATATGTACACGTCGGGCCTAATGCTCATCACCAAAGTCTTGTTGTTTGCAGGTCTGATAACCCAAACCTTTATGGACTCATTGTTGTAATGGGAATAATTACAAACTGATGCAAAATACCGTCCATTACAACAATTTGAAATCAGGCCTATAATTGTGTTCGGTTATCAGACCTTATAATGCATGCACCTAGTTCATTACGAAAGGAAATGAATAAAAAAAAATAAATAATTAAAGAGATAAATAAATGAATAAATAAATAAATAAACAGAGAAATAAACTGCGAATAAATAGATAAATAAATTGTTGAAAAATAGGAATAAAAAACCCCAAATAAATATATAAATGAAAAACAAATAAATGTGTATATAAATAAATATAAATAAAAAGGCAAGGATGAATAAATGAATAACCATATAAAATGTGGTAAATAAAAGAACGAATGAATGGACAAATAAAATACAAATAAATAGACAAATATTAAAACAAATAAATAAATAAATGGATAGATGGATAAATAAATGAATAAATAAATAACTAGATAAAATGAGATAAATAAATGAACAAATGAATAGACAAATAAAATACAAATTTATTAATATTTTTGGTAGGTATAAGTCAAGATAAAATCTCTCGTCTTCAAGCCATTCAGAACACTGCCGCAAAATTAATTTTCAGACAAGCTCGTATGTGTCCCACCCCCTCCCAATTCTCTAGGAACTGCACTGGCTACCAATCAGGCAGAGAGAGAGAGAGAGAGAGAGAGAGAGAGAGAGAGAGAGAGAGAGAGAGAGAGAGAGAGAGGGAGAGAGAGAGGGAGGGAGAGAGAGAGATTAAATTACTAAATCGCAATGATATGTTTTAAATTATGTTGAAATGATAAAGCCCCTGTCTACTTTTTAAAAAAACTTATTACATCCTTATACACCTTCTAGATCACTAAACTTTTAGTTCCTCTTATTAACTCACTCAACCCTAACACCGACTATTGATAGTATGCGCTTGGCTAAGAAGTTCATAACATTGCCACCCGGAAGTATAACGGACCAACACACAAAACTATGTGTAACCAGGAACGTTTATAGTCTGGTCATTACTGATTAGTGAGAAGTACTCATAAACGCGGGTGATAAACTATAGATAGTTCGAAGATGACGTCACTCATGCCTTTGTTATTGTATTTTGCCATCCGCGTTTATGAGTAGTTCTCACTAAACTGTATTAACCAGATTATAAAAGTTCAACATAGTTTTGTGTGTTGGTCCGTTATACTTCCGGATGGCAATGTTATGAACTTCTTAGCCAAGCGCATACTATCTATATCTGTAGTTTACCCGGGTTACTTTTACCCCATGCCCATTTATTACATTTCTATGAGACACATGATTACAGGTGGAGTATCAAAGCTATTGTTTTTGGTTTTTACATGATGATGGTAGTTGAATAAAATTTCCTATGTAGACCTACATACTAATTTTTAATACATTTTTTCCAATATTGAAAAATAGCAAAAATCTCTAGGATAGAGTTTAAATGGAGCTTTATATAGCGCAATATCCACTGAATGTGCTCAAAGCGCTTTACAAGGGGTCCCTGGTCAACAGCAACATTTAACATGTTGGACATGACGCATGTTAGGCGATATTACAATTTTTCGGACAAAGACAACGCTGTTAACGGCCAGGTAGTCATTTTACAACTGAGTATGGTGAGAGAATGTGAGTAAAGAGCCTTTTCCAAGGACTCAACTATGCGCCAAGCGCCAGGCTCGAACCCGGGACCTTCCGATCCGAAAGTGAGTGTCATACCACTAGACCATATAGCCGCACAATTAAATCCTATTGTTTTGGCGGGCGATCCTTTTCCGTCATGGGACCGACCCCGTGTATGGAATTATATCCCCAGAACCACCAGGGAACAAACAATTATTAATTTTTTTAAAAATCGAAACTATAGATAGAATGCGCTTGACCAAGGAGTTCACAACATTGCCATCCGGAAGTATAACGGACCAACACACAAACTCTGTGTATCCATGAACTTTTATAGTCTGGTTAATGCAGTTTCGTGAGAACAGCTCACAAACGCGGATGGCAAAAACAATAACAAAGGCCTGAGTGACGTCATCTGCATACTATCTATAAACATTTCCTTTTCACGTCTGCCTGTATTTAATCTGAGAAATATTATATTGTCATAACCCAAGGCAAACAACGTGTGTGTGTCTGTGTGTGTGTGTTTGTGTGTGTGTGTGTGTGTGTGTGTGCCCTGTTATAACCCTATGTGTGAATATTCAATTGTGGGTCTGCGTATGTTTTTGTGTGTATGTGTGTGTGTGAGTATGCGCGCGCGCGTGTGGGTGTGTGTGTGGGTGGGTGGGTTGGTTGTGGGTTGTGGGTTGTGGGCTTCAACCAATGTAAAACGTATTGAGCGTGAATTATATAATTTTGAAAATGCGCTACACAAATTCCATCTATTCTTCTTCTTCTTTTCATTATTATTATTATTATTATTATTATTATTATTATTATTATTATTATTATTATTATTATTATTATTATTATTATTATTATTAGGATTATTATTATTATTATTATTATTATTATTATTATTATTATTATTATTATTATTATTATTATTATTATTATTATTATTATTATTATTATTATTATTATTATTATTATTATTATTATTATTATTATTATTATTTGAATAATGATGTCAAAATGTCAGTCTTTTTGGGTTTCAGTGCGTAGCCATCGTTATGTTATAGCCTGACAGTGAAATCCAAAAGGGCTGGCAGTTCGACGTCATTATAATTTGTTTTTTTTGCACCGCTTAGTGAGTTGTCGTTAGTAGTGCTCATGGAAACAAGTGGTCCCATTCGTTGAACTATTGAATACAACTCACGATTTCTTTTCTTTTGTGGCAAAAGACTGGCATTTTGACGTCATTTTTTGATCAGTGTCAGGCGATAACTTTACGATGGCTACGGTTCTAGTGTCAAGCTATTTGTTTACGAAGGCTACGAACAAACCCAGTAATGAGCAGCAATTCACATTTCTTACTCACCAGTCGTGGACAATGATAGAGCAGCCAAGACGACGGCCATCACAGATGTGGCTTTTGACAGAAAATTCATCTTGAGATGGAGTCTGGTTGGTGTAGGAGTTGGGATAAATGGGGATCTGGGTGGACACATATTATCATTATCATTAAAACAATGATGATGGTGATGATGATGATGATGATGATGATGATGATGATGATGATGATGATGATGATGATGATGATGGTGCATGTGATGATGATGATGATGATGATGATGATCATGATGATGATGATGATGATCATGATGATGATGATGATGATCATGATGATGATGATGATGATGATGATGATGGTGCATGTGATGATGGTGCATCTGATGATGATGATGATGATGATGATGATGATGATGATGATGATGATGATGATGATGATGATGATTATGATTATTATTATTATTAATATTATTATTATTATTATTATTATTATTATTATTATTATTATTATTATTATTATTATTATTATTATTATTATTATTACTATTATGATGATGATGATGATAATTTTTATTATTATTATTATTACTACTACTACTACTACTACTACTACTACTACTACTACTACTACTACTACTACTACTACTACTACTACTACTACTACTACTACTACTACTACTATTATTATGTCATGTCTCATTTACACACAGTTTATGTAATCTCTAATATCATGGCATGTCTCATTTACACACAGTTTATGTAATCTCTAATATCATGGCATGTCTCATTTCCACACAGTTTATGTAATCTCTAATATCATGTCATGTCTCATTTACAAACAGTTTATGTAATCTCTAATATCATGTCATGTCTCATTTACACACAATTTATGTAATCTCTAATATCATGTCATGTCTCATTTACACACAATTTATGTAATCTTGAAATTTCATGTCATGTCTAATTTTGTGTGTGTTTTGATTCTAGTATTTGTTTTGTTTTGTTTTTCTTTGTTTGTCTTGTTTTTTTGTTGATTTTTTTTATTTTGTTTTTCTTTTTGTTTGTTTGTTGTTTGTTGTTTTTGTTGGGTTTTTTGGAGGTTTTATTGGATTATAATTTTTAATGGACAAACTAAAAAAACCATCTAATTCTTAAGAACCATTTTAACTCTAAAATCGTTCTTCGTCCCAGTCAGCCCGATTTAATACTTTGAGGTGATTCGTAACGATTGAGCTATGCGGATCTCTTATCCCCCCTTCCCTCTCCTGCCCCCCCCCCCTCCCTCACGGTCACCCAACCCCTCCGCTCTCCCCCCTCATGGTCACCCAATCCCTCCCGTGCCTCTATTGCTAATTGACTTGCCTATATTTAGACTAGCCCGGCTCGCCTGTATGTGATGATTTCTCATTAAACATTATTCAAGTATGTATTTTTCTTTGAACAAATAGTTTAACTGCCGTACTTGTGAAAAACTCGTATTTATAAATTTGGCCAGAAAACTCGTCCTTCGAATATCGATCGATTTAAATGACCTTCACCTTGGCAAAAACTCTCAAACTTTATCAAAGACTTCGCGAAGTCAAGTCCCAGGTTTGAGAGTTTTTGGCAAGATGAGGGTAATTCAAATTGATCGATATTTGAAGGACGAGTTTTCTGGCCAAATTTTAAAAACGTGTTTTTTCAAAGTACGGCAGTTAAGTGGTTTAAAAAACGGGTCTTGTCAAACACACGATTATTCGTTTTAATCTTAGCTGGAGTCTTCGAGGATGTTTGGATTATAATAAATACGTCTGAGATGAAAGGGGGGAGAGGAGAGAGGGGGGGGGGAGTGGGGGAGATAGAGGGAGAGAGAGAGAAAGAGAGGGGGGGGGGAGAATTTGAGAGAGGGAGAGAGAGGGGAGAGAGGGAGAGAGTTTTGGGAGGGGGGGGGAGAGCAAGAGAGTTTGAAAGAGAGAGAGAGGGAGGGGGATAGAGAGTTTGAGAGAGAGAGAGGCGGAGGGGGGGGGGAGAGAAAGAGAGTAAGAAATTGAGAGGGAGAGAGTGAGTGTGAAAGTGTTATTGGGGGGGGGGGGGGGGGAGAGCAAGAGAGTTTGAGAGAATGAGAAAGTGAGAAAGTAACAGAAAGAGACAGGGAGAAAGAGAGAAAGAGAGAGTGTGTGTGTGTGTGTGTGAGAGAGAGAGAGAGAGAGAGAGAGAGAGAGAGAGAGAGAGAGAGAGAGAAGAGGTGGGAGGGAGGGGTTTTGGGACAGAAAGAAAAAGAGAGTGTTAGAGAGAGTTTAAATTAGAGAGAGAAGGTGAAGAGATGGAAAGGTCGAGAAGGACGGCATGTATTCGATTTCTTTAATTAATTTGTTCCATCCAGACAAAGGAAGGTTGGGAGGCCAAAGAAATCATGGAGAAGATCGTATGAGGAAGAGGTGAAGTTGGCTGGAATGTCCTGGGGAGAGATGAAGAAAAAGAAGACAAAGAACAGAATACGGTGGAGATGTATTGTTGAAACCCTATGTTCTACAGACACAGAACAGAATACGATGGAGATGTATTGTTGAAGCCCTATGTTCTACAGACACAGAATAGAATACGGTGGAGATTTACTAGTTGAAGCCCTATGTTCTACAGATAGAGAATAGAATACGGCGGAGATGTACTGGTGAAGCCCTATGTTCTACAAACACAGAACATAATACGGTGGAGATGAACTGTTGAAGCCTTATGATGTTATACAGACACATAACATATGTAATACGGCGAAGATGTACTGTTAAAGCCCTATGTTCTACAAACACAGAACAGAATACGGTTTATATGTACTGTTGAAGCCCTATGTTGTTAAATCACAGAACAGAATACGATGGAGATGTACTGTTGAAGCCCTATGTTCTCCAGACATAGATTAGAATATGGTGAAGATGTACTGTTGAAGCCCTATGTTCTACAGACATTGAGTAGAATACACTGACGATGTACTGTTGAAGCCCAATGTTCTACAAACACAGAACAGAATACGGTGGAGATGTACTGGTGTAGCCCTATGTTCTACAAACACAGAACAGAATACGGTGAAGATTTACTGTTGAAGCCCTATGTTCTACAGGCACAGAACAGAATTCGGTCAAGATGTACTGTTGAAGCCTATGTTCAAGAACACAGAACAGAATACGGGGGATATGTTCTATTGAAGCCCTATGTTCCGCGAGGAATAGAAAGTATGAACTGAAATGAAAGAGACAAAGGGACCGAGACATAGAAAAAAAAATATATATGTAGGCATCTGGTTCACCCTGTCCCAATAATACCGTTGCGAGGTAATGAGTCACGTGATATAATTATACGACCATGTGGTCTAGTCCAAGGTTCGAGTCCCTGTTTAAGTCTATGCGGCGCATAGTTGAATCCTTGGAAATGAGTACCTACCGGGCCGTTAACAACGTTGTCTTTTTCCGAAAAAAAAAAACAAAATAGACTTGTATTATCGCCGAACAGGCGTCATGATTCGTCCTACATGTAGGCTAGGGGCCCCTTGTAAAGCGCTTTCAACATATGTGAAGTGGATTTTTGCACTATATAAAAGCTCAGGTTTGTTTTTGTGAGGTGATTAGTCATGTAATATAGAAGGAACAAAATTGACGCCACTCGGCTCTTTGTTATTGTTTTTTAACCAGCCAGTTTTATGAGTAATTCTCACTAAATTGTATAATCAGACTTTAGAGATTGCAGGTCGTTTTATGTACCAGTACGTTATATCCGGTTGGCGCATGTTGTGAATATTTTAACTAAGGACATAGCATCAATAATTGCGATCAACGTCGACCTGCAAATGTATGTGCACGTTGGTCAGATTACAAGATGCAGGACAAAATATGAAAAGGTGTGTATTTAAAAATATATAAGCTAGAGAGGCAAAGCAAACTTCATAACACGGGATCTTTCGGGCTCAAAACCCTTCTTCAGCCAACAACAAATTTATGCGATTGAAATGTACAATATTTCACAAATATTAATATTATGAAATCCAAACAAACTGAATAATAGGGTTTTTACATGAAGTTTTATCGTTTTAATTATTTTTGTTGTTGTTGTTGGCTGAGGAAGAGTTTTGAGCCCGAAACGTTCCATGTTAATAATTTTGCTATTACTTTTAAGCTTTTTTATTCACTTTTTAAAGTTTATCAATGTTTTTTTTTTGTTTTTTTTTTTTTTTGGACAGTCCACAGCTTCAACAAAAACCAAAGAAGTCAAACGATAAACAACTGAAAAAAAGGGGCAATGGCCATGCACTTATTTGTATAGATAGTTCGAAGAAGACGTCACTCAGGTCTTTGTTATTGTTTTTTGCCATCCGCGTTTATGAGTAATGCTCACTGAACTGTATTAACCTGGCTATAAACGTTCATGCATACACACAGTTTTGTGTGTTGGTCCGTTATACTTCCGGATGGCAATGTTATGAGCTTCTTAGCCAAGCGCTTACTATCTATACATGTATAGATAGTATGCAGATGACGTCACTCAGGCCTTTTTTATTGTTTTTGCCATCCGCGTTTGTGAGTTGTTCTCACTAAACTGTATTAACCAGACTATAAAAGTTCATGGTTACACAGAGTTTGTGTGTTAGTCCGTTATACTTCCGGATGGCAATGTTGTGAACTCCTTGGCCAAGCGCATACTATCTATACACGCCGGTGCCTTCTATGGAATAGTTCAAGAGAGAAAACCCATCTTTAAAAAAAAAAATCAGACTGCCTCGACTGAGAATCGAACCTCAGACCTTGTTGGGGTGGATTTATTTTTTAATGTACTTTTCTCCCTGCTTTTGTCTGCTGGACGGCCACTGTTTCGCACACACTTTTTCATATCTTTATCTTACACCAGTGCCTGCTCCTTACTTAATGTGTCACTTTGATAAATCTATTCAAAAGCTGTCAAAAGCTAACAAAATAGACTTACCTTCAGATGTTTGAGTAGCCAATCACGGAAAGAACGTTTAAAAGAAGCCTTGATGTAAAACGTCTCCCTATAACATTCAATAGAATAGTTTTTGGTTTATGTTTAATTGATTATTGCTTCAGATTAACTAATAAATCAGAACTAAAAAAACAACAACAACAAAAAACAAAAACAAAAACACACCAAAAAAAAAAATGTTTTCAGTATGTAACTAAAATCACACAAATTAGATCTAGAAAAACCAGAGAGTTTTCATAAAGGAACTAAAACACAATAGACGATTGGTTTGAAGACCAAATTAGATCTAGAAAAACCAGAAACTTTTCAGTATGTAACTAAAATCGCACAAATGAGATCTAGAAAAACCAGAGAGTTTTCATAAAGGAACTAAAACACAATAGTTGATTGGTTTGAAGACCAAATTAGATCTAGAAAAACCAGAAACTTTTCAGTATGTAACTAAAATCGCACAATAAATGAGATCTAGAAAAACCAGAGAGTTTTCATAAAGGAACTAAAACACAATAGTTGATTGGTTTGAAGACCAAATTAGATCTAGAAAAACCAGAAACTTTTCAGTATGTAACTAAAATCAGAATAAATGATTGGTTTGAAGCAATGTGAGAATGTAAATGCGCCTCGGTTTGAAGTTAGGGCCACTTAACTACAGGTCTGATAACGTAAAAAAATGAGCTCATCGTTGTCATTGGAATATTCTCAAACCAACGTTAAATATTGTCCATTACAACAAAGTTATTTTTTAAAATAAAACAAGCCAACAATTACGTTCGGTAATAAAGTCCTATTAATTTGTTCACATCCGTTTGAAGACCAAATTATAGTTGAAGCTGGAAATACCAGGAAGTTTTCAATATGTAACCAATCTCACAGAAACGGATTCGTTTGAAATTTGAATTTGGTCTACTTAAGGCGAATGATATTCATTTATTATTACTTCGTTTTGAAATCAAGGAAATGAATATGTGACATTTCGCCCGAAAACGGTGATATATCGGATTGTTTCAGAAATTCAAAATAGATTCCATTGTGAAAAATATTATTTTAAAACTTGAATTAAGTTTATAGCATTTTATGAAGCGTATTGGATATTATGGTTTTTGAAAGTGACAGAAACGTAAATGTCAAATTTCTTGTCATTTTCGGTTTAAAATCGTTTATTTTAGGGGGAACTTGTTCATCGATATGTAATACCCGTTTGAGTCGACGGGTGAGAAATGAGTGTTTGACTGAGTGACGAATGAAGAAAGAACGTGCTGTCCCAGGTATCTCGGCAAATAGAGGAAAAGTCTGTGATTGTTCAAACAAGGACGGGTAGTAAGTCAGGACGGTAGTCAGCCTCCCATAAGGAAGGACGATATCATTATAATATTAATACTGCACTACAATTGAAAATAACACGGATTGTAAATTTTGGACAGAAAACTCGTCCTCCAAATATCGATCGGTTAAAATGACCATTGTCTTGGAAAAAAAAAAATTCTCAAACCTGGTGCGAAGTCCCAGGTTTGAGAATATGTTTTTTTTTGTCCAAGATGAGAGTCATTTTAATCGATCGATAGTTGAAGAACGAGTTTTCTGTCCAAAAATGTAAATACGTGTTTTTGCAAAAGTTACAGGAAAACGTGATGAATGTGGATTAAATTAAAAAAACACTTCGAAAACCGACTTAGTTACTTCCACATGTCGGTCAAAGTTCTTTCTTTACCTATCCGACTGTTTCCTCATACGTACCCTAATCATAATCTACAGACAGGCTGAAGTTTTTGGTTTTTATGATTGATTTAAAAAAAAAAAATATTATATACATATGTGTGGGTATGTGTGTGCGTGTATGTGTATGTGTGTGTGTGTTTGTGTTTGTGTGTGTGTGTGTGTGGGGGGGTGCGTTTGAGTTAATTGTAAAGCGCTGCAGAGCACTTTTAAGTGGATGCTAAGGCGCTATAGAAATATATTATTATTATTATTATTATTATTATTATTATTATTATTATTATTATTATTATTATTATTATTATTATTATTAATATAATAATAATAATAATAATAATAATAATAATAATATAATAATAATAATAATAATAATAATAATAATAATAATAATAATAATAATAATAATAATAATAATATAATAATAATAATATTATATAATAATAATAATAATAATAATGATAATAATGTTGATTGATGATAATAATAATAATATAATAATAATAATATAATAATAATAATAATAATTATAATAATAATGATGATGATGATGACGATGACGATGATAATATAATAATAATGATAATTTAATAATAATATAATATAATAATTATAATAATAATAATAATAATAATAATAAATGGCATTTATATAGCGCTTCACCCCTTCAACCTTTGAATTAATTTGTCTTAACTGAATATAGATTTTGGACCGTGTTGATGCCATATCAAAAAAGTTTTCGTCTTTAAGACCTATAAAAAAACTACTTTAAAACCGCTGTCATAAAATTCAAGATTTTACACTGTAAAAAATGTTTTAAAAAATTACGCACCACAAAGTATGAGATGAATTCATCGTTTTCCCCAAAAAATCTCGTGCTGACACGTGCTTCAACAGTCGTGACGTCGGAATGACGCATTGTAACTTAGTAACGTGTTCTAAACTATCGGAACAATGGCGGACACCCTTATGAAATACTTCTCCGACGAGCATAAAAGTGTATCCAGAGGAGAAAAACATAAATCTGATCATTTTTTGACGTTTATACATTCTGATCACATGACATGTGAAAAAGTTATATCCAGCATGAAGAATAAAAAGTACTGAGCTTCTTTGTTTAGAGCCAAGCTGCTCGTTGCTGGGCGGACGTGACATCAGACTTATTGAATCATATTATGGATTGTTTGACAGCGTTTTACGCAGCAAGGAAATGTGCTGCTCTGTGGTCCTGGGCTCTTTACTCACATTCTCTCACCGTACTAAGGTATGAAATGAGTACTTGGCCATTAACAAGTGTGTGAGTTGTCAAAATTATTGAGATACCACTTTAACAAGTAAATTTAACAAGAATCCTACAGTATATATAACATTGCCATGAGGAATATGTAAAACTTGCGACATTACCCCAAAGGTAAATAAAGGAAGTAGAAGAAGAAAAAGAAGAAGAAGAAGAAAAAGAAGAAGAAGAAGAAGAAGAAGAAGAAGAAGAAGAAGAAGAAGAAAGAAGAGATAGAAATAAGAAGAATGAAAGATAGAAGAAGAAGAAGAAGAAGAAAGAAGAAGAAGAGGAGGAGGAGGAGGAGTGAGGAGGAGGAGAAAGAAGAAAAAAGAAGAAAGAAGAAGAAAGAAGAAGAAGAAGAAGGAAGAAGAAGAAGGAAGAAAGAAGAGAAGAAGAAGAAGAAAGAAGAAGAAGAAGAAGAAGAAGAAGAGAAGAAGAAGAGGAGGAGGAGGAGGAGGAGGAGGAGGAGGAGAAGAAGAAGAAGAAGAAGAAGAAGAAGAAGAAGAAGAAGAAGAAGAAGAAGAAGAAGAAGAAAGAAGAAGAAGAAGAAGAAGAAGAAGAAGAAGAAGAAGAAGAAGAAAAGAAGAAGAGAAGAAGAAGAAGAAGAAGAAAGAAGAAGAAGAAGAAGAAGAAGAAGAAGAAGAAGAAGAAGAAGAAGAAGAAGAAGAAGAAGAAAGAAGAAGAAGAAGAGAAGAAGAAGAGAAAAAGAAGAAGACTAAGAAGAAGAAGAAGAAGAAGAAGAAGAGAAGAAGAAGAAGAAGAAGAAGAAGAAGAAGAAGAAGAAGAAAGAAAGAAGAAGAAGAAGAAGAAGAAGAAGAAGAAGAAGAAGAAGAAGAAGAAGAAGAAGAAGAAAAAGAAGAAGAAGAAGAAGAAGAAGAAGAAGAAGAAGAAGAAGAAGAAGAAGAAGAAAGACAGCATTTATTCGTATAATTTTTATTGTTATCATCATATAGAATCATAAATCAAATACCAATATTATATCAAAAGTGAAAACCACAAGTAAAAACATCAGTCAAACAGGGACCAACCCAATGCAATGTAAGAATCTACACAAAACTCAAAAGAGAAAGGGTAAAAGTATAGAAAACAATGAGTGAGATTAAATACACTCCTCCGTGCGTTGTGTTGTAGTTCATAAATTTGTTAAAGTGTTAGAGAAATCTTATCATTAGAATATGAAATCCATGACTGTAGTCGTTTTTACAACTCTTGAGAATGTTGCAAGATTATTTTTTTCAAATCCTCGACGAAGCTTATGGTTAAAGAATAATAGATAGATAGATAGATAGATAGATAGATAGATAGATAGATAGATAGATGGATAGATAGATAGATAGATAGATAGACAGATAGATAGATAAATAGGTAGGTAGATAAATCGATAGATATATAGGTAGGTAGATGTGTCGATAGATAGATATATAGATAGATAGGTATATCGATAGATCGGTAGATGGATAAATAGATTGATAGATAGATAGATAGATAGAATGGTAGATAGATAGATAGATAGAGAGAGAGAGATAAATATATAGAAAGATAGGTTTATAGATAGATAGGTTTATAGAAAGATCGGTAGATGGATAGATAGATAGATAGATAGATAGATAGATAGATAGATAGATTGATTGATAGATAGATAGATAGATAGATAGATAGATAAATAGATAGATAGATAGATAGATAGATAGATAGATAGATAGATGGATAGATAGATAGATAGATTCCAGACTTATCAGTCAATGAATTATGACTTTCTTTCGTCGCTTAAAATCGATACCAGGCAGTTGCGATATTGAGCCAGTGACAACTCTTTGAAAGGAATAATATCTCAAATCCCAAAATGAATCAAATAGCTTATCGTCCAAGAACTCATCATTCAACGATGCCTGCAGAGTCTAAATGAAAACGACTGCAATCCTATTTCAAATGTTCTCCTCAAATGTAGAAGCGCAGGACGCTGCTTGGCGTAAAGTAATTATCCTCCTTTTACTTCTCATCTCGTCAGCGACATCGTCTGAACTTTCGTTACCCGAAACTTTCCTGGTTAACAAAATCCTTCTGATGGATGTTACGTTGTTTTCGGATTCTTCTTCTGCTGTTGACAATCTGTCAAGAGTGCTTTGGAAATCAGATTCGGTGTATCTTTTGTTTATTACTTTTACGGAGTTTTGGGCTCCAACAATGTCAATCATATCCGAACAGCTCGGCGATTTAGAAGAGTCTAAGGTGTTTTGCTGTTTGCTGTCACCAGACAAAAAATCTTTATTGTCGTCTTGTTGGGCTAGACGTACGTGAATCACGGACGGGTCATTATCAGCTGATTCAAGAGCAGAGTTGGCGCTGGTCGTTTCTTTGACGATGACGTCTTTACCGTCTGCAGCCGTTGGAGAAGACTCGTCCGAACTAACAAAATGTCCCGGGTTGGAAGTTTCTATAAACCATTCCACGAAAGACGCCAAAGGAACGTGGGGAAGAGCCTGAACGAGCTCACCGACTAATCTAGGGTATTCTGTCTGGATAACATTCTCCATCTTAGATATCTTGATCGGAGGGGAGTTCTTTGTAATCGGCACACGGTGATGGTGATGATGAGGCATAGGTATGAGCATATTTTCGTCACTTTCCTCTACCCGCGAATCGTCATTGGTGTTTCTGGAAAGACTGACTGTACTCGACGGTTGGGCTCTGGCAGAGTTTGAAATAAATGGAAAAGCACGAGATGTGTCTTCGTGGACAAACTGGTATCGTTCTGGAGTTCTAGACATGCCTGTTTCTGTAATGCTTGCTCCGTATTTGGTGTCTCCTACTATTGACGATGTTCCTACATTGAATGATTCTGCCGGGCGCACAATGAAAGGAAAGGTTTTGACAAGAGTGTCTGTTGTATCCGAATCTACTTTTCTCACTGACATAATTCCAGTATTCGATTTATTGTTGTTATTTTCTATAATATTCCTGTTGGCTTCTTTAACATGATTTTTTTCCAATGAGAAATTTGTTGATTTTGTCTCTGCATTTTGCATCGTTCGTGAGCTTGCGTCATCGTTTGGATTATTTGTCGACGTAGACGTTGACGCTATTTGATGTCTATCTGGGCAAACTTGGGTGAGCAGTGAGGAAGATTTAAAGGAATGTTGAGGAGAAACCGGTGCGTTGCCGCCGCTTCTGTATTGCTGAAGTCTCTGACGTAATCTCATGGCTCTCTCCACGCGTCTATTGACCTCATCGACATTTGCATTTTCCCATTTGGGTCTCGTGAGCCAATCCTTGCTGTTGCTGTCCTTCAAACTATTTGACGGGCTGCTGTCGCGACTGGTCGACACAAACACATCACTCTTGATCTCACCAGCCGACGACGACAAAGAAATGATTGGTAATGATTGACGTCTGATTGGGAATGGATATGACATCATCTCCTCGTCTGTTTTGATGGTTGTGTCATCGCCCATCCTCTCAGAAGCGAAAATAACGTCTTGCATTTCCCTCTCTACACACCCTTTTTCGTCTTTTTCCTTCTTTGGAGCACAATAAACCATGGTTGAACCGTCCAATCTCATAGTATTTAACACCACGTCTTCTCCACCTGAAAAAATGTTATTCTCATTTGTTTGTTTAACTGATTTGGAATGTTTTTCAAACCGTATTTCAGTTGGAGAGTTAGCAATGTCGTGGATTTTTGTTTGTAGTCGATCCGTCTGTACATTGCTGTCTTTCACTGTACGATCAGTGGGATATTTGTTTATGATATTTGGATGACACCATTTTCCTTCTTGTCGTCTGCTCGGAGATTGCTCTTGAAAGGGACTGGTTTGAACTGCAATGTGCCTTAAACAAGTAGAAGAAGTTTGGACCCCAAGACTTACAGAGTGAAAAGTTGGGCTTTGAATGGCAGATACAGACTGTTTCGGTGTTGACCGAAGTACATCTCGCAGTTTGTGTCTTCGAGCCTTCAAGGGATATTTGAAGAGTCTGTGCTGCCGATACGATTTACTTCTTGATCGGTTGGAGGTGAATATCAACGGCCTTTTTGTTTGTCTCGATAATTCAAATTTTGCATCGTAAGGGGGACTTAGAATAGGATTGATATCCTGTTGCATATCCCCTATACGTGGTTTTTCTGGCGGACTGTACAGCTCCTTTTTGTGGCATACTCTGGTTAAGCATGTTCTTGTCTCTTGATTACAAGGGTCGGATATGTAAAAGGGTATGGAACGTGCATTATCATGATTAGCTTTTTTCAATTCTTCACCGCTATTTCTCCAAGTAAATGATAAATCCTGTGATTCTTTATTTCTAACAAAATGCGTGCCACTCTCACCTATTTTGTCACTTTCAATTATGATCCCAGGATGTGGCTCAATCTCTGTGTCAAATGGAATTTCAGGAAGAGATCTGATGAACGGTTTTGCGAGACGAGAGGGACTGCAATTGTTTTTATTTTGAGTAGAAGATCCTGATTGCAAAGAAATTGTACAGTTATCTATATCAGAACTTGACACATCCTTACTTGTGTCTGTTGACGCTGTGAAACGCGCCAAATCGGCCAAGTCAGTGATTGTTGGTTTTTGGCGCTGTGAAAGAGCATCGTCACCACATGCTTCCGTGATTTTAGAAACAGACTGGTAGAGGGTAAAGGTAGCATTGCTTATCCCCTCTGGAGAATGAGTTGGGTTGTTTCTTGTAGAGACAGGTTTGTAAGGTTCATGACGATGGCGCCATTTGTGTGATTTTATCTTATCACAGCGTCTGGTTGTTACGTCAGCATTGTTTTGAAATTTCAGCTCGGTCTGGGGCTTTGTGTCACCTACTTCTTCTTTGTTGATTTTGCTTTGAGCTGACTCTCCATCTCCAACGTTGTCGCGTTGGTTATCGAGTGGCTCGTTGTGCAAGGGGAAAGAATGACCAGTCTTTGTTGGAGTCTTTTTATGAAGGCATCGTCTCCTCGATTCTCGCCAAAGGTCTTTCCTTTGTTTTTGGTATTTGTCCAAGCCCTGATTATCAAAATTACGATGATTATTTGTCATCTTCTTCCAGTGTGAGGTGTCTTGTATACTCATTGTTCCGAATCTGGATTTTAACAATCCGTCAGGCTGATTAGCGAATCTTGAAGCTCCTCCATTGAAATCCTCCAACGGCGTGTCCAATGGCAGGTCTTTAATCTGCACATTGTTGCAAGAATTGATTTGTGTCTCAACTCCGGAGGCCAAAGGTTTTTCTAAGAAGAATATATTGTTCCGATGGCCGCGTTGTTGTTTTGATTGGAGGTGAGGAGATAAGCGTGACATGTGATCGCATTTGTCATCTCGACCACTTTCATTCTGATTCCCACAACCGTCGTAACAGATGGGATTGAAAAGTTTTGCATCGCTGTTGTTTTTGCAGTCGGTCCCTACTGGGTGAACATTGTGCTGGATTCTACACGGGATAAAATTTGAATATCTATAGGAATTGATCGGGTCGCTTCTTTCGTTATCAAATCTCTTATTGTTTGATGACAACGTGGAAAGGAGAAGGTTTTTACCAATGGCAAAACGCCTACTGTCTATTGCCCTATGGGTATTTGAGATATCATTTTGTAATTCAAGCTTCAAGACAGCTTTGTTCATATTGGTGTCTTCAGCACATGAGTCATGGGAAGACATCTTGGTAGATGTTAACAATTCGTGGAGGTTAGCTTTTAATCTGGCATTTTGAAATGATGCTGGCAAAACCGCATCGGGACTGAAGCAGAAAAGACTCCCAATATTTGCCTTTGCCCGCTTTCCAATTGGCAAAAGCTCATTCGTCAGTGCGATCTCGGGTATTTGACGAATTTTCTTGCAGGTTTTGCACCTTTTTCCTGGACTAACGCTGCTTTGCTTTGGCTTCGAAGTCTTGACTTTCGTTTCCTTCCCAGCCTTTGCCATCCGTGATTTTGGCGACAGGTAAATGCCTGTTACTTTTTTGGGACTTCGATTCGTTTGTTTATTTTTACGAACCCCAGTCTTTGAAGGCAATGGCCGGTTTGTGGAAATTGTGTGAAGATAAGGAATATTGGCAATTTGCTTCTTTCTCTCCGCAAGACTTGCGCTTCTTTGTTGGGACTGAGAAGGGAATGGTTGTCGTCCTCTCGACAATCGTCTCACCCTCAAAGGTGTCAATTTTCTTCTGCAAGAAACTGGTGAGCATTCTGCCTTTGGGGGAGACGTCTGTGCTTTTCTTGTGGTGCTTTTTCTCGGAGATTTGGAACGTTTCTTGGATGATTTGTCCTCGTCCAAGCCACCTAACAATATAAACACCTGAGCTTTGTTCTTCAACGGTGTATTTTCTCGAATATTCCTCTTTTGTTTATTCTTTACCAATCTAGGTGCTCTCTTGGCCACAGACGGGGTCCCTTTTTCTGAATTTCGCTTAGACCTTTTCTCGGGTGCTACCAGTTCCTTAGTAATGATGTTGGAAATTGCCGTTGCGATGTTGGCTTGCCTTGCAATGTCTCTTTTTCGACTAATGGATCGACCTCTAACATCGGTTTGCTTGCTCTCAGCTTTTACTTTATCGATTCTGGCGAAAACAATGAAAAGAAGGGGGGGGGGGTGGATTAATATTAACTCTCTCCTTACCAGCCATTTTCAGGATTTTCCCCAAAACTTTACACCCAACTAACACAAAAATATACTTTTTTTCATTCAAACACAATAGGAGTAGAGTACTCATAACTTCTTTAGCAAGACATGTTCTACAACACACTAATCATTTTCTTAAAATTTTATGATGTATAAAATAAATTTGAATAAGAAAAATGTTGGTTGTATCGTAACGGATGTGACGATTTTCCTATAGTTGGTAAGGAGAGGGTTAAACACCAAATATAATATGTTATTTTTAATAGTGAGCTGCCCAGACACAGGATTTTTATAAATGTCAAAATATGAATTAAATGATTACAGTTCTGTTGCACTCTGGACAAACACGAATTTAAATTTGGCCAGTAAGCTCGTTCTTCAAATATCGATCGATTAAAATGACCCTCATCTTGGCAAATGCTATTAAACCTGGGACTTTAAGGAAGACTTGCGAAGTATCAGGTGTGAGAATGTTTGACACGATGAGGGTCATCTTAATCGAGCTGTATTTGAAGGACGAGTTTTCTGGTCAAATCTTAAATACGTGATTTTTCAGAGTACGACAGAGATGTGGCCAAATGTCTAGTCCCAAACTTTGAAATGTTCTAATTTACCACATTTATGGCATGATTTGCACTGCTCATGGTGCTGAATATTTTGTTTTTCCCCGCAGTTCTTCAATTACAACTTCTGTATCTGACACTGATGCGAGTGAAATAAATATCAAATAATTCATCAAGTTGAATTTTAGGTAGATTATTGGCACTGTCACCAGTCGCTTCCAGAAGCAACCAAACTGAACTTGGGCACGGTCTAGGACTGACTCCCTCTCCCTTCCATTTGGACCAGCTGATCCCGTACTCTGGAAAGACACGTTTTTGTCATTTTGGCCAGAAAACTCGTACTTTAAATATCGAAGTGATAATAGGCTGCTAGAAGCTATGGACTGTAAAAATTCATAAACAAAAATGAATATAACAGCTTCAAAAAATAACAAAATACCAAACAAAAGAACAAAATACCAAACACGGAACGTTTTGGGCTCAAACCCCTTCTTCAGCCAACAACAAAAACAAAAACAATAAAGACATAAATACATAATGTATTTATGTCTTTATTGTTTTTTTTTTGTTATTGGCTGAAGAAGGATTTGAGCCCGAAAATTCCGTGCTCGGTATTTTATTCTTTTTTAAAGGTGTTATATTAATTTTTGCCGGAATCTTCGTGGAAGAACAAGTTTTGAGATTTTCGCCAAGATAAGTGTCATTTAATTCGATCGATATTTGAAGGACGAGTTTTCTGGCTAATAATTTATAGAAATACTTGGCAGTGAACTGGTTATAGTCTGGCATATTTAGGTATTCAATCACATGTATCTTATAGACTCTCAGTGGTGGCACACATTGGTTATAATCTGGCATATTAAGGTATTCAATCACTTGTATCTTACAGACTCTCAGTGTTGGCATATTTAGGTATTCAATCACTTGTATCATACATACTCTCGACGTTGGCAAACAGTGGTTATAGTCTGGCATATTTAGGTATTCAATCACTTGTATCTTACAGACTCTCAGTGGTGGCACACAGTGGTTATAATCTGGCATATTTAGGTATTCAATCACTTGTATCTTACAGACTCTCAGTGTTGGCATATTTAGGTATTCAATCACTTGTATCTTACATACTCTCGGCGTTGGCACACATTGGTTATAATCTGGCATATTTAGTATTCAATCACTTGTATCTTACAGACTCTCAGTGGTGGCACACAGTGGTTATAGTCTGGCATATTTAAGTATTCAATCACTTGTATCTTATAGACTCTCAGTGGTGGCACACAGTGGTTATAATCTGGCATATTTAGGTATTATATCACGTGTATCTTATAGACTCTCAGTGGTGGCACACAGTGGTTATAATCCGTCATAGTTTGGTATTCAATCACTTGTATCTTACAGACTCTCGGTGTTGGCATATTTAGGTATTATATCACGTGTATCTTACAGACTCTCAGTGGTGGCACACAGTGGTTATAATCTGGCATATTTAAGTATTCAACCACGTGTATCTTACAGACTCTCGGTGGTGGCACACAGTGGTTATAGTCTGGCATAGTTTGGTATTCAATCACTTGTATCTTACAGACTCTCGGTGTTGGCATATTTAGGTATTATATCACGTGTATCTTACAGACTCTCAGTGGTGGCACACAGTGGTTATAATCTGGCATTTTTAGGTATTCAATCACTTGTATCTTACAGACTCTCAGTATTGGCATATTTAGGTATTCAATCACGTGTATCTTACAGACTCTCGGTGGTGGCACACGGTGGTTGTAGTCTGGCATATTTTGGTATTCAATCACTTGTATCTTACAGATTCTCAGTGTTGGCATATTTAGGTATTCAATCACTTGTATCTTACAGACTCTCAGCGTTGGCTCACAGTGGTTATAGTCTGGCATATTTAAGTATTCAATCACTTGTATCTTATAGACTCTCAGTGGTGGCACACAGTGGTTATAATCTGGCATATTTAGGTATTCAATCACTTGTATCTTACAGACTCACAGTGTTGGCATATTTAGGTATTCAATCACTTGTATCTTACAGACTCTCAGCGTTGGCACACAGGGGTTATAGTCTGGCATATTTAGGTATTCAATCACTTGTATCTTACAGACTCTCAGCGTTAGCACACAGTGGTTATAATCTGGCATATTTAGGTATTCAATCACTTGTATCTTACAGACTCTCAGCGTTGGCACACAGTGATTATAGTCTGGCATATTTAGGTATTCAATCACTTGTATCTTACAGACTCTCAGCGTTAGCACACAGTGGTTATAATCTGGCATATTTAGGTATTCAATCACTTGTATCTTACAGACTCTCAGCGTTGGCACACAGTGATTATAGTCTGGCATATTTAGGTATTCAATCACTTGTATCTTACAGACTCTCAGCGTTAGCACACAGTGGTTATAATCTGGCATATTTAGGTATTCAATCACTTGTATCTTACAGACTCTCAGCGTTGGCACACAGTGGTTATAGTCTGGCATATTTAGGTATTCAATGACTTGTATCTTACAGACTCTCAGTGGTGGCACACAGTGGTTATAGTCTGGCAAATATTGGTATTTATTCACTTGGCTCTTACAGAGTCCCAGTGGTGGAACACAGGGGCTTCTTTGCTCAGATGTTATCTGTTATGTTAGTACATTAAAATCTTCTTTCTCCAATGAAAACATACGTACCTTTTTACACTTGAGTTCACGGCTGTGGAATAAAAGAAAAAAAAAAGAATAATTGCCAATGGAGGTAAGACAAAAATAAAAGCTGAAGATTGAAAATTGCCTCAATTAGTTCTTAACGAGAGATTTTGTACCAACTTTTCCAATAGTTCATGAAGCGGATATCATTGTTTTCTTTGTTCGTCTTAACAACGCCGTTCTCACATCTTGCATTCTCTTCCCTGTTTCATTCATCGTGTTGTGTTGATAAAGGGGAAACCCGAAACGTCCTCATTTTTTTTTCGTTCACGAAATTTGGAGCTTCCATTCAATTTCCTAGTGTTATTTATTGCTTTGAGCTTTAAGCCGGCAGATACATTTTCACTAAATTAATGAGCCAATAAAATAGAGAGAAAAATTTTGGCGGCGGAGGTACCTCAAATCAAAAGGTAACGAATTTTTTTTAAATGATCTTTATATAGCGCAATATCCACTAAATGTGCTCAAAGCGCTTTACAAGGAGTCCCTGGTCAACATCAACATTTATGTAGGAGGGACTTGACGCCTGTTAGGCGATATGACAATTTTTCGGACAGACAACGCTGTTAACGGCCAGGTACTCATTTTACACCTGAGTACGGTGAGAGAATGTGAGTAAAGAGCCTTTTCCAAGGACTCAACTATGCGCTGAGCGCGAGGCTCGAACCCAGTCTAAAAACTTGAGCTTTTATATAGGGCAATATCCACTAAACGTGCTCAAAGCGCTTTCCAAGGGTCCCTAACCAATATAAACAATTAACATGTAGGACAAGACATGACACCTGTTATATTAAGCGATATTACAACAAAAAATTTCGGACAGAGACAACGCTGTTAACGACCAGGAACTCATTTTACAGCTCAGCACGGTGATAGAATGTGAGTAAAAATAGCCTTTTCCAAGACTTAACTATTAATATGCATCACTCGGGACTCGAACTCAGGACTTTCCGATCCGAAAGGCGGGTGTCATAATAATATTACCAGTAGACCACATTATAACCGCAGGCTTACCCGGAGTCTTCTTCGTTGTTGTCTCTGTTTTCATTTTACTACAGCAGTTATTCTCCTTTTCCTCGTTGACCCAAACACTCCTTGTCATGTTCGATAGACTATTTCCCTCTATTTTACAAGTACCTCCCTCTGTCGCGGCTTTGATGGCTGCTTTCGGTTCCTCTCTTATCATATCTGCCAACATCCTGTTTTCGCACTGAAGCCAAAGAGATGGATATGAATATGAGAGCTAGTCAAATTAAATATTCCTTTGATTATTCTTTACTGCCACACAATGTAAGGAAAAATACTTTCCGCCTATATTATATCAACTTTAGATGGAACTAAATTGAACTAATTTTAATAAGTAGTTGGCACTAAATTATAACAGACATTCAGACGTTCAAGGTTACACATTGTTTTGTGTGTTGGTACGTTATAACTGCTTGGTCGTTGTTGTGAGTATTTTACCTAACAGCATAGCATCAATAATAACTCAATTTTAAAGTGAATACACAAGCTGCTAGAAACCGTGGACTGTAAAAAAGCAATGCACAAGAATGAATTATAGAACAGTTTCAAAAGAAGAATAAAATACCGATCTGGAACGTTTCGGTTTCAAAACCCTTCTTCAGCCAATAACAAAAAAAAGGTTTAAATACATCACTTTGAATCCAAACAAACACCCGAAAAGTTCTTGGCCTGTCTATTCAGCGAATACGAGGCCATAAGTCCCGATTCCGCGTTATTTGTCAGGGCATGACATAATCATTCGGAGGTTGAAAATTTTGGATTTGCATTTTTTTATTATTTGCATTTTCTGAAAGAATATGCCCTCCAGAATATTTTAATCTTTATTTGAAGTAAATCGGGTGATTTTTCATGAATTCATGGTCAGATATATGGGTATTCGAGCTCGGTATATCTCGGGTACGAAGCGAAGACAGTATCGCTGAGCCACGCTGCCCCCCCCCCCCCCCCCCCCCCCCCCCATGTCAACCATCTTAAAATTGAAGCTGTCATACTTTAGCAAATAGAAGAAGAAGGAAGAGGAGGAGGAGGAGGAGAGCAGGAGGAGGAGGAGTAGTAGGTGTAGGAGAAGTAGGTGAAGGAGGAGGAGGTGATTATGATGAAGAAGATAATATTATGTGAGTACATAGTACAAAGGCTTCTACCTCCTGTATTGAGGTGTTGAAGGACGCCGGAAGATGTCCTGCCATTGGTTTTCCATCATTCACTGGCTTGATTAGCATCTCCAAAGAATTTCTCCTCCAATGCCGCATAGCCAAAATGCTGAGGCACAAAACAGCCAGGGTGAATAAACTGTGGATTAGAAACATGCTTCAACAGTCGTGACGTCACTTCCTTCGTAATAACGCAGTAACTGGTTCTAAACTATCGGAACAATGGCGGACGTCCTTATGAAATACTTCTCCGACGAGCATAAAAGTGTATCCAGAGGAGAAAAACATTATAAATTTGATCATGTTTTGACTTGTATACATTCTGATCACATGACATGTCAAAAAGTTCTAGCCAGCATGAAGATTAAAATTTTCTGTGTTTAGAACCAAGCTGCTGGTTGATTGGCGGACGTGACATCAGACTATTGAATCCTATTTGTGACGTCAAACTTTCACGTTTTAAATCGATCAGATACGTCAGATCAATCACGTGATGTTATAAGATCTATTCTATTAAAAAAATAAAGCCATTCAACAAATTGTAACAAAATAAAAATCATCTGGGGGATAGAATAAATGATTTCTTGCACTCTTTCATTTTGCAATCAGAATTTTGTTCGTTCCAATCCCAGACTTCGTAAGCTCGTGCACTGAGATCAGGAACATGACCGGAATTCCCATACGCAAGAATGCAAGAATCTGAAAATGATAGAGGCCTTTTGTACCTAACACCATCCCACAGCACAAAAAAATGCAGCGTCTATCGTCAATATCGAAGCTTCAATGGCATGGATTGGATTTGACAACATTGAAAATATTAGAATTGCGTTGTTTTTCACAGTTGTGTGCACGTCACAAGGAATAAACCCCCCAAAAAAGTCGTTTTGTGATGTCCGCCAGAAGAAAATAAATATGCCATTACTATGTTATTCGGAAAAACAACTATGAAAAATTTTGCCTTTATCAGTTTCTGTGGGTTAAATAACGAAAAAAAAAAAAGAAAAAAATTGAGGAAACCCAATATTTCCTGGCATTGTGGAATACAGGCATTCTTTTGGTGGGATCTTTTATGATGTCTCCTCCTCTTGGTGTTTCCCTGTTCCACATTTCTCTCCAGTTCTCTTCCACGCTGGTGTACCATTTTTGTTAGGTGGAAAGGTCTTCTCGATTTGAACCTTGTTGTTAAAGGTGCTCCCTTATATGATACTTTCATAGGGGTGTTATCTGTGGCTTCATCAATTCTTCCATGCATTCTTCTGATTGGCGTCTTGTCGTCTAAGACTTGGTGGTTCAATGCCGCTCAGTGTTGGAGTTGACTTGAGGCATCCTGTTACTATTCTCATTGATTTTCTTAATCGGTTTACATGTGGGCTCCTCATCCAAACAGGGGCACACTATTCTCCCACACTGTAGCACAGAGCCAAAGCAAACGTTCTCGGTACTTGTGGTGTAGTTCTTGCGAGTTTTCGCACCAGGGTGTTTCTCTTTGAGATTTTATTTGCAGTTCCCTCAATGTGTTGCGATAATTCAGCTGTCTGTCCAATGTGACTCTGAGGTATTTAGGATTAGGGTCTGGGGTAGTATTGAGTTACCGACTGTGATCTTCAATTCTTTTGTTGCCTCTCGATTATTCAAGTGGAAGTTTGTGGATACTGATTTGGTGGTGTTCATTTTAGGTACCACTTATTGAAGTATTGTTTCAGGCGGGTGGTGTCTTTGCTTAGAACTTCTTCAATCTCTTTCCAGTTTTTGTATTGATAGGCTAAGGCCCAGTCGTCAGCGTATCCAAGTTTGAGTGATTCGCAGTTTGGCATGTCGGATATATATATATATATATATATATATATATATATATATATATATATATATATATATATATATATTGAAGAAAGTTGGTGCTAAAACTGAACCTTATGGTACCCCGTTTTTTTTTTCTTGTTTTGCTTTTGTTTCCTCCCAATATGACATGAAATTGTATTGTGCCAGTCATGGTAGAAAGAAATTTAAGCGTCTTTCTTCAAGGAATCATTTTTGAAAGATCAGTCCGTCTGTCCAAACAGTGTCATAAGCTGCAGATAAGTCTATTAGGACTACGCCAGTATTCTTTTTGTTCCCAAAGCCTGCTTCAATGTATGAAGTCAGTGCAAGGACCTGTTCACTTGTGCTTATGTGTGGTCTATAAAGCCCGCTTGGTCTAATGGCACGCAGGAATTTACATATGGGGTGATTCGCTCTAGTACGATTCTTTCCAGGAGCTTGTAGAAGCAACAAAGTAGAGATATTGGTCTGTAGATGGATGGTTCAGTCATTGGTTTGCCTGGTTTTAATATGGCGATTACTTTCACAAAATGGCATAACATCAATACTTACAATACTATTAGTATCTGTTTGAAGCATCCCTCTAGGAAAAGTGTAACCATTTTCCAAGGACCAAAGGTATGATCCAGTCTGTATAGTTGCTGGGGGTAAATGGCTGGGAGGGTTTAAAAATGTATATATGTATATTATATAAAATTCTTGGTGACAGCAAATGTTCGAAACATTATTGTAGAAATTGATCATTATTATACTTGAAATATTTTATAAATAGCTCCTTTTATCAAAAAGTTGAGCACTATTATTTCATAATTTTTCAGTTGGCACCAACTGATTGTACACAGCGACATTCTTCCCAGACACTAGGACTTTTAAAGAACCTCCCTGGAGATTCCACAGGATGAAACCACTCTGTCGGAGAATACAGGCATTCTTTTGAACGAGATGAGAATAAATAAATAATTTGATCCAAGAAATTGTTGAGCACTCTACGTGATTCCAGCTGACTCCTCTCAACCATATATATATAAACAAGATAATCATGCCTTTTCCGCCACGACATCATAAGATATCGTCACCTAGGCATTCCACGAAGGAATATAGATAACTCATCAAACAAGATGTCTGATGTCAACAGGAATCACCCATGTTGTCCAAGTGAGCAGATTGGGGGTTAATAGTCTTGCTCAAGGAAAAAAACGAAAGTGCATTAAGCGGGGGGTCGAACCCGGGTCCTTCCGGGTCACAGTGCAATGCCTTAACCAATCGGCCACTTCATATATATATATATAGTTTCTTGGAGCGAACGGTTACATCTGGAAACAACATTAGCGCCAACTGAATACAACAGCATTCCTCCCAGACACTACTATACAGAATACCTTCCCGAAGATTTCATCAAAATACCAACGGATGGATGAAACAAACAACGTTGTATGAGGAAATAACCAACTGAGATGAGGATTATATATACGTATACGTAATTTTGATGACGACGACGATGATGATGATGATGATGATGATGATGATGATGATGATGATGATGATGATGATGATGATGGTGGTGGTGGTGGTGGTGGTGGCGGTGGTGGTGGTGGTGGTGGTGGTGGTGGCGGCGGTAAAGATGCTTGTACATGTTGAGCTTGAAGTCATACCAAGACCGACGAGCAAAATATAAAGATCTGAAATAAAAGCCAAGGAAGTAGTAAAATTTTCCTGTCAGACTATACCTAAAGATTATACCTACAGACTATACTTACAATACATATAGACTATACTTACAGACTATACCTACAGACCATACCTACAGACTATACCTACAGACTATACCTCCATATACCTACAGACTATACCTACAGCCAACCTTGTTATCACTCTCCTTACCAACCACAGGAAAATCGTCACATTCGTGTTACGATCCAACCAGCACTTTTATCATTCAGATTTCCTTTGTAAATCACACAATGTAAAGAAAATTTTTTTATTATAGCTAAATCACATGACACTGTGTTGTACAGTTAATTTTGCTGATCAATATTATGTATAGAATGCATTTGTTGCTTTTCTGTTTGAGTAAAAAAAAACAATTTTTGTGTTGGGTGGGTGTGAAATTTTGGGGAAAATTCTGAAAATGGTTTGTAAGGAAAGGGTTAAACGTACCTTGAACAGAGTCTGAGACCGCCATGTCAAAGAAATCCACAAGACTGATGGCCTTGTCAAATATCGCCAACTGACTCCGTCTGAAAAGGTCAAGGCCGGCGAAGAGAAACCTTATAGCCATTCTCTCTGTGGAGATTTAAATATTGTGTATGCGTTTTGTGATATATTTTTTTTTAATCCGCCAGCCGGATACAACATACCAACACACAAAACAATATGTAACCTTAAACGTTTATAGTCTGATAAATACAACTTAGTGAGAACTACTCATAAAATTTGCGGTCTAAAAACAATAACAAAGACGTCATTTTCGTTCTATCTATATAATTTTCTTTTAAAGATGAAAAGAGACGCCAACATCTTTTTTAAGTGTGTGGGATGGAGGGGGGGGGGGGGGAAGATCAGCTCAGTTGGTTAGAAGCACTCGCTGCACAAGCAAAGGGAACGAGATCGATCAGGGTGACGTTCACCCAGAATATAATTGGGCAGCCAGGTCTGTTAGATCTGCGGATAGTACTTTGCGATAGACTAGCGTCCAATTCGAAGGGAGAATCTTTTTTTTTAAAACATTTAAAAAGGTGCCACCTTTGTATCCAAGCGAAGGATGGAATTGGCATGGTCACGTGATGACAGGACATGTGACCCCTAATGGGGCAGCGTGGATCAGCGGTACGGTCTTTGCTTCATACCCGTAAGGTACCGAGTTCGATCACCCGCTGCTGCGCTATGTGGCTTTGAGCAAGTCACCTCACCCTAGTTCACTTTGCGGCGCTGATCTGCCGGCTGGCGCCAGGGTTATTCCAGTCTTCCCTTTGGAATAGACCCTAAAGAAAAATTTCCTCATGGGGATGAATAAAGGGAATTTTATTTTATTTTATTTATAACCCCAAAACGGTATTATGTCGGGGTGAACCGAACCGGAAGCCAAAAAAAAAAAAAAGAGAGAATGTTAAAGTTTAAATGGCCCTTCACTGCGGCAGTTAGATACTTTCTGGGCAAATACGTTTTATTTTGGTTTACACGTTATACATTTAAAATTTGACCCTCTCCTTACCAACTATAGGAAAATCGTCACATTCCTCCTTACGATACAACCAACCTTTTTTTATTCAAATTTATCTTGTACATCATACAATATAAAGAAAATGAACAGTGTGTTGTAGAGCATGTTTTACTAAAGACATTTTTTATTTTTATCGCAAGAACTTACTGCTATTGTGTTTGATTGATTTAAAAAAATATATTTTTGTATTAGTTGGGTGTGAAGTTTTGAGGAAAATCCTGAAAATGGCTGATAAGGAGAGAGTTTAATCTAAGAAACCTTTTGAATAAAATAATAATAATTAGTATTTTAATATGTTCAGAAATCCAGTTTTGATGCATCATTTGTCTCGATTCTGAATAGATTGAAAGCGATGTGTACTTATTTGCAGGTCTGATAACCCAAATTGTTATGGTCTCATTGTTGTAATGGAAATACCTACTCTCACCCAACGCAAAATATTGTCCATTGCATTTCAACGATGTTAAGTGAAGCCCATAATTGTTTTCGGCTATCAGACCTTCAAATATGTTGACGTCGGTTTACAACAGTGTTGTTTATTCAGTAATTTTTTCTTGTCATTTAAAAATTAAAATCTTTTTATTTTTTTTCCCCTTTAATATCTGGTTTATTCCAACTTAACACCGTTTTGAGAATAATATAAGCCCCGAATGCGCAAATGTGTACACAAATAAGGGTAGCAGACACTGGTGTAAAATGGGGATACCGATGTCTCAGTTGGTAGAGCACTCGCTTCACATGCAAACGGGCCGAGATCGATCCCGGGGGGAAGTCGAGATTTTCTGACCTCTCCCCCCCCCCCCCCCCCCCCCCCCGGTCCACCCAGCAGTGGTTGGGTAGCTTTGTCTGTTAGATCTGGCAGAAAGTACTTTGCGATAGTCTATAGACTAGCGTCCTCTTCAAAGGATAGCAAGAAATTGCAATTGTCAGTTTCACGTTATAGAAACCGAGAAAAACTCTGGCTCCATGAGCCTCACGGCTCTGAAAGAACACTGGTGTAAGATAAGGCTCTGAATAAGTGTATATGAAAAAATGCCAGATAAAGTATGAAAGAAAAATACAATTTTAAAAAGCATCCCCCCCCCCCAAAAAAAAATCAGTCTTCCTCGACTGGGGATCAAAC